>NC_086444.1:324154358-324473286 GCF_028390025.1 Pseudophryne corroboree | reverse complement strand
TGTGTTTGGAGTTTACATGTTGTGTGTATGTAATATTTTTGTCTTTGACAGTCCACCCTTTGATAGTAAACAATAACTATCATAACTGTCACTAAACATAATTAAAATATTTCAAACAATCATTGGTGACCTAGACACACGTATGTACTCATTTCGTGAACCAGACATTGACTATAGCTGGGGGAAGACAGGGAAAAGGACAAGACATTCCCTATATGCACTCAGCAGTCGTGAGACCATAGGTTGGATGTGGGACGACATTCACCCTATAGAGTATGCTGGGACAGTACTATCGCCTATGTCTGATCCAAATGATTTGTTGCATACACACATGTGCCCACATCTTTGTACACTAATGTTCGGATTTGACAGAGGTATTGTTGGGTAGAAGGAGAAAACATAAACAAATGGTGAAAGAAACAGACCATGAAATTCATTTACATTTCTGTCACAGTACTGTTTTTATCATTTGACCGTATACCAGATCTACTGCACTAACAACACACCCACTCCTTAGACTCATCAAGTTTGTATTGTGGTTTGTCCTTTTTTGCTGTGTCAAAATTTTAACACATTTAAGTATCAGACCGATAATTATGACAATACCCAGGATACAGAGAAGAAGCTTCCCCACATTCGCAATCATTCCTTTTGCCCACTCTCATAACCCAGACAACCACTTGAGTGGGTTCAACCATGAGGCCCATCCAGTCAATTCATTTCCCACTGCTGCTAGAGTGAGATTGTGTTTCCTTCTAAACTCCCATTTTAACTGTAATATTTCATCCATCTTTTGATCAATGATCTCTTTTGGGTCCTCAGTACTGTTTGTAATATACGTACAGCACTTCCCACCATACTGAGTTGCTAAAGTAACACAATACCCGCCCGTCATGGCGTGACGTAATTCAAGACCATTCTGTGTTGCACCAGTTCCTTCTTGTAGGCCTGTAGATCCCTACCCGTATACCTGAAGGTGTCGTCATACATCTCAGTGATATTGTCTATCAAGTTTGCTAGCACATGGATATACAGTACCTATAATTTATGATTCCTCTGGCAGTATGGGTGATGTCTAATGCGAGAAGAATCTGAATCCTGGTGGACTCATTAATCAAATTAGAGGCCGCTGGCTCTCCCCTATCTATGAGGTGTCTCTTATAAGTTTGTTCGTAGTGGGTGTGAGTATAAGGAGGCGGGGCGCTGCAGTGAATGTTTTTCATTTGGTCATGTGCAATGGTCATGATTTCTGGTAGTACTCTGCCTTCAGAGCTTAGAGTGAGTTACATCTTTCCACATATGAAATAATGAAATAAGCATCATCTGGGAGAACATAGGGGACAAAATGCATTAATATCATGTCACAGCTAATTCTCACAAAGAAACCTGTCCACAGCTCTCTCATCTGCTTGAAACAAGCATCTGGCTGGATGATGTGCGCACAATATCCCTGCGACACCTTTCCAGCCCACATGGTTTTGGTCCCATGTGTGTATTTGTATTGGAAGTACCTCCCACTTGTGGCTATTCCACGTACAAGTTCAGAGTTGAGGGGTTCTTTGTCAGCTCTATGTGAGGTCATTGTCTGATTGTTCCAAGTCACTTCCCAATTTCCTGGTTTCCGGAAAAATTGGTTACTTTGAAACAAAGTAGGGTTCTGTCTATGTGGTACTGGTGGAGCTTTAGGCTAGGGGGTCAAGATATATTGTACTTTTTGTCCACCGGTCTCCCCCCATGCAATTTGAGTACCTCATTTACTGTTAATGGGTATGGCACTAACCCCAATTTACTCTGTCCTTGAGGTACTTGTGAGCACACCCAGCATTCTGTTTGGTTTAAGACCGTACCCTCTAGTGAGTGATAGTCACTCAAAGGATGTCCATCAATATCGATATTATTGTTTGGCTGACATCTCTGGATGCACTTATCTTCAACTATGGGGTCGCAGTACTTACATATGCAGTATTCATCAGACAACAACCCTTCACATTGTCTCCGAAATCCATGACTACCAGATCTCTTACTTATACCAGCTTTGACCAAAGCGATGGACTCATCCTGGGATTCTACAAATTCATCCTCTTCATCAGAACCCATTCCAGACCCTTGCTCAACTTTTTGGGGACCCTCACAAAAACAAATTGTCCTGATTAAAAATAGAGTCTCAATCAAAATCCGGAATAGGGATAACACGGTCTCTCGATGCAAATCCATTTCGGGGAAAAAAGGAGGAGTGTTGGAGAAGAGAGAGAAAATAATAATAATAAGACAACAGTCATTGATATTGTTTTTCACCACGCTCAGGTACAGTTCGACAGTTCTGCCTTTCAGCTTTCCCGGAACAGATTCTCCAGTGACATCAGGTTTTCTTCACCTTTCTCTTTCTCACAAGCTTTCTCTGGGTTAGCGACCTTTTGCAATGGGATGAGTGGACCCAAGTCTCTCTTTCGGCAACTTTCAGTGATGCCGTGCTGGTCAGCAAAACTTGATACAGTCCTTCCCACCTGTCTATTAGGCAACCTGATCGTAGAAAATTTTGAATCATCACATAGTCCCCAGGTTCAATGTTATGACCGTTACTGTTTGGTAAGTCAGGAATCGCCAGTTTCAAATTAATTTGCTGGTTTCTCAATTGCTGGCTCATCCTAACCAAGTATTGCACAGTCATCTCATTATTGCATTTCAGATCATCCTGGGGATCTATCATTACGTGGGGTTGTCATCCAAAAAGAATTTCAAAGGGTGATAGGTTAAGCGGTGACCTGGGAGTGGTTCTGATGCTGTACAACACTAGTGGAAGTGCCTCCGGCCACAACAGTCCAGTTTCAGCCATCACTTTGATCAGCTTGTTTTTAAAAGTGCTGTTCATTCTCTCCACCTTTGCACTGGCCTGTGGTTGGTAGGGAGTATGAAGTTTGCTATTAATACCCATAAGTTTGCACATAACCTGAAAGACTTTACCTGTAAAATGGGTACCCCTATCACTCTTGATAATCTTAGGGATACCATATCTACACACAAATTCCTGCACAATTTTCTTTCCGGTAAATACAGCAGTATTTGTAGCAGCAGGGAATGATTCTACCCAGTTTGAGAAAACATCAATGCACACCAATACATACTTTAAATTCCTACAGGGTGGTAGCTCTATAAAATCAATTTGTATTATCTGGAAATGTCCATCTGTAGGAGGGATATGGGATGGCTCTGTCGGTATTGTCTTACCAATGTTCTTCCACAAGCAAGTAAGACATGTCATTGCTTTCTTGCCTGCCTGAGTAGAGAACCCTGGTGCACTCCAGTAAGCTCTTACCAATTTGCACATACCTTCCTTGCCCAGATGAGTCAGACCTTGTGCCACTTTAGCTAGGCTTGGGAGATATGCCCTGGGGGCTACTGGCTTACCTTGTCCATCTCTCCAGAGTCCTGAGGACTCCTGACCATACCCCTTCGCCTTCTAGACCGCCTTCTCCTGTAGGGAACACAAATCTTGCATTTCAATTAACTGTTGTGTATTTACTGTATTGAATGTCATCAGTTGTGTGGTAGTACTTTGTGTAGTGGTGCTTGCTGCCCGTTTAGCATCTTTGTCCGCACGGCTGTTACCAAACGAAATTGGGTCTTGGTTGTAAGTGTGTGCTTTACACTTGATAAAAGCCACTCTGTCAGGTTCCTGTATGGCCGTCAGAAGACTTTTTATGTGTGACACATGCGCCACAGGTGTGCCAGCTGCCGTCATGAAATTTCTGAGGCACCACAGGGCCCCGAAATCATGCACTACTCCAAAAGCATATCTACAGTCCGTGTATATATTAGCTGACTTACCCTTTGCCAACTCACATGCTCTGGTCAGTGCTACCAGCTCAGCATCTTGTGCTGAGTGAGGTGGGCCAAGGGGTTCAGATTCTATAATACCTTCGTCATCCGGTGCACAGGTCCAGTGCCGTAACTAGACATTTTAGCGCTGTGTGCAAGAAATGGCATCGGCGCCCCCCCCCCTTTAACGTAAACTGGCGGCAGTGCGTACCGTAGGCGCGTGCAAAATATATAGGGGCGTGGCTTCACGGGAAAGGGGTGTGGACACAAAATAATACCAGTTCATATAATGGTGCACAGTAGTCTCCATTATTCAAATTACACCACACAGCAGCGCCACTACACCAGGTAGAGCCGCTTTTTCACATTACGGCAGACAGCGTCCGCTTTTTCACATTACGGCAGACAGCGTCCCCTTTTTACACATTATGACAGACAGCGTCCCCGTTTTACACATTACGGCAGACAGCATCCCCTCTTTACACATTACGGCAAACAGCATCCCCTTTTTTATACATTACGGCAGACAGTGTCCCCTTTTTTATACATTACGGCAGACAGCGTCCCATTTTTTATACATTACGGCAGACAGCGTCCCCTTTTTACACATTAAGGCAAACAGCGTCCCATTTTACACATTACGTCAGACAGCGTCCCCTTTTACACATTACGGCAGACAGCATCCCCCTTTTTGATGAGGGCAGGGATGCTGAAGGGGCAGAAATATGTAGGCTGAGGGGGAGATACAGGGAGGCTGAGAACAGGGGCGCTGAGGGGGAGTTACAAGGACGGTGAGGGCAGGGACGCTGAAGGGGAAATAAAGGGAGGATGAGGGTAAGGGCGCTGAGGAGTTACAGGGACAGTTAGGGCAGGGATGCTGAGGTGGAGATACAGGGAGGCTGAGGGGGAAATAAAGAGAGCATGAGGTAGGACTTACAGGGAGGGTGAGGGCAAGGATGCTGAGGGGGGAGTAACAGGGAGGGTGAGGGCAGGGATGCTGAAGGGGAAGATACAGGGAGGGCGAGGGCTGGGACGCTGAGGGGGGAGTAACAGGGAGGGTGAGGGCAGGGATGCTGAAGGGAAAGATACAGGGAGGGTGAGGGCTGGGATGCTGAGGGAGGAGTAACAGGGAGGGTGAGGAAAGGGGCACTCAGGGGGAGTTACAGGGAGGTTATGGGTGCTGAGGGGGAGATACAGGGACATAGCACTTAAAATATGTTTGCAAGTATACACACATGATAAGTTACAATGTAACTTATCATGTGTATATACTTCCAAACATATTTTATCCGGCACTGAGTTACATACTTGCCTCAAAATCAAACTCCCCCCCCTTTCCCCCCAGTCCCCAGTTGCATCACATATAACAATTACCTGGCAGGTATCCTAGGACTGACAGGAGGCGGGTACAGAAAAGAGCGCACACGTTGAGAGCCTTGGAAAAGGAGGGGAGAGCGCACCGCAGGTTCGGGAGAGAGCTACATGAAAAAAAGCTGGAGCAGGGGAGGAGACGTCAAGACGCGGTTAAGGAGGAGCACAGCCTGGCGTCTTCACATCACGTGCGGGCGGGCTCCTATTAGGCAGGGGTAGGTGGAGCGCAGGACCGGCGGCTGTATCGGCTGTCAGTGGGGAGCACATTGCCGCATCACAGATCGGTAATAGAGATCCGATATGTGGCGGGTGGCAGAGGGCCCTTTCAGACAGCCTCCTCAGGGACGGGCAGTGGGAGCGCAGCCAGGAGGAATATGCGCTCTAACTAGGTTTGCGCTGTGGGCAATGCCCCTTCAGCACACACCTAGTTACGGCGCTGCACAGGTCTCCTGAGTCCATCTGTCTGTGGCAACTACAATCCATCTAAAACGTAAGGTCTACGTCTTCTAGTGGGATGTCACTAATATCAGGTCTCGCAGTGAAAGTCTGGTTCAAGTATTCCATACAGTCATGCGTGTCAGTGTCTGTACTAAATCCTCCTTCACCATCATTCTCATCCTCCACCGTTTGTGCATGGCAAGGCACACTTGGCAAATATGTTGCAGGATTTAGGGTGTTACACCTTTTTATGGTGATGTTTACAGGGGCCATCAGTGACAGGTCCCATTTTGTAAATCGAGCGGATGAGACATGTCTGGTTTGGGCAGAGTTTAGCAAGGCTGACACTGCATGAGGTGTATGGATTGTCAAGTCATGCCCTAGTACTACGTCTTCACTCTTGCTTACCAACAAAGCTAGTGCGGCAACACACGTATGCAAGTGGGGAGAAACCATGTTACAGTGTCCAATTGAGCTCCAGGAGATGTGGAACGCACTGTATGTAAACACCCCATCACTTCCGCCTACGGTGCTGACGCACAGCGGCGCCCTCAGTGCGCTCCAGGAGACGTGGAGTGCACAAGATTTAAACCCCACATCATTTCCACCTTTAGGCACTGACGTATTCATGTACTATTGGACGCCGGACTGGATATCCGGCGGAAGGGTTGTGCGTTCCACTGTCAGTGGAACGCAAATCGAGAATTCCCTCCTGTGGTTTTATCTATTCAGATTTTAGCCCCTCTTCTTTATCATTTTCATACAAGCATATAGAATATAGTATGCAGCCCTGGTTAATGTCATTATTGAAGATCCTTTTAGGCAAGATTAGTATTATTCCCGCCCAGGAAGAGGCGGCGCCAATTTGTGACACAGGGTATAAATATGATTCAGATCAGTCTTCACATGCACCTTGATAAAGACTTACCTACAGTAGAAACGCGTTGGTGGTGGAGCATGTGGAAACTGAACACTATTTACCAGTGAATTCAACGAAACAACGGTGAGAACACCCGGGTTTTCCATCTTCTTTTTCTCACGTTGAGTAGTTGCACTATCTGGTTATGACAATATTGTACTTTGTCAAAATACAGAACCAATTGTGACGAATATTTGTGTATTTTAACTCATTTTATTTAAAATCCTTCGTACCCTCATACATGCCTTCGTTTTTTTTGTGCTTATATCGAGCATGAAGTAACATTGAAGGAATAAAAGAGGACTATACTTGAATACGTCGAAAGAAACCTTTATGTGAAAGTACACTGCATCTTGAAGTAAGCACACACGTGAGCATCCTATACATCTAGAGATATATTCATGGGTGCTTGACTGTTTTGGATACCACGTTTATATGGGTGAAAGAAACCTTGATGGGATTTATGCCATTTTTTTAGAAGTAAGCACATGTGAGCAGCACTTTTATGTGAATCACTGAGGTGAACCTTACGAGTAGAACTGCACATCCCAAATACTGGAATAGCCAAAGGAGCCTGGGTGGATACCTTACCCCTTGAGCATCTACAAAGAGTGTCATTGAACATTTGTGTTTGCATTGTGTTTTTTTTTCATACATTATCTCCTGGACGACGGACTCACGTATGAACTTGCCTGTATGAAAAAGAACGGACTTTAGCCCACACGGGTAATTTCTTTGTACTATTTATTATTTGCGCCACCTAGGGATTATCCTAAAAACTTTCTTTAACATTTATTAGTGTGTTAGGTGACACACTTGGATAGACCTTGGGTTGGCTGCATTTGTGCGCATGGATATATCTTAAATTTTTGTCTTCAGACAAGGACTAAGACACCTGACCATAGACAGGATCCAGGCCATCTGTGACATGCCTTTGCCACAGACTCAGCAACAAATTCACACATTTCTAGGAATGTGTGGATATTGTCGGAATTGGATTCCGGGTTTCTCTATTTTGGCACTACCACTGCAAGAAATGGTCACTTCAAATAAACCAGAATGGGTTTCTCATACTGAGGAGTCTGAACTGGTATTTGAGAGACTGAAAGAGTGCATGTCAAAAGCACCAGCATTGGGGATGCCAGATTATGAGAAGCCTTTTGAATTACATGGTACCGAAAGTGCTGGGTGCGCGGCAGGGGTCCTAACACAAAAACATGGTGATGGCAGCAGACCGGTAGCCTACTACAGTGCTCAGTTGGACACTGTAACATGGTTTCTCCCACTTGCATACGTGTGTTGCCGCACTAGCTTTGTTGGTAAGCAAGAGTGAAGACGTAGTACTAGGGCATGACTTGACAATCCATACACCTCATGCAGTGTCAGCCTTGCTAAACTCTGCCCAAACCAGACATGTCTCATCCACTCGATTTACAAAATGGGAACTGTCACTGATGGCCCCTGTAAACATCACCATAAAAAGGTGTAACACCCTAAATCCTGCAACATATTTGCCAAGTGTGCCTTGCCATGCACAAACAGTGGAGGATGAGAATGATGGTGAAGGAGGATTTAGTACAGACACTGACACGCATGACTGTATGGAATACTTGAACCAGACTTTCACTGCGAGACCTGATATTAGTGACATCCCAATAGAAGACGTAGACCTTACGTTTTAGATGGATTGTAGTTGCCACAGACAAACGGACTCAGGAGACCTGTGCACCGGATGACGAAGGTATTATAGAATCTGAACCCCTTGGCCCACCTCACTCAGCACAAGTCGCTGAGCTGGTAGCACTGACCAGAGCATGTGAGTTGGCAAAGGGTAAGTCAGCTAATATATACACGGACTCTAGATATGCTTTTGGAGTAGTGCATGATTTCGGGGCCCTGTGGTGCCTCAGAAATTTCATGACGGCAGCTGGCACACCTGTGGCGCATGTGTCACACATAAAAAGTCTTCTGACGGCCATACAGGAACCTGACAGAGTGGCATTTATCAAGTGTAAAGCACACACTTACAACCAAGACCCAATTTCACTTGGTAACAGCCGCGCGGACAAAGCTGCTAAAGCACCACTACACAAAGTACTACCACACAACTGATGACATTTCTTAGAACATGCTGAATCGAGCCATTGTACAGATGGGGATCTAGAGAGTATGATGGAAAAACTGCAGAATGCACTATTAAAAGAAGGGAAAATCTGGTGGGAGTTAATCTCACTGGAGAGGTACATTGCAGAGGAAATAATCCCCAGGGGTTTGAGAATAGACAAGCTACCCTCCTTCCAAAATAGATCCTCACCATTCGAAACAGAATGGATCAGAATTTTGGATTCCTGTTCATTATCTCTGATGAGATTGATAGTAAGAGAAAGAACTAAGGAACTGAAGGAACTGGAAACAGAGATTGACTCTCTTAAAACACTGGTGGAACCATTCAAGGGTCTACCAGATTTCAAAGAGATGGAGCAGGATATAGTCGAAAAAGTGGGACAAAATGAGAAAGAACTAATGCAGAAGAAGAGGAAGAAATACATGAGAGATGTAACCGATTTTAAGGAAGGAAAACAACATCTCATTACAAAAAAGGAGAAGAACTTTTTTGGACCACGTGGGACCGCATCTAGGAATACCGAGAACAAAGTTCTGTTCAATGAGACACGACCGTATGATTATAAAATAAAGCCCCATGACAGAAGGAGGGATTCCATATATATGAATAGATATCCAGGACAACTAACTGAATTCAGAAGGAATCCCAGGGAAGAGAGACGAGACCCATGGAAAGTAAGAACCCTAAGACCCCAAGGAAGTAGGTATGGAACTGAAAGGAGAGGATCCTGGAAAAATAGGTTCCCACAGAAGCGATATCATGACAACAGAGATCATGATGAATATAGATCAAGGTACTCACCTTACCCTGATAGGCAACGACAACACCACAGGGTACCTGATCGATTTGGAAGCCGTCATATGGATAAAGAGGAGGAGGTTTTTTTAGAGTAGAACCCTTTCAGAAAACCAGAAGGGTAAAAGGGGAGGGAAAAAGAAAAGAAATAGACATTCTAAGAAAAAGAAGAGTAAGAAGAAATCCCACATCTTCAATGGTAATACAGATGGAGTCGTGAATACAGATCATCCAATCACACTCCAGGATGACGGATCCGAGGAAGAAAGACACAATCAAGGATACGTTAAAATTTTCAATTTGAGCAACTACACACTTTCAGAAACAGAGGAGAGTGTCCTTGTGAGAGGGCTTAAATTTGCCCCCTCCTCGAAAACCGATAATTTGGAGTTTATTGTAGATCTACAACAATTTATAAAGAAGCTCACCTTAAAGAAATTTTTTCAGGATCAACCAAAACTAGATGAAGAAAAATGTAGTATTTTTAAACCGAAATCCATCTTTTATCCACTACATAAGAAAGGCTGCTTTGTGGAGACATTTGAAAAAGCAGTTAGAGAGGATCTAGAACATGTTATCCCTTGGACCAATGGGGCAAGAAACCTGAATAAGAAAGAAAGGGATGGATTAACCAACCTCAAGAAACAAACTTCCATTGTGATAAAACCAGCGGATAAAGGGGGGGTATAGTCATTCTCAATATAACGGATTATGAAGAAGAAGTCCTCAAACAATTGGAAGATGGACAGACATATAAGAAACTTAGAGGGAATCCGTCAGAGCAAATTAAAAAGAAACTCACCACTTTTTTGGATAAGTACAAAAATCAGAACATCATCACGGACAAGAACTACAAATATTTGCTGATTCAGAATCCATCGATACCGGTATTTTACATCTTACCTAAAATTCATAAAAGTTTGGAGAAACCACCCGGGAGACCCATAGTGGCGGGTACTGAATCCCTGACGTCAAATCTGTCACAGTTTATCGACCACAAGTTACAACCTCTGGTCGTTAAAACACCATCCTATTTGAAGGACTCTACGGATGTAATAAGAAAATTGGGTGCTATCCAATGGGAACCAAATTTTAATTTAGTGACAGCGGACGTTTCATCGCTTTATACCATCATTAATCATAATGATGGTTTGGATTCGATATCACATTTCATCTCCAAAGAACCCGATCTCAGTTTGTTTCGAGATTTCATCTTGGAAGGAATAGAACTAATACTAAAGAATAATTTTTTCATGTATAAAGAAATGTTCTATCTGCAGTTGAATGGGACCGCCTTGGGGACCAGGTTTGCCCCAAGCTACGCCAATCTGTTCATGGCCAAATGGAAACAGGAGGCGGTGGACAGTTGGGGTGGCGAGGGGGGGACCTGTTCTCCTGGGTTCGTTATATCGACGACATGTTCTTTGTATGGAGGGGCAACCCCACATCACTACAAGAATTCTGTCAGTCACTGAATAACAACACCAGGAACATCACTCTAACTTTTGACATCAGCCAAAAATCGGTCAACTTTTTGGATTTAGAGATTTTTGTAGAAGAAGGAGAATTACACACACGAACTTATACCAAACCCACAGATTGCAACTCATTTATTCCATCTAACAGCAATCATCATGCCAATTGGTTGACATCTGTACCCAATAGTCAATTTCACCGTATAAGGAAGAACTGCTCCAAACTGGGAGACTACCAGACACAGGGCTTAAAACTTCGGAAACAATTTACAGCTAAAGGGTACACAACAAAAACAGTGGATACTCCCTTTCATAAATATGAAAAGATCAGTAGAGAAGATCTCATCAAAACTAAACATCGGGATAATAAAGCCATTGAGGACTTTGGTGTGCCATTTATCACCAAATTCAGTAGCCAACATAAAAAGGTAGAAACCATAATCAAAAGACATTGGAGAATACTATTGCGTGATCCAGCTCTAAAGGATACCCTCAAAGATAAACCTAAATTTATATACAAAAGAGCAGATAATCTCAAAAATCATCTGGTCAAGAGTGTGCTACATGAAAAGAAAAAGATGACCACAGTCCTGACAAAGGGCTTCCATAGATGTGGCACCTGCAGTATGTGTAGGGACTGTAAGAGTGCCACCTCCAAGATTACAGAGTACACCTCTTCCTCTACAGGAAAAGTAAGACGGATTAGCCAATTCATTACGTGCAATAGCAGCAATGTTGTATATCTGCTAACATGCTCCTGCAAAAAACAATATGTTGGAAGGACAACTAGAAAATTAAAAGAGCGAATGGCTGAGCACGTACGGAATATCAAAAAAGGGGTCACCACACAGGGGTCAGCTCACTTTAAGGAAACCCATCAGTGATCAATATCAGGACTTATTTCTTTTTGTGGAATCCACATCATTAAGGGAAATTGGCGGAAAAACGACACAGAAGAACAGTTGGCGAGAAGAAAAATGAGAAGTATTTTTGAACTAGGTACATTACATCCGGCGGGTCTTAACTTGGATTTTGAAACCAAATGGTTTCTATAAGGAATCCTCTCTTTTATCCTTCCCCTCTAAGAAATACATCTGTATATTGAGATGTTTTCATTGCATTATATAATTTTTTTACATAGATTGTACATTAGGAAATACATTAGAAATCCACCTGCATCATTTTTTAGGGACTGTAATCATGCAAAGATGTATTCAGTATTCATTTATTATTCAAAGCCACTTATTACTAATGTTTATTAACAATGCAGATTTTAGTTGTGTCTTATTAGAGTACACCATTATGGGAATAACTATCCACATATGTACATTGTTATTTATTTTTAGTCATTGACCAAGTTGTGTTAATATACTGATTCACACTTTAAATTATCCATCTAATAAGAAAGATAATAGGGTGGGATTTATAAACTCCTATTATTTATTCATCCATCCATTATTGAACAATGTTACTATGCTATGCCCATGAATAATAACCATTATGGTGTCATGCTAGTCCAGGGCGGAAGTATACATCAGCAAGATAGCAGTGGCCTCAGTGCACTCCAGGAGATGTGGAACGCACTGTATGTAAACACCCCATCACTTCCGCCTCCGGCGCTGACGCACAGCGGCGCCCTCAGTGCGCTCCAGGAGACGTGGAGCGCACAAGATTTAAACCCCACATCATTTCCACCTTTAGGCACTGACGTATTCATGTACTATTGGACGCCGGACCGGATATCCGGCGGAAGGGTTGTGCGTTCCACTGTCAGTGGAACGCAAATCGAGAATTCGATTTGTGGAACGCAAATCGAGAATTCCCTCCTGTGGTTTTATCTATTCAGATTTTAGCCCCTCTTCTTTATAATTTTCATACAAGCATATAGAATATAGTATGCAGCCCTGGTTAATGTCATTATTGAAGATCCTTTTAGGCAAGATTAGTATTATTCCCGCCCAGGAAGAGGCGGCGCCAACTTGTGACACAGGGTATAAATATGATTCAGATCAGTCTTTACATGCACCTTGATAAAGACTTACCTACAGTAGAAACGCGTTGGTGGTGGAGCATGTGGAAACTAAACACTATTTACCAGTGAATTCAACGAAACAACGGTGAGAACACCCAGGTTTTCCATCTTCTTTTTCTCACGTTGAGTAGTTGCACTATCTGGTTATGACAATATTGTACTTTGTCAAAATACAGAACCAATTGTGACGAATATTTGTGTATTTTAACTCATTTTATTAAAAATCCTTCGTACCCTCATACATTCTTTCGTTTTTTTTATGCTTATATCGAGCATGAAGTAAAATTGAAGGAATAAAAGAGGACTATACTTGAATACATCGAAAGAAACCTTTATGTGAAAGTACACTGCATCTTTAAGTAAGCACACACGTGAGCATCCTATACATCTAGAGATATATTCATGGGTGCTTGACTGTTTTGGATACCACGTTTATATGGGTGAAAGAAACCTTGATGGGATTTATGCCATTTTTTTTAGAAGTAAGCACATGTGAGCAGCACTTTTATGTGAATCACTGAGGTGAACCTTACGAGTAGAACTGCACATCCCAAATACTGGAATAGCCGAAGGAGCCTGGGTGGATACCTTACCCCTTGAGCATCTACAAAGAGTGTCATTGAACATTTGTGTTTGCATTGTGGTTTTTTTTCATACATTATCTCCTGGACGACGGACTCACGTATGAACTTGCCTGTATGAAAAAGAATGGACTTTAGCCCACACGAGTAATTTCTTTGTACTATTTATTATTTGCGCCACCTAGGGATTATCCTAAAAACTTTCTTTAACATGTCTTAGTCCTTGTGTCAAGCAGTGTCCCAAGTATTTAACCCTTGTCCGGCACAACTGTAATTTATTCTTACAAACCTTGTGTCCTGTCTGGGAGAGGTGAAACAGAAGCTGTTTAGTATCTGCCAGGGACGACTCAAATGAATCAGATCATAACAATTCATCAACATATTGTATCAGCTCCGATCCATTCTCAGGCTGAAAGGATTGCATACAGTCATGTAGGGCCTGGAAGAAAATACTTGGGCTGTCAATGAAACCTTGGGGGAGACTGGTCCAGGTGTACTGTACTTACCTGTAAGAGAAAGCAAAGAGGTACTGGCTGTGGGGGTGGAGAGAAACAGAAAAGAAAGCCGAGCAGCGGTTGATTACAGTGAAGTAAGTAGAGGTAGAGGGGATCTGCATAAGAATGACAGCTGGATTGGCACTACGGGGAATTGGCTCTTGACTATTTTGTTTATACCCCTTAAATCCTGTACTAGCCTGTAACCCATTCCCCCACCCTTTTTCACAGGGAAGATGGGACTATTGGCTGTGCTGGATGTCCTGACTAGGATGCCCTGCTGTAGCAGCCGTTCTATGACAGGGTATACTCCTGATTCCACCTCTGGCTTCAGAGGGTACTGGGGGATTTTTGGAGCTGTCCTGACATCTTTTATTTGCACGACTACTGGGGATACATTTGCCATCAATCAAGTGTCCTGTCCATCTTTAGTCCATAGGGAACCCGGTATTTAGAACGGTAGAGTGCAACATTAGCCTTTGAGGTGTGTCTAACATATCTTGTACTTCCTGTGCATGGTTTTCAGGGATATCTAAAAACACACCCTCAGGGGTACAATATATAACACAACGCATCTTACATAATAAGTCTCTGCCAAGTAGATTAGTCGGAGCCGATGCAGCCAACAAGAATGAATGTTTGGTATGCAAAGGCCCTATCATAACCTCTGCAGGTCTAGTCAAAGGATACTGCTGCACTGTTCCCATTACTCCCATTGCCGAAATAGTTTTGCCCGTGGTCTTTATACCTTTTGAAGAGGTTAATACAGATCTGGCCACCCCAGTATCTACAAGGAAGGGTTGTCTTGTGCCAGCTACATTGAACATGACCTCAGGTTCGTCGCTAAGGCTAGTGGTCAGTCTTACTGGCTGCAGAATACAGTTGTGACCTGACCCCTATTGTGGATGTTGGCCTCCCCGCAGACCAAGGCAGCTACTATGTGTGGGGGAACTATCTGTGAAGTATCAGGGACCTGCCAGTCCCTCCTTGGTGGGTACCTCTGTGTTTTCCCTCTGTGTGGCTCATAATCCCTTCTATATGTTCCCTGATCCTATATATGTGTCTGATAACGTGGCTTGTGTTCTTATCTAGGGGGTCTATACTTACTATGTGTCCCTGTGTTCTGACACTGTCTAACAAAATGTCCCTCCATCTGGCAAATATAACATTTAATTGACCTTCTCCTATTTTCTTCAAATGTGTCGGGTTTTGGTTGGTTGGTCATCCCTTTGAGTGCCTGTATACTTACCACCATCAACCTCTCCACCTGTGCCTCCTTCCGACTCAGAATGTTTTTGTCATGTTCACTGTGGATTCCCTAAGAGCATCCACAGTTACCCCTCTCCAATTGGGCAGAGAAGTCTGTACCCTGACTTTCAATGCCTCTCTGATTCCGTCCATTAACACCGAGACAGCCACCTCTCTATGATTCACCTCAATTTTTATATTCTCGATCCCAGTGTACTTAGCCATTTCTGCTATTGCTCTGTGGAAATAGTCTGCTGCCGCCTCACTTTCTTTTTGTTTAATGGTAAATATTTTACCCCAATTCATCACTACCAGAAAATATAATCCCAATTGAACGGTAATTTGTTTAGCGTTCTCTTAGTTATATTCATCAGTTAGTGGTTCATCTTTTTCTATTTTGCAATCATTTATAAATTTTTGGTGGTCAATATTTGAGGGAAGGCATGCTTGCAACACAGTTCACCAATCTTTGTTTGTGGGTTCATGGGCATTACCCAGATCCCTAATGAATTTTTGACATTTGGCTAAGTCCTTTCTAGGATCGGGGAATACTGTAATGACTGACCGCAGTTCAGACCTGGTCCACAGGTAATACATTGCAACATTCCTCATGGCGGTTACCCCGTCCCTTTCGGCTCTCCCATTGGGGACAGGTATTATGTGGACGGGGTGTAGCCCAGCTATATCACTCCTTTCTGAATCAACAAGGGGACACACTGTCTCTTCATAATGGACGGTCCCATACTTACCAGTAGCTCTGATCCCAGCCGTCTCACCTGAAGAGGAAGCAGTTGCTGCTCTTACCGGATGGGCTTGCCCCACCTGCGTTTCCTGCTTGGTTACTGCCTGAGAGAGGGCTGAGATCAGGCTAGGTTCATCATCTTCCTCTGAACTATGATCCTTGAAAGAACTTAGGACAGGGTACAAGTTGCAAAGGTTAGGGTTAATACATTTTATAAGTGCATTTCTATCATTTCCTGGTATGTTATTGGTTGTAGCGGCCTTCTCTCCATCGACATATGGCGGTGGTGGTGCGCTCGCATTCACATTCCTGTCTGGTTTTGTCCTCGCTGCGTGAGCAAGTTCCCATTGTGGTACTCCTTCCTGTTGCCATATGTTTAAACAGTCGTTATGTCTGATCCTCTGTTTCCTGGATTTGATCAGACATATTCTATTTCTAACATTTTGCAGCACCTCTGGGTCAAAACTACCAACCTTAGGAAATGATGCCCTATCTTCAGTAGTCATACGTACCCATTCATCACAAAAAGCCTCTGTGTAAGGTCCATACTTCCTACACATAATGTAATCAGCGGACCCTTTTGGTCCCTTATCTTCAGCCTGAACCCTAGTTGCTTAATGTCTCTCGCTTGTGCATTTAGCTCCCATCGTGGGCCTTTTAACACGATCACCAAATGGACAAAATGAGCATACGGTAAAAGTCCTCTGAGTTCTTTCACCAACTCCTTCTCAACTGAGTATACAACGCCCCACCGACTGATGACACGCGTATATCAGAGAGGACCCTATCAGACCCCTCTGGCACTGGGAGAATGAAATTTATTAACACAGTAATACCATGCCTTTCCAGTGGAGGTTACAGGCCTGCTACTTTTGGGCTTCTATCCACTGGAATACTGGATGAGAAACAACTTATTGATCACCCCATCCAGTGAATGTCCACCAAGAATCTTCCTGGGAGAACAGTGAAGTTCTTATCTCTTTACTCAATAACCACTGCATATGCTAACACAGCGTGTATGATGACACTATTTGTGCAAAATTACGCAAAAAATGTATCACGTTACGCTGCGTATCACATGAGCAGAGATGCAGTCAAATCACACGACTCGCAAATACTTGTTATTTGTGTGTCTTACGATTATGAAGACAATTTTACTTTTTACAGTAGGCTATGTCTCCATCACCTGGAGAGTTTTATAAATGGGCTAACTCCATACCTGTCTATACTAACGTGTGGTTGCGAGCCACCACGCCACCGCAGCGTCTCCCAGCTGAGTGTCAATCTACGGGATCCAAAATTCCGGGGTTCAATCCACTCGCACTTCCTTTTCAACAACCCACACATATTTTCTGTACAAAAAAAAAATCACTCCCTTTGATAACTTGCCCGAGAGGTAGACGCTGTGCATTACATACAGATAGGAATCAGGTCCAAGGGCACTTGTTATCACTTCTCGATTGTGCAGCCCTTGCTCTTTTTAATCTTTTTTTTGTATCCTCCTGGCTGAATTGTTTCTTTTACCCAGTGGTCTTGAGATGTCAGATCCCATACAGTTCTGCCCCTTACACCAGATAATGACTGCAGATTCTTAGGCCTAAATCCTGTTTCTCTACTTGTGAAGTGACAAACAATCTACATGTTAGAACAAATTGTTACTTATTTAAAATTATGGTTTTCAGTCCCTTACTTTTTGGCTTCCTTATATTTAGTTTTGGATCATGGAATCTCATCAAACTGAATACTTAATTATGTGCCCTCAATAATGAATATGCCCCCATATACTGTAGTAGAATTTGGCAACCATTTTGTTGATGAAGATTCTGTCTTAAACACAATGTCCTCCCGGCCACCACCATCAACTGCACTGACTTTGCTGAGATTCTACTGTTGTATTTAAGGATGTTTCACACACATATTGCACTGCATACTTATCTATATTTATTAACAGTTACTTATATAGTGCAGCAAATTCTGTTGTGCTTACAATTGGAAATTCTTCATAACTTCCTAGTCCTTAAAAAAGGTGATCAGAATCAACTTTGTCCAAGACATCATTCTGATAATTGTCCAACCTAATCACGATAATTGTCCAACCTAAACACACAAGCCATACACATTCCTGGTTTTATGGTTGTACTTGTGGTCAAAGATATATTTTCTAAAAGACTTATCCATTAATTGCATCATCTCTTTCCACACATAACCTCACATAGGGCAGCACAGATGGTGTAATGGTTAGGATTTGAAGGAGATAAATGTATTTATCTTAAACAGTGTCAGCCATTTGGTTAAGTAGAAGCCATGATGCAGTGAAGTAGAAGTATGCTTTGCCGGTTAAATCATAATAATGCTGCTATTTCACTGTTAGTACGTTCTGTGCGAAGCAAGGTTGTAGCTATAAGTCTTGAAAACATGTTATTAGACAGTTTCTCTGTGTTTAGACTTCTGGTGAAGGACACGTAGAGGGTGTCAGCCTGAGAGGAGTTATGAGAAGAGATGCATTATTGTTTTGAAAATGTGACGTGTATCAAGTGTTCATGCAAGTACCTTTTTTCTCTATATAATGTCATGCTGAGTAAAGTGTAGTCAGTCTCATTTGGTGGATATAACTGCGTGTATTGTCTGCTTCCTGGGATTCACAATTGATTGGTAAACAAAGGGTAATGAATAGACAATTGAAGGAGATTGATAGTAGGAGGTTTACCTCCGACAGTTACATGGGGGCTCATCCGGGATCGATTAGCTTATCAATATCAGATGATGACGCGACTGCTGGATATGTGTGCAACTACTGACATACCCGGGTAAGTAATCTGAAGTTGATCATTATATATCAACTGGATTACTCTGTCAGTACTTGTATATAGTCATGTGGTCTGTTCATCTGATTAGGTAAGCAATACTCGATCATTTGGACCCAGTTGTCTGTTTGATACTCATTCATTATTTGTCTGTGTGCGCTGATAAAGATTATAAGTTTTAGCTTCACTGTTGCCAAGGAAAAATGTGGTTTTATTTTAAAGTTCTACGTTTTAGTTTAACTTTTGCAGGGAAAAAATTTGGTTTCATTTTTAAATGACATGTCAGAATTTTTGTGGTATAATACTGCTATTGAGTCTGAATATTGTGAATTTAAAGGTATATTGCAATATAGTGATTTCAGTTTTGTAGGGAACCTAAGATAGGTTTTGCAACAGTTGTGGGATGGCATGTTGATAAGTTGGTGATAGAAAATTTATTGGTGATAAATTTCCATATTGTCTTGATAGATTACCAGTTAATTATATACCAGGAACCTCTTAAATGGTGTGTTCTAAGTCTCTGTCATCCTTATCCCAGGTCCCAGAGCTATAATTGGTGAAGGAAATCCTACTGACTATTAACAACATTTAACCAGATGGCATAGACTTAGGTTAAGGCATTAAAAACATACTCAGTTTTTGTAATCCAGTACAGTCAGGGTGTGTGTGTGTCTCTGTTAATACAAGAAAACTGCAGTCGGTTTGACATATAAGATTTGGTAATAGTGGTATCAGTTTTTCATAGAAAAGTGCACTAGCTGATATATTGCAGTATATTGTCTACGCTTGTCCATCACTTGTCATCACTTGTCACCAGAATTTATTCCTGTCTGTTCAAAGAGTTTAACATTATTAGAAGAAAAATGTTAAATCTATTTTTGCCAAAGATAATTCATTTGCATATGAGAAGACATATGACTCAGTGATTTGGGAGGTCTTTGTAAACTAGATGGTTTTAAGTCAGTAATGACAGATTTCTGGTTTGTTGTGTCAGAGAATTGAGATCCAGTTAGCCCTTTTTCTGTTGATGACTACAGAAAACACTTAAATAATATAAAAGTGTGATGTTTAAGAGAAGCAAGTCTTTTAAACTGAGGTATTTTCCTAAGAATACACTTAATCCAAGTGTGATGTTTAGAATCTAAACTGAGAGACAGCAGAAGTTGAACTTTTGAACAACTTATCAAAGGAAAGAACAGAACCATTAAGAAGCAAGTTAGAACAGAAGTTCAGTATTGGCTCATTTCCACAGTACCAGTTATGGAAGAAAGTAAGCAATACTACTAGGACTAGAGTACCCCAGGGAGGGGCTACATCACCAAGTGATTTATCCACAAGATACACAGCTAAATACAGGATGTGAATGAACTGCTGATTGCCACCACCACTAAAAGAAGTACCAAGAAGAGACAGTGTCCTTATTGAAGTTTCTGGAAGGACAAGACTGCAGAGCCTCAGAAGGAGAAATTGCAGCTAGCCAAGCAAGAGGTAATCTTCCTAGGACACTCAAGGTACCCGACATCTAACAAAAGGGAGAAGGGAAAAAAAATTCATACTGCAAGCTAAGATGCCAACTAGTGTCAAGCAAGTCAGATGATCATTCCTGGGCCTAGTAGAATACCGCAGAGAATAGATACCTCTTGCATCAGTCTACATGCAAGCATTGTATGACAACACTGAAAGGGAGGAGGGTCTGCATCCTACACACAGCAACAGATGGATGAAGCAATTGAACAATTGGAAACAGCAGTTGCCTCATCTCAAGCCCTAGAACTACCTGACTATTGAAGAAGGAGGCCATACATAGAAGTCCTTATGCAAAATTATGGACTGAGGAGAAGACCAGTGGCCTACCACTCAAGCAAGCTTGACAGCAGTACTCAAGGAGCACCTACCGGCATCATAGCAGTGGCAGCAGCAACAGTCCTAGAAGATGACAAGAGCACAGACACAGCACTGAATTAGCAGTCCTAGAAGAGGACAAGAGCACAGGCATAGTGCTGAAGCATGAGCTTATCATCCAGGTACCACATGCAGGTACAGAGAAGCTTCAACAAGCAACAACCAAACACCTGTCAGCTGCCAGACTTACCAAGTATGAAGTAGCACTGCTGAGTGCACCAAATGTAACCATCAGAACATGTACTACCCTTAACCCAGCAACCCTTGTCCAGCATTGATCAATAAAGGTGTTGAATCTCAAGATTCAAAAGGAGTGAAAAACAGATTATCTGGAGGGAAAAACAGATTATCTACTGATGAATCCGAAAGCAAGAAGTTGATGATAAGGACCAGGAAGATGGTCCAGAAGATCAAGATACAGATAGATCATCATGGATGCAGGACCAGAGGGATGGTCCAGAAGAGGAAGAGAATAATTCTAGTAATCAAAATTTTTCCTTCTCCTTGTGTGGCTTTACTGGAACAAGAACTACCTTATGCTCAGCATGAGCTATATGTGGATGGATCAAGGTACCATGAGCATGGAATTCTTCATACAGGAAATGTAGTAACCACTGCACATGAAGTTGTAGGTTCAGGATCCTTACAATCCCAGTACAAGAGTGTGGTCCAGATATGGAAAAGCAGAGGCTTCAAGAAGGCAAGTGGTGAAGACATACAACATGATTCACTGATCAGACACCAGTTCAGAGCTCTGCAAGGGCCACAGGATAGGTTGCAGTAATGAAGATCCAGGCACATGCAAGAAATGACGCTCCTGAAACAAGAGGCAACAATCTGGCAAGATGCTGAAGCCAAGAGGGCAGCAAGATGCCCCCAGCAAGCCTGTAACCATTCCAGTGCTAGACCAGATGCCTGATTATGCTACGTTGATTGAACTTCAGAACCAAACAGGAGAGAGTGAGAAAGTAGCCTGTGGAAAGAGAAAGCAACCAAACAACCAGAGAAGGTAGCAGTCTACACCACACAGACAGAAGAAACAGAAAGAAGCAAAGCCTCAAATGCCTGGTCTACAGGATTTGAAGAAATTTCAGGAACAAGCAGGTCCTGAAGAAAAAGCAGCATGGCAGAGAAGAGGAGCCAGACAAGAAGGAAATTAAAATAGAAGTTATACTCACCTAGAAGCTTATATCCACTTATGTGTTAAGTCAGCCATGGAGAGGATCAAATGGAAAATTTAGTTAATGGAAGATGGATAGCTCCAGGATGTTATCCAGCCACAACCAAGTTTGTACAAGCCTACTAGATATGTAGGCCTACTGGAAATGTCCAATCCAGGACAGAAGGTCAAGTCAACCCTTGGATCAATCCCCAAAAAGTTATTTTCAATTTCAAAGACTGCAAAGTGACTATATCTAACTGCCAAAGATATATTGGTAGCCACAGACATTTTCAGTTATATGCCAATGGAAAAAGCCACAGCAAAATCAATAGCTAGAAATTAGTTTCAGAAGTTATTTTGCAGATATGGAGTACTGGAAGATATAGTAGCAGATAGCAGTATTTATTTCATTAAAGAAATAATGTAGTACATAAGGTATGATTTGGGAATACAACAGGCATTCCATGTATCCCCCTCAGGTTAGTGGGTGTGTCACAGAATCCAGAAAGGGATGCTAAAGTGTTTATTTTTAGTACTGGTTAATAGTAGAACCATATTCTGTAAAACCATAGGTTATTCACCTTATGAAATATTGTTTGATAGCATACCTAAGATAGGATGTTATTATCCATAAGAGTTACAGCATAAATATGGTAATTTGACTGCATATGTTAAAAAGTCTTACTGAAGAAACTGACACTTCTGTATTTTCTAGTTTGCCTTTCTCCCAGATTCAGGAGCAAATCTGAATTCCCACAAGCTTTAACCAGGAGATCGGGTGTATCTGGAAAGACACGTGAAAAAGTCATTTGAGCCCAGATTTGATGGTCCATATCGAGTGTTGCTGACCATGCCCACTTCTGTGTCAATTAAGGAAAGAGAGACTTGGGTTCCACTGCAAATTTGCTCAAGTTAAGTTTGAACAATGAAATACACAAACATGTAGAGGCTAATTGGGCCTAAACTAGACAGACCACTATGGGTCATTATATTGGGAACTTCAGTACTCATTGTTGTCATAATATACTCTATATCTCTCATAGGAGAGGGCAGGGAAACTGGCATGTCCGCCAATCCAAAGTTCCGTACCAGTGTTTAGTATATAAGTATGTACGTCTTATATATGTGGTATATATATAGTATATAAGAAGTGTGGTATCACACTAGATCTTGTGTTAAGCAAATTAAAGTAAAGATCATGAAATCTCTAGAAGTTCAAATATACCAGTTAATTAAGAAATGCTGGGCTCACATGGGCCCACATCTGGAAAAGGAGGGGAATAAGCGTATAAGGGTTTTAATTTGTTTAAAGCAAATACATACTACTAAATAGAGTGTAATATTTTTTAGAATATGTATGAAGAGAACTCCAAGAATGTGTTGTATATTTATTACTAATGAAACAAATAGTGTGCAAGAAGTGGTCTAGAGAAATGTCCTGCTCAAACCCAGCTAATTGGTTTAGCGGGATCAAAGAGTAGATTGTTGAAATAGTGATGTTTTTATAAAAAATTGTTGGCTTAGCAATTTGCATATATCTGTATTTTAAGATGCTATTTTGTTTCCTTTCCTTTCAGCTTGAAAGAAATCTGTAAACTCAAAGATGTGAAACCTCCAAGTTTAAGAAACTACAGAAGAGCTTGGCAAGAAGGAGCCGTGAACAGTCTACATTAATGGATATGAAGCGAACGCTTCTTTACCTTCTGTGGGATAGAGTGACAAGCTCAGTCCTATGGGAACACAGCCTTTAGCACCATTATAGCTAGACTGTTTGCTTAGTCTCTTGTAGGTAGAGTTTATGTGATGCCTTGTAGCTCAACTGTAATGTCATATTGTTATCAACTGTAATGTCATTTTATTATGAAAAGGAGGGACTGAAGGAGATAAATGTATTTAGCTTAAGCAGTATCAGCCATTTTGTTAAGTAGAAGCCATGACGTAGTAAAGTAGAAGTATGCTTTGCTGGTTAAATCATAATAATGCTGAAATTTCACTGTTAGTACGTTCTGTGCAAAGCAAGGTCATAGCTATAAGTCTTGAAAACATGTTATTAGACAGTTTCTGTGTGTTTAGACTTCTGGTGAAGGACACGTAGGGGGGTGTCAGCCTGAGAGGAGTTATGAGAAGAGATGCATTATTGTTTTGAAAATGTGATGTGTATCAAGTGTTCATGCAAGTCCCTATTTTCTCTATATAATGTCATGCTGAATAAAGTGTAGTCAGTCTCATTTGGTGGACATAACTGCGTGTATTGTCTGCTTCCTGGGATTCCCAATCGATTGGTAAACAAAGGGTAACGAACAGACAATTGAAGGAGATTGATAGTAGGAGGTTTATCTCCGACACATTACTGCCTCATAGCACTGAGGTCATGAATTCGATTCCCACCATGGCCCTAACTGTGTGGAGTTTGTATATTCTCCCTGTGCTTGCGTGGGTTTCCTCTGGGTACTCCGGTTTCCTCCCACAATTCAAAAATATACTGGTAGGTTAATTGGCTCCCTACAAATTAACCTTAGCGTGAATGTCTGTGCTTGTACGTGTGGTAGGGAATATTGGGGGTCATTCCGAGTTGATCGTAGCTATGCTAAATTTAGCACAGCTACGATCATGAATTCAGACATGTGGGGGGACTTCAAGAGTAGCTCCCAGCCAGCGCTGCTTTAGCATGCTGGCCAGGAGCTACTTGTTGCTCCCCGGCCCACAGTGGCTGCGTGTGACATCACGCAGCCGCTGTGGGCCACTCCCCGCACAGTCCGGCCACACCCACGAAACAGCGGCCAAACGCCACCATTTTGCCCCCCTCCCGGCCCATTGACCGCCTGTCAATTAGGCAGAGGCAATCGTAGCGCAGCGATGGACGGCCATGCCGTTGCATGCGGAGTTCTGACCCGATCGCTACGCTGCGAAAAACTGCAGCATGCGATCAGGTCAGAATGGCCCCCATAGACTGTAAGCTCCACTGGGGCAGGGACTGATGTGAATGGCCAAATACTCTCTGTAAAAGCGAAGCAGCATATGTGTGCACTATATATATAACTGGTAATAAATAAATGGGTGGAATTCAATTATTTGAAAAGTCGGTTGAGTGTCTGTTTTTTTCCTTCGTATTAGATAGGAAAAAACAGACACCTAACTGACTTTTCAAACAATTGAATACCCCCCACTTTGTCTTTCTTGACTTTCACACCCTCCTTAACCTTGACCAACATTGCTGGGTGACCATATCATACAGCCCATTAAGAACCTTTGCAATCTGGCAGGACCATTCTGCAATAGGTAGCATCTATCCTTGTGTATCAATGCCTATTTCCCTATAGATTGTAAGCTTGCGAGCAGGGCCTTCCTACCTCTATGTCTGTCTGTTATTACCCAGTTTTGTTCTATTACCGTTGTTTAAATTATAAAGCACAAAGGAATATGCTGCGCTATATAAGAAACTGTTAATAAATAACCTTTAACAGCCCTCCATCCTCTAAATGAAATGTAGTTTTACAACAGACTTATACTGTATGACAGACCTGCTATGACTGAATCCAGCTTTGCAATAACATCCCATTCTAGTTCATCTGTGTTTTCAATACAAAAAGATTACAGTTTTCCAAGCCTCCTAGAACTAATGTTTGTTTAGTTTCTCAATTCACAAAAAACTTTTTGCTTCTTCTGCTGTTCTGCAAAGAAAGCATCCAGTAATGATGCTCCTACATGTGTTAGCAGATCCTGAAATCCCGTTGTTATGTTATGCTTTAGCAACACATCTGCCATATCCATATTAAATTGTCTTGAATACTCCATATATGCTATTTCTTCATTATTTGAGGATCTTTCCATTTCCATGGAATCTACTGACTCATAATTGTATGATGCTAAAGCCTCCAAAGACTTATATGACATGGAACTTTCCATATTATGCCGTGAATGTAAATACTCATTGGTAACAAATGCCTTTATCTTTTATTCTACTCTTTAAACTACTCTTTGATTGTGCACTTGGATGATGAATACAATTAAGGCATTCTTATGGATTTTCTGTATCAGAGTTTTATTGGTCTTCGTCCCCCTGATAGAGCAGAGAGTATAAGAACAACCTAAATACCGTGCTTATATTTAAAAAAACAAAACAAAGGCAAACAAGACACCAACACTCAAAAGACTTCCCACAAAATGGGCCTGTTGCCATCCCGATATGCCTATTTCATGGAAAGAGAGAATTAGGCAACATGGAGCAAACCATCTTCTCTCACATACTTCATCAAGGTGAGTGTTCATGGTGCAGCACATATGCAGTCTGCTGATAATAGCAGCATGTGTCCGCTTCTGTCTCGGCTTAATCTAACCTAGACTTAACACATTTGATGGGTCTGCCATGGAGTGCGATAAGGAAAATTGTATTATACTGTACATGGGTGGTCAGGGAAAGGTGCAAGTCCAGTGATGGCGTTGATCATCACCAGAACTAGTGAATCACTTGTGATTGGCTGATTGCAAATTCCAAGCTAATGCTGATTGTGACAAGATCATGATTCTGTTATGATTTATTGAGATACATAACCAGTTTGCCTAATTAATTTCAAGCTACCAATTCTATTTAAATTGGGCCTATGTAATACTTATAGAAATAAATATAATTGTTTATTTCTTGGATATTACTATGTGAGTGGGCTATAATGGTTTATAAATAATGATATTATTATTATTATTATTATTATTAATAAAAAACTTAAATGATTAGTCATTAAAACATCAAAATAGTATATTTAAATAAAGATAATATTTATTTTGAAAATAAGGTTTCCATGTTTTCATGCTGACATTTCCTTTCTTCATTGCTCAAGCATCTATTAGGCTTTCAGGGGCAGTTTAAGAGCGGAGGGGGCCCATGTGCAGCCTCTGTGCTGGCCTCCTCCTCTCTCTACGGCACATCCTATGAATAAACTCTGCCGCTGTGACCATTCCATTTTCTCCTTCATTCAGAAAAGATATCAGCAACAGCAGCAGATTCAGCAAAGTGGTAAGTATGAGATCCGGTCAGGATCCTGGTGGTCTGGATTCCGGTCAGGATCCTGGTGGTCTGGATTCCGGCAGTTGAAATACCAACGCCGGAATCCCGACACTGATCGGAATGCTGGCATCGGCATCCCAACTAGGATCACAATCCCGGTACCCGAATCCCAATTGCTGGGATCCCGAAAGAGCATTGGCCGGTGGAGTGTAAGCTGCTAGGTTAGGTTTAGGCTGTGGGGGGAGGGTTAGGGTTAGGCTGCGGGGAGGGGGGTTAGATTTAGTCACCACCGGGGAGGGGAGGTTAGGTGTAGGCCCCACCGAGAAGGGTTAGGTTTAGACTGTGGAGGATGGGGGGGATAGGTTTGGGCTGCAGGGTGGGAGCGTTAAGGTTAGGGAGGCATTGGGGAAAGGTAAATATACTTACTCTGCACCTGCCGCGATTCTCAGCATTGGGAAGCCGCTGACGGTATTCTGATCGCCGGTATCATGAACACCGGCATATCAAACCCAGCCAGTAAGTAAAATAGTCTATTGGTGCAGTGTGTGCACACCTTGCCCCTATCATATGTAGCCAACCTCATCTAGCCTGAAGCTTACCGTATTCACAGCAAGCCAGGCGTGGCAAGTGTGCCCACGACTATGACGTGCATGTGCATTTAAGTACGAGCACCCATAGGAATACACTATACTAAGGTGCAGCTAGGCATACTAATGTGTGTGCGCACCTATGGTGGCTACATCTGTATGCTTTTGTTTATGTGCGTGTTTTAGCATCCTTTTTTATATTGTGTATAAGAGAGAGAATCATTTCTGCCTTATTAGAGAGGACTTTGATGCTTTATTGATGCCTAATAGTGAAGGCATATTTTACTAGCCATACAAAGGAAACACATGGCTGTAAGTGTAAAGTATGCCTGGCATGAAACAGACACATAAGCTACTGGTGTTGATAATATACATGTACAGGAATAGTAACAGTTTTACTATTGAAGATTTTTCCTTAGCAAATTTTGCACATGCCAGTGTGGCCCATTTGCTGCCAGCCCTGCAATAGCCCCAATGCATTTCACACTGTAGTGCTCTAGTTCATTTTGATGTTTATCCATACTCCAACAGAGAGGTAATTGATGTACTGCAACATTCTCTGGAGAAAACATCCCAACTGTGCAAAGCTTTCCTTCAAAATGTTACTATATGTATAATAAAAAAAGGTATCACTAGCTATAATAACCAGTGTGACAAACTCATTGACCTACATCTCTGCGACACAATTACTTCTGAACAAATATTTACAGCTTACAGGTACTGTATGTCAAATCAGGCTTTGGCAAACTGATGAAGCAAAGTAAATGATAATATATTGTAGGATTCATCTGCCTTATTGCTGAGAATTTGGGGATGAGACTTTCACTTTATGAGTTTTATGAAGCACTACACCAGAGGCTTCTAGCACTAAGTGGATTAGCTCATGGAAGTACTGTCAGGAATAACCTCTCCCATCTTGGTCCCTGTCAATCTAGTTACTGCGTTATTTATAAAGCACCTGGGCGAGGTATCTGCTTCATCTGCTCACAAAGTGTGATGGATGAAGCTCAAAAACCCTGCAAACATAGGCTGTCAGAGGTTCTCAACAGAATTCCCAGCTGTCATCCATCTTCTTTGTCCATGCCTGACCTCTGAGGCTGGTTGTGGCAGCTCTGCAATCCAGACAGCATTAAAAGGGATAAATTAGCTAAGTATCTTTGCATTGGAACTCTATTGCATCTAGTTATTAAGACCAAGGTAAATACGACATGCTTGATAAAAGTCTTTACTTTGTCAAGAGTGGCTTTTGTAAGCGCAAATAAGGACATTATGTGTAGTGACATAATTGTTGTACTTTCTGATGTATTTCTGTAATGAGTGACAGAAGGTGGGAGAACTGTCATAATCTATGATCCAGTTTTAACTAGTTCCCCCTATACACCAAATTAGTTTTGCAAGAAAAAAGGCTGTCTAATCACAAACTGTAACTTTGGAAAGTCAAACAGTCACATATTTTTCCTATTACAGGTTGAGTATCCCATATCCAAATATTCCGAATTATGTAATTTTTGGAGGAAGACTGAGATAGTGAAACCTTTGTTTTCTGATGGCTTAGTGTACACAAACTTTGTTTTACACACAAAGTTATTAAACATATTGTATTAAATGACCTTCAGGCTGTGTGTATAAGGTGTATATGAAACATAAATGCATTCTGTGGTTAGACTTGGGTCCTATCACCACGATATCTCATTATGGTATGTAATTATTCCAAAATACAGAAAAATTCCGATATCCAAAATACTTCTGGTCCCAATTATTTTGGATATGGGATACTCAACCTGTATTACATTAAGTTGAATTACTTGTTTAATTACCAGCCAATCAGTGTAGTCTCTCAAATATTGCCTATACTTAAAGATGGATCTATACATCAACCTAGGGTTTCCCAACAACTGTCCTCAAGTCAAACTAAAGGTCCAGGTTTTAAGGATAGCCATACTTGAGCACAGGTGACTTATCTAGTTGTTCAGTTATTTTGATTTAACCATCTGTGCTCAAGCATGGATATCACTAAAACCTGGACTATTAGTGTGCCTAGAGGACCAAGGACAGGAAACACTGCATCAATGCATGAAGTTCCCACAATTTGAAAACTGAATTGGAATTTATTTTAGCCTCTTAACCACTGACCTTACCATGGGATGTTCCCACATCCTGGTGGGCTTTCACTGACACAGTGGTATCCCATTCTATGCGACCATGCCACTCGAGTGCATCTCCCGACTGTAACAGAGGAAATCTGTACTGCATTTGTGCATGATGGATATCCTCCTGCTCTCCCGCCCCTCTAGGAGTGAAGTAGTGTTCTGTGACTGCAGACATCACTGTCACAATCGCACCACAGAATGCCGTGCATTGGGAACAAAAGTGGTAGGCGGAGGTACTAATACTAGACCAGCTGCAAGAGGGGGGGATATATTATCGAATCACCCCAATACACACTCCAGTGCTCTCTACATATGGAAGGGGTAGGGGGTAAATGCCATGAAGGCAGCAGAAATGGGCTGATGAGTATGGAATGGATGACCTACAAAAAGGGTTTTTGACCTAGTGGCGAGGGGTGTATAATACATATATACATCTGTCATGACACATGAAGGCGGTAGTACTAACACATTGGGGTCTATGGACACTGGGAGTGGGAGGGTGGTTGTGCCACTGGGGGATATATTAGCACTAGGGGCTGGGCTATAATGACAATGGAAACCTATTGCTGCTGCAGGATCTATTGACACTTGGGAGGAGTAGTAATCTTACGACGGGAGTCAGCGAGAGACCCCCTAGGCATATTTTGTTCTGCAAAATATTTAAATATATTTTTAAAAATATGTTCTAAACATAATTAAAGTAAATTAAATTAAATAGAATTTTGTTTCTTTGTTTTTAATCAGCTATTTACGTGGTTAAAGGCCCTGTGTGCTACCTTGTTTTGTTAATTAAGGCACGTGGAATAAATGTGTTTATCCCACCCTATGCTAGTTCATTAGCTCTGCAACCACTGCTTTCACCAATTTCTACATTCACCTCCCCAGAGACTGCTGTGTCACACCTTAACCAAATTCTAGTAACAGCACTTGATGAAGTGGCTCCAGCTACCCATCACACTCCACGTAGACTTAGATGTCAACCGTGGCACTCTAAATACACTAGACACTTACAAAAACTCTCACAAAAAGTTGAACGCCAGTGGCGTAAATCTCGTAGTTCAAGTGACTTTCTCACATACAAGACCACCTACCACTCTTATCGTACTGCTCTGGACACTGCCAAACAAACATATTTTCAATCTCTCATCTCTGCTCAAGCCTCTAACCCCAAGCGACTTTTTAATACATTTAAATCACTTCTTGTCCCTCCCTCACCTAACCAACCAGCCACTGTCAGTGCGCAAGATCTTGCTTCCTATTTCAAGGACAAGATTGACAAGATCCGAAATGAAATGGTATGCTCTTCCACAGCAAGTGACCTGCTCAATTCCCTGCCTGAACCCTCTAACACCTTCTCTTCTTTTGATCCTACAAATGAAGATGAAGTATCTGCACTCTTTTCATCTGCCTACTCTAATACCTCTCCCCTTGACTCTATACCCTCACAAATTAGTAAAGCTCTGTCTACTGTGCTCATCCCAACCTTAACTAAAATCTGTAATCTCTCCCTGTCTACTGGTATCTTTCCTTCTCTGTACAAGCATGCAGTGATTACTCCCATTCTGAAAAAACAAAACTCTGACACAAACTCTCTCTCTAACTACCGTCCCATCTCTCAGCTCCCATGCCCCTCCAAGCTACTGGAGAGACTTGCCTACACTCGCCTCACACACTTTCTTAACTCACACAGCCTACTGGACCCACTTCAGTCAGGATTTCATGCCCAACACTCCACAGAGACAGCACTGACTAAGGTTGTGAATGATTTGGTCACTGCTAAATCTAAAGGACATTTCTCTCTCATTATTCTCCTTGATCTCTCTGCTGCTTTTGACACTGTTGACCACTCTCTTCTCATACAAACACTACAATCCCTAGGTATTCAGGACACAGCCCTTTCTTGGTTCTCATCCTACCTATCTAATCGCTCCTTCAGTGTTCGTTTCTCTGATTCCACCTCTCCTTCGCTACCTCTCTCAGTTGGAGTACCGCAAGGCTCAGTCCTAGGTCCTCTGCTTTCTCTATCTATACCACATCTCTTGGAAAACTAATCAACTCTTTCGGATTTCAGTACCATCTGTATGCGGATGATACTCAAATCTACCTATCCTCCCCTGATTTGTCACCATCTGTATTGGGCCGTGTCACTGAATGCCTTTCTGCCATTTCATCTTGGATGACATCTCGCCACCTCAAACTTAATATTTCCAAAACAGAATTAATTATATTTCCACCGGCCAATAGTAGTTTCCAACCTGATATCTCTATCACTGTTGAGAACTCTGCAATCACCCCTACCCCACAAGCTCGCTGCCTAGGTGTCATTCTTGACTCTGAACTGTCCTTTGTTACCCACATTCAATCTGTCTCAAGATCATGTTACATACATCTAAGAAACATATCCAAAATACGCCCTTATCTTACACAAGACACAGCAAAAACTCTAATCCATGCTCTCATTATCTCCCGCATTGATTATTGTAATAGTCTCCTGACCGGTCTTCCCAAACATAGGCTCTCACCACTACAATCCATTTTGAATGCAGCTGCGAGGCTAATCTTCCTTGCCAGACGTTCATCGTCTGCAGATCCGCTCTGTCAGTCCCTCCATTGGTTACCGGTATTCTACCGTATTAAATATAAAATACTTTTACTCACATACAAGGCTATTAACCAAACTGCACCAACATACATCTCTTCACTAATCTCAAAATATCTCCCTACCCGACCTCTCCACTCTGCACAAGATCTACGTCTCTCATCCACACGCATTACTTGTTCACACTCAAAATTACAGGACTTTATCCGGGCTTCACCCACTCTGTGGAATGCCCTCCCACGCACAGTAAGACTCGCCTCTAGTCTCCAAACCTTTAAATGTTCCCTGAAAACTCACCTCTTCAGACAAGCCTATCAAATTCCAGACCCACCCACATAACCTTCAGTGCTTCCCTATCTAATTACATCCTCTGTAGAGTATTCATAACATCACATATCTTGTCTTTCTTTAGTCTCACACCCTCCTGACACTTGGATAACTTTGTGGGGTATCATCATACAACCCATTAAGAACCTAGCTATCTGGTGGACCATTATGCAATAGCATCAATCCTTGTGTTTCTATGCCTATTTCCCTATAGATTGTAAGCTTGCGAGCAGGGCCTTCCTACCTCTGTCTGTCTGTTTTTACCCAGTTTTGTTCTATTACTGTTGTTCTAATTGTAAAGCGCAACGGAATATGCTGCGCTATATAAGAAACTGTTAATAAATAAATAAATAAATAAATAAATTAGCTGACACAGAGAAGTTAAAGTGCAGTACAGTACAGGGCCTAATTCAGACCTGATCGCAAAAGTAAAATCTTTCTCTTATGGGCAAAACCATGTGCACTGCAGGTGGGGCAGATATAACATGTGCAGAGAGAGTTAGAATTGGCTGGGTTATTTTGTTTCTGTGCAGGATAAATACTGGCTATTTTATTTTTACACTGCAATTTAGATATCAGTTTGAACACACCCCACCCACATCTACTCTCTCTGCACATGTTATATCTGCCCCACCTGCAGTGCACATGGTTTTGCTCATTAGCGGAAAATGTTGTTTTGCAGTCAGCCTTGAATTAGGCCCTAAGTGACAATCTCCCAAATGCTAGAAAATTAACAAAAATGGTTGTTCAGATAAATTGGTTAAATCAAGCGGATTTTACCAATTTGTCTGAACAGCAGCTTTTGTCCATTTTCCAGTGTTTGGGAGCAAACAGTCAATTGTCATTTGTTTCCATTCATTACCAGATTTTCATTCCAACCAGCCAGATTGGACAAAAAATTGTATAGTGTGTACCTAGCTTTAGGGTACATACCCACTGTAGTCTTTCAACTTCTTTCACACGCATTTTTATTATTTTCATTCTTCTTATATAAATTTATCTGAAAGACGGCAGTATCCTTTAAAATGCTAGCAAAAAGGGCATATTAAATGCATTTCCATTTAATATGCACTGTGCTGCCAGACTTACTATACGTAAACATCATTGGGTAGGATTACTAAAAGTACATTGAATTGCATTTTTGCAAGCCTTACAGTCGAAAACATGTTATGAAGAAAAATAACTTTTACGTAAATAACATGTACAGTATAAGTATAATTAGACCTCATACATTTAGTAAATGATGGCTTCTTTTACATACAGTATATACAGTGGCATCACAAAGGGTGTGTGGGAGGTGCGGCCCTCACCCGGGTGTTACCCGTTGAGGGGTGACACCAAACTGCCTGCTCCTGCTCAGTGACAGGAGCTGGGTGCTGCACTGTAACATTACATTGCAGCAACCCGGCTCCTGTCACCATGTAGGAGCCAGCACTGCAGAAGGAGCACTCCTCGGGGGCAGCTCACTCCTCCCGGATGACCAGCATGATAAAAACGGGGGTGGGGATGGCTAGCCATGTCCCGTCCCACGAGACCACACCCCCATCCCATGAAGCCACGTCACCATCCCACAAAACCACGCCCCTTTTGTGCCTGCTGTACCGCGTGTCAAGTGGCTTAGTGATGACTCTGAGTATATAGAGTACCTGTAGATGTTACGAAATTACATTTTATATTATACAGGTTGAGTCTTCCGTATACAAAATGCTCAGGACAAGAAGTATTCTGGATTTGTGATTTTTCTGGATTTTTAAAATATTGCATATACATAATGAAATATGATAGGGATGGTACCCAAGGCTAAACCTGAAATGCACTTAGGTTTCATATACACCTTATACACATAGCCTGAAGGTAATATAATACAATAGGTGTAACAATGTTGTGCATGAAAGAAAGCTTGTATACATTGACCCATCAGAAAGCAAAGGTGTCACTATCTCAGTCTCTTTGAAAAAAAATTGGATTTCAGAATACCGTATTTTGGATATTGGGCTTTCAGTAATGGGAGACTCAACCTGTACAATATCATATATGTTTGAATGGGAGGGCACTACTACAGATACTCTAACATGGTCCCTCCAGGGATGCTTTACTCCTCAACCAAGATGACCACCAGAGCTACTACTGCGCATGCACAGCACCATTATCTTACTGTGTTAGCTCCAAGAGACATGCAGTTATTAACTGAGTTACTGCTGCTTCAGCATCCTGCACCGCTTCCCACATCCAGAGGACAGTCACAGGCTGGTGATTTGTCACAACCCCTTTCCGGGGCAAGCTTTGCTTCATGCTTTAACTGGTGTAACCACAGTGAGTACTACTGTACCTTCACTTCTCAACAGACCACACTGCTGGTTAAGCCACTGAAATAGTCCTTGGGTCAGTAACTCTCTGCTGGTGACAGCACTACTTTGCCATAGACCATCGCATGTGCACACATATTTTCCATCAATATAAAACTCTATTTTAGGTTTGATGAGTGCAGCATTTGCCTTATTTGCTTACTCCTTATCTATATCCAGTCTTGTTTTTGTGGAATGGAGTTGCGCTGGAGCCTGGGTACACAGTTTTGTTGTCAAGGATGAGGAGTAGGGTTGTGGTGATCAATGGTACCTCAGCAAACAAAATACCATATGGAAAGAAAAAAATTGTGAGTGCCTCATAAACTAGCGAAAACAAATGAAAATAGAAGACTATAATGAAGGTGATTTAGGTGAAAACAGGAGAAGGATAGATGAAGAAGGAACCTGGGAGGATAAAGAAAAAAGCAGGAGTCAGGGAATGGTTGTTGGGACACAATGTGAGCAGCCACAGACCGCTTTAACACCAGTCATTCGGCATCAAGGGACTCCACTCAGGGCTCATAACAATGGGGCTAATTCAGACCTGATCGCTGCTGTGCGTTTTTGCACAGAAGGCGATCAGGACTGAACTGTGCATGCGCAGGCGCCGCAGTGTGCCAGCACATGCCAGAGATGCGATCGGCATCTCAGCCCAGCAATTGCCTCTGCCTGATTGACAGGCAGAGGCGTTCGGTGGGCAGGAGGGGGCAGGCCGGTGGCGCTTTGCCGCCATTTTGGGGGCATGTTCCGGGCAACGCAGGCGCACCTGGACCATGTGGGGGGGGTGGGCCACGATGGCTGCGTGATGTCACACGCAGCCGCTGCGACCCGGAGAGCGATGGGTAGCACCCTGCCAGCACGCAGGAGCTGCGCTGGTAGGGAGCTACTCTTCAGGTACAAAAGCATTACTGCTGTGCAATGCTTTTGTACCTGTTTCTTTAGGGATGGGGGGGGGCGCAGAGCCAGACATGCGGGGCGGACTAGCCCTGTGCTGGGCTAAATTTGGCACATCTACGATCGAGTCTGAATTACCCCCAATGAACAGATAAGCATTACTTTTAGAGAGGAGTGGTTCGGTTTTCCAGAACTTCAAATCCACACAAGTTCAGTGGAACTGGACAGAATTAAAACCCAGTTCGAATCTCCCCTGGAGATATGATCCAAACCAAGTCTCAGTTCATATTGTAAATCTGAATTTTGGGTTTTAGAGTGCAAACATTTTGTGATTTTAGCAGTTTATACATTTTTATAAATGGTTATCAATGTTTGTATAGATTTTTAAATCAACCAAACACGGAATCCGAACCAAAACATTGGAGGGTGGTTTTGCCAAAATCAAAACACAGTAATGAATTAGAATGGGGGTCCGCACATATTTCTAATTACTACTATGCCTAGATTTTATTTTTCTTTATTTTCTTTAATGTATTTAGAAAATTGTTCCACGTAGCTGCTGCAATAGAGTCTGTTCTCAATATGAATTTGAAAGTCTCCTGACATTTATTGTCTTTGAAGAGTCCTTCTACACAAACATTTGTAATACCCAGTACTTAAAGTGGTCCTAGAGAGGTGGTGGAACTACCCCCCCCCTCCCCCCGCCCCCATGTAATAAAGGTATTACGCGTTTCAAAGGTGCACGCCCCAAAAAGAGGCGTGGTTTCTAAATGGGGCGTGGTCTCAAAAAGGGGCGTGGTCACACAATAGTAATAATGCCCACAGTAGTAGCACCCCTAATACACATAATGCCCACAGTAGTAGCACCCCGTAATACACAATGCCCACTGTAGTAGTGCTCCTTATGCAATGTCCACCGTGCTGGTAGTGCCCACAGTGGTAGTGCCCCTTATATAGAGCCCACAGTAGTGGGGTCCCTTACGTAATGCCCCCAGTAGTAGTGCCACTTATATCCCCAGGAGTGATGCCCCTTATGAAGTGCCCCCTTTACAATGCCCTTATTAGTAGTGTCCCCATAAGTAATGCCCTTAATGGTAATGCCCATGTGTAGTATTCCCCTCAGTAGTAATGTTGCATGTAGTAATGCCCCCAGTCATTTAGCCCTAGTAGTTATGCCCACAGTTGTTTAGCCCCCAGTGGTAATGCCCCTGCAGTTATAACCCCAGTAGTTTACTCCCCTTTAGTTTAGCCTCCCAGTGGTAATGCCCCCAGTAGTTTAGCACTCATGTAGTTTGCCCCATATAGTTTAGCCCTCATTGGTAATGCCCCCTGTAGTTTAGTCCCTGCAGTTATGCCCCCAGTAGTTTAGCCCTCCCAGTAGTAATGCCCCCAGTAGTTTAGCCCCTCTAGTTTAGCCCCCATGTAGTTTGACCCTAGTTAGTAGTGTAGCCCCATGTAGTTTGACCCCGTTAGAAATGCCCCTAATAGTTTAGCCCCTGTAGTTATGCCCCCAGTGGTTTTGCCCCTGTAGTTATGTCCCTAGTAGTTTAGCCCCCTTGTAGTTTTCCCCCTTGTAGCTTAGCCCCCAGTAGTAATGCTTCCTTGTAGTCATTCCCCCTTTTAGTTTGCCTCATTAGTAATGCCCCCAGTAGTTTAGCCCCCTTGTAGCTTAGCCCCCAGTAGTAATGCCCCCCTGTAGTTTGCCCCCAGTAGCTTTCCCCCTTGTAGTTTGCCACCAGTAGATAGCCCCCTTGTAGTTTTCCCCCAGTACTTTGCCCCATTGTAGTTTGCCCCAAGTAGTTTAGACCCTGTAGTTATGTCCCTAGTAGTTTAGCTTCCTTATAGTTTGCCCCCTTATAGCTTGCCCCCTTATAGTTTTCCCCCAGTAGTTTGCCCCCTTATAGTTTTCCCCCAGTAGAAGCAGTCACACATATAAAAAAAAAAACACAGACCATACTCACCAAGCCCCGCTTCCGTGTCCGACCACTTCAGTCTTCCTCAGCACTATGAGAGAGACGTCATGACATCTCTCCCATTGCGCGCACTGACAGAGCCGGAAGCCGGAGCTCAGTAATGATCCTCTGCCTCAGGCTGACGCTGTGGAGAGAGAGCCGGGCGCCGGCTGGTAATACAATCTCAGCGGGTGCCCAGCATCTCCCTGCAGTGCCGGGCACACATCGGGTTAGGTGAGCCGGAGGAAGCGGAACTGCATTCCGTCTCCAAGTGGAACTAACTGAAAGCAGTTCCGCCCCATTCCGGCTCACTTTAACCCCTGGTAGTACCCCAGAATTGGCTTAGTAAATAGACCCCTAAGTCCTATATCCACTACTAATGTAGTAATTGACTAGAATCTACAGCAATGTGGAAAACACCACATTTGGGTGATTATTAGAGATGAGCGGGTTCGGTTTCTCTGAAACCGAACCCGCACGAACTTCATGTTTTTTTCACGGGTCCGAGCAGACTCGGATCCTCCCGCCTTGCTCGGTTAACCCGAGCGCGCCCGAACGTCATCATGACGCTGTCGGATTCTCGCGAGACTCGGATTCTATATAAGGAGCCGCGCGTCGCCGCCATTTTCACACGTGCATTGAGATTGATAGGGAGAGGACGTGGCTGGCGTCCTCTCCATTAGAAATTAGATTAGAAGAGAGAGAGAGATTGTGCAGAGTCAGACAGAGTTTACCACAGTGACCAGTGCAGTTGTTGTTAGTTAACTTTTATTTATTTTAATATAATATATCCGTTCTCTGCTATATCCGTTCTCTGCCTGAAAAAAAACGATACACAGCAGCAGCCAGTCACACAGTGTGACTCAGTCTGTGTGCACTCAGCTCAGCCCAGTGTGCTGCACATCAATGTATAAAAGGCAAAGCTTATAATAATTGTGGGGGAGACTGGGGAGCACTGCAGGTTGTTATAGCAGGAGCCCCCAGGAGTACATAATATTATATTAATTTAAAATTAAACAGTGCACACTTTTGCTGCAGGAGTGCCACTGCCAGTGTGACTAGTGGTGACCAGTGCCTGACCACCAGTATAGTAGTATATTGTTGTATGTATTGTATACTATCTCTTTATCAACCAGTCTATATTAGCAGCAGACACAGTACAGTGCGGTAGTTCACGGCTGTGGCTACCTCTGTGTCGGCAGTCGGAACTCGGCAGGCAGTCCGTCCATCCATAATTGTATTACAATATATACCACCTAACCGTGGTATTTTTTTTTCTTTCTTTATACCGTCGTCATAGTGTCATACTAGTTGTTACGAGTATACTACTATCTCTTTATCAACCAGTGTACAGTGCGGTAGTTCACGGCTGTGGCTACCTCTGTGTCGGCAGTCGGCAGGCAGTCCGTCCATCCATAATTGTATTATTATTATAATATATACCACCTAACCGTGGTTTTTTTTTCATTCTTTATACCGTCATAGTGTCATACTAGTTGTTACGAGTATACTACTATCTCTTTATCAACCAGTGTACAGTGCGGTAGTTCACGGCTGTGGCTACCTCTGTGTCGGCAGTCGGCAGGCAGTCCGTCCATCCATAATTGTATTATTATTATAATATATACCACCTAACCGTGGTTTTTTTTTCATTCTTTATACCGTCGTCATAGTGTCATACTAGTTGTTACGAGTATACTACTATCTCTTTATCAACCAGTGTACAGTGCGGTAGTTCACGGCTGTGGCTACCTCTGTGTCGGCAGTCGGCAGGCAGTCCGTCCATCCATAATTGTATTATTATTATAATATATACCACCTAACCGTGGTTTTTTTTTCATTCTTTATACCGTCGTCATAGTGTCATACTAGTTGTTACGAGTATACTACTATCTCTTTATCAACCAGTGTACAGTGCGGTAGTTCACGGCTGTGGCTACCTCTGTGTCGGCAGTCGGCAGGCAGTCCGTCCATCCATAATTGTATTATTATTATAATATATACCACCTAACTGTGGTATTTTTTTTTCTTTCTTTATACCGTCGTCATAGTGTCATACTAGTTGTTACGAGTATACTACTATCTCTTTATCAACCAGTGTACAGTGCGGTAGTTCACGGCTGTGGCTACCTCTGTGTCGGCAGTCGGCAGGCAGTCCGTCCATCCATAATTGTATTATTATTATTATATATACCACCTAACTGTGGTATTTTTTTTTCTTTCTTTATACCGTCGTCATAGTGTCATACTAGTTGTTACGAGTATACTACTATCTCTTTATCAACCAGTGTACAGTGCGGTAGTTCACGGCTGTGGCTACCTCTGTGTCGGCAGTCGGCAGGCAGTCCGTCCATCCATAATTGTATTATTATTATAATATATACCACCTAACCGTGGTTTTTTTTTTCATTCTTTATACCGTCGTCATAGTGTCATACTAGTTGTTACGAGTATACTACTATCTCTTTATCAACCAGTGTACAGTGCGGTAGTTCACGGCTGTGGCTACCTCTGTGTCGGCAGTCGGCAGGCAGTCCGTCCATCCATAATTGTATTATTATTATAATATATACCACCTAACTGTGGTATTTTTTTTTCTTTCTTTATACCGTCGTCATAGTGTCATACTAGTTGTTACGAGTATACTACTATCTCTTTATCAACCAGTGTACAGTGCGGTAGTTCACGGCTGTGGCTACCTCTGTGTCGGCAGTCGGCAGGCAGTCCGTCCATCCATAATTGTATTATTATTATAATATATACCACCTAACCGTGGTTTTTTTTTCATTCTTTATACCGTCGTCATAGTGTCATACTAGTTGTTACGAGTATACTACTATCTCTTTATCAACCAGTGTACAGTGCGGTAGTTCACGGCTGTGGCTACCTCTGTGTCGGCAGTCGGCAGGCAGTCCGTCCATCCATAATTGTATTATTATTATAATATATACCACCTAACCGTGGTTTTTTTATACCACCTAACCGTGGCAGTCCGTCCATAATTGTATACTAGTATCCAATCCATCCATCTCCATTGTTTACCTGAGGTGCCTTTTAGTTCTGCCTATAAAATATGGAGAACAAAAAAGTTGAGGTTCCAAAATTAGGGAAAGATCAAGATCCACTTCCACCTCGTGCTGAAGCTGCTGCCACTAGTCATGGCCGAGACGATGAAATGCCAGCAACGTCGTCTGCCAAGGCCGATGCCCAATGTCATAGTACAGAGCATGTCAAATCCAAAACACCAAATATCAGAAAAAAAAGGACTCCAAAACCTAAAATAAAATTGTCGGAGGAGAAGCGTAAACTTGCCAATATGCCATTTACCACACGGAGTGGCAAGGAACGGCTGAGGCCCTGGCCTATGTTCATGGCTAGTGGTTCAGCTTCACATGAGGATGGAAGCACTCAGCCTCTCGCTAGAAAACTGAAAAGACTCAAGCTGGCAAAAGCACCGCAAAGAACTGTGCGTTCTTTGAAATCCCAAATCCACAAGGAGAGTCCAATTGTGTCGTTTGCGATGCCTGACCTTCCCAACACTGGACGTGAAGAGCATGCGCCTTCCACTATTTGCATGCCCCCTGCAAGTGCTGGAAGGAGCACCCGCAGTCCAGTTCCTGATAGTCAGATTGAAGATGTCAGTGTTGAAGTACACCAGGATGAGGAGGATATGGGTGTTGCTGGCGCTGGGGAGGAAATTGACCAGGAGGATTCTGATGGTGAGGTGGTTTGTTTAAGTCAGGCACCCGGGGAGACACCTGTTGTCCGTGGGAGGAATATGGCCGTTGACATGCCAGGTGAAAATACCAAAAAAATCATCTCTTCGGTGTGGAGGTATTTCACCAGAAATGCGGACAACAGGTGTCAAGCCGTGTGTTCCCTTTGTCAAGCTGTAATAAGTAGGGGTAAGGACGTTAACCACCTCGGAACATCCTCCCTTATACGTCACCTGCAGCGCATTCATAATAAGTCAGTGACAAGTTCAAAAACTTTGGGTGACAGCGGAAGCAGTCCACTGACCAGTAAATCCCTTCCTCTTGTAACCAAGCTCACGCAAACCACCCCACCAACTCCCTCAGTGTCAATTTCCTCCTTCCCCAGGAATGCCAATAGTCCTGCAGGCCATGTCACTGGCAAGTCTGACGAGTCCTCTCCTGCCTGGGATTCCTCCGATGCATCCTTGCGTGTAACGCCTACTGCTGCTGGCGCTGCTGTTGTTGCCGCTGGGAGTCGATGGTCATCCCAGAGGGGAAGTCGTAAGCCCACTTGTACTACTTCCAGTAAGCAATTGACTGTTCAACAGTCCTTTGCGAGGAAGATGAAATATCACAGCAGTCATCCTACTGCAAAGCGGATAACTGAGTCCTTGACAACTATGTTGGTGTTAGACGTGCGTCCGGTATCCGCCGTTAGTTCACAGGGAACTAGACAATTTATTGAGGCAGTGTGCCCCCGTTACCAAATACCATCTAGGTTCCACTTCTCTAGGCAGGCGATACCGAGAATGTACACGGACGTCAGAAAAAGACTCACCAGTGTCCTAAAAAATGCAGTTGTACCCAATGTCCACTTAACCACGGACATGTGGACAAGTGGAGCAGGGCAGGGTCAGGACTATATGACTGTGACAGCCCACTGGGTAGATGTATGGACTCCCGCCGCAAGAACAGCAGCGGCGGCACCAGTAGCAGCATCTCGCAAACGCCAACTCTTTCCTAGGCAGGCTACGCTTTGTATCACCGCTTTCCAGAATACGCACACAGCTGAAAACCTCTTACGGCAACTGAGGAAGATCATCGCGGAATGGCTTACCCCAATTGGACTCTCCTGTGGATTTGTGGCATCGGACAACGCCAGCAATATTGTGTGTGCATTAAATATGGGCAAATTCCAGCACGTCCCATGTTTTGCACATACCTTGAATTTGGTGGTGCAGAATTTTTTAAAAAACGACAGGGGCGTGCAAGAGATGCTGTCGGTGGCCAGAAAAATTGCGGGACACTTTCGGCGTACAGGCACCACGTACAGAAGACTGGAGCACCACCAAAAACTACTGAACCTGCCCTGCCATCATCTGAAGCAAGAAGTGGTAACGAGGTGGAATTCAACCCTCTATATGCTTCAGAGGTTGGAGGAGCAGCAAAAGGCCATTCAAGCCTATACAATTGAGCACGATATAGGAGATGGAATGCACCTGTCTCAAGTGCAGTGGAGAATGATTTCAACGTTGTGCAAGGTTCTGATGCCCTTTGAACTTGCCACACGTGAAGTCAGTTCAGACACTGCCAGCCTGAGTCAGGTCATTCCCCTCATCAGGCTTTTGCAGAAGAAGCTGGAGGCATTGAAGAAGGAGCTAACACGGAGCGATTCCGCTAGGCATGTGGGACTTGTGGATGCAGCCCTTAATTCGCTTAACAAGGATTCACGGGTGGTCAATCTGTTGAAATCAGAGCACTACATTTTGGCCACCGTGCTCGATCCTAGATTTAAAGCCTACCTTGGATCTCTCTTTCCGGCAGACACAGGTCTGCTGGGGTTGAAAGACCTGCTGGTGACAAAATTGTCAAGTCAAGCGGAACGCGACCTGTCAACATCTCCTCCTTCACATTCTCCCGCAACTGGGGGTGCGAGGAAAAGGCTCAGAATTCCGAGCCCACCCGCTGGCGGTGATGCAGGGCAGTCTGAAGCGACTGCTGATGCTGACATCTGGTCCGGACTGAAGGACCTGACAACGATTACGGACATGTCGTCTACTGTCACTGCATATGATTCTCTCAACATTGATAGAATGGTGGAGGATTATATGAGTGACCGCATCCAAGTAGGCACGTCACACAGTCCGTACTTATACTGGCAGGAAAAAGAGGCAATTTGGAGGCCCTTGCACAAACTGGCTTTATTCTACCTAAGTTGCCCTCCCACAAGTGTGTACTCCGAAAGAGTGTTTAGTGCCGCCGCTCACCTTGTCAGCAATCGGCGTACGAGGTTACATCCAGAAAATGTGGAGAAGATGATGTTCATTAAAATGAATTATAATCAATTCCTCCGCGGAGACATTGACCAGCAGCAATTGCCTCCACAAAGTACACAGGGAGCTGAGATGGTGGATTCCAGTGGGGACGAATTGATAATCTGTGAGGAGGGGGATGTACACGGTGATATATCGGAGGGTGAAGATGAGGTGGACATCTTGCCTCTGTAGAGCCAGTTTGTGCAAGGAGAGATTAATTGCTTCTTTTTTGGGGGGGGTCCAAACCAACCCGTCATATCAGTCACAGTCGTGTGGCAGACCCTGTCACTGAAATGATGGGTTGGTTAAAGTGTGCATGTCCTGTTTTGTTTATACAACATAAGGGTGGGTGGGAGGGCCCAAGGATAATTCCATCTTGCACCTCTTTTTTCTTTTCTTTTTCTTTGCATCATGTGCTGATTGGGGAGGGTTTTTTGGAAGGGACATCCTGCGTGACACTGCAGTGCCACTCCTAGATGGGCCCGGTGTTTGTGTCGGCCACTAGGGTCGCTAATCTTACTCACACAGCTACCTCATTGCGCCTCTTTTTTTCTTTGCGTCATGTGCTGTTTGGGGAGGGTTTTTTGGAAGGGACATCCTGCGTGACACTGCAGTGCCACTCCTAGATGGGCCCGGTGTTTGTGTCGGCCACTAGGGTCGCTAATCTTACTCACACAGTCAGCTACCTCATTGCGCCTCTTTTTTTCTTTGCGTCATGTGCTGTTTGGGGAGGGTTTTTTGGAAGGGCCATCCTGCGTGACACTGCAGTGCCACTCCTAGATGGGCCCGGTGTTTGTGTCGGCCACTAGGGTCGCTAATCTTACTCACACAGCTACCTCATTGCGCCTCTTTTTTTCTTTGCGTCATGTGCTGTTTGGGGAGGGTTTTTTGGAAGGGACATCCTGCGTGACACTGCAGTGCCACTCCTAGATGGGCCCGGTGTTTGTGTCGGCCACTAGGGTCGCTTATCTTTCTCACACAGCTACCTCATTGCGCCTCTTTTTTTCTTTGCGTCATGTGCTGTTTGGGGAGGGTTTTTTGGAAGGGACATCCTGCGTGACACTGCAGTGCCACTCCTAGATGGGCCCGGTGTTTGTGTCGGCCACTAGGGTCGCTTATCTTTCTCACACAGTCAGCTACCTCATTGCGCCTCTTTTTTTCTTTGCGTCATGTGCTGTTTGGGGAGGGTTTTTTGGAAGGGACATCCTGCGTGACACTGCAGTGCCACTCCTAGATGGGCCCGGTGTTTGTGTCGGCCACTAGGGTCGCTTATCTTTCTCACACAGTCAGCTACCTCATTGCGCCTCTTTTTTTCTTTGCGTCATGTGCTGTTTGGGGAGGGTTTTTTGGAAGGGACATCCTGCGTGACACTGCAGTGCCACTCCTAGATGGGCCCGGTGTTTGTGTCGGCCACTAGGGTCGCTTATCTTTCTCACACAGTCAGCTACCTCATTGCGCCTCTTTTTTTCTTTGCGTCATGTGCTGTTTGGGGAGGGTTTTTTGGAAGGGACATCCTGCGTGACACTGCAGTGCCACTCCTAGATGGGCCCGGTGTTTGTGTCGGCCACTAGGGTCGCTAATCTTACTCACACAGCTACCTCATTGCGCCTCTTTTTTTCTTTGCGTCATGTGCTGTTTGGGGAGGGTTTTTTGGAAGGGACATCCTGCGTGACACTGCAGTGCCACTCCTAGATGGGCCCGGTGTTTGTGTCGGCCACTAGGGTCGCTTATCTTACTCACACAGCGACCTCGGTGCAAATTTTAGGACTAAAAATAATATTGTGAGGTGTGATGTGTTCAGAATAGGCTGAAAATGAGTGTAAATTATGTTTTTTGAGGTTAATAATACTTTGGGATCAAAATTACCCCCAAATTCTATGATTTAAGCTGTTTTTTAGGGTTTTTTGAAAAAAACACCCGAATCCAAAACACACCCGAATCCGACAAAAAAAATTCGGTGAGGTTTTGCCAAAACGCGGTCGAACCCAAAACACGGCCGCGGAACCGAACCCAAAACCAAAACACAAAACCCGAAAAATTTCCGGCGCTCATCTCTAGTGATTATACCTATTTCATCTTGCTTCTAAACACAGACACAAGTATTGTATATCTATTCTAGAGGCCATATACCTGTGGAAATACAGTTGATTCTCAATATAAAAGACAATGGTGGTCATTCCGAGTTGTTCGCTCGTTGCCGATTTTCGCTATATTGCAAATTAGTCGCTTAATGCGCATGCGCAAGGTTCACAGAGCGCATGCGCTTAGTTATTTTACACATAAGTTAGGTATTTTACTCATGGCATAACGAGGAATTTTCATCGTTCTGGTGATCGTACTGTGATTGACAGGAAGTGGGTGTTTCTGGGCGGAAACTGGCCGTTTTCTGGGCGTGTGCAAAAAAACGCTGGCGTTTCTGGGAAAAACGCGGGAGTGTCTGAAGAAACGGGGGAGTGTCTGGGCGAACGCTGGGTGTGTTTGTGATGTCAAACCAGGAACGAAACTGACTGAACTGATCGCAATGGCTGAGTAAGTCTGGAGCTACTCAGAAACTGCTAAGAAATTTCTATTCGCAATTCTGCTAATCTTTTGTTCGCAATTCTGCTAAGCTAAGATACACTCCCAGAGGGCGGCGGCCTAGCGTGTGCAATGCTGCTAAAAGCAGCTAGCGAGCAAACAACTCAGAATGAGGGCCAATATAAATTTTTTGTGCTGATCAGTGAAGATTCAAAGGACTGATTATTATCACTGGACATTTCTCCTATGAACATTTAGCTCTAGGAACATCTCTACTGAGTATGCAAAGTTGAGCATTAGTGTCATTATTTTATAAGATTTACCGTGACTAATAGATGTAGTACTGTGGTATTGAGAAGAAATATCTGATTGAAGGCATATGTGCTATTTAATAAGAGATGATATGCTGAGCCAAAGTTATTATTATGGTGGTTTATTGAAGTGCCGGTTTCATGATGTAAGAGTAATTAATGTGTCTTTAAACATGATGTGCACTACCTTTATTTACCTCCTGATGCATAAATGTCTTTATGAAGTAAATTGGAATATTATTGATCTTTGCATGTACCTCATTAATATATTGAAATCTACAGTTGCCAAAATATCAAGAGTTAATATCTTCTTCAGAATAAATAAGTTTTCTACCGAGGCACCTGTTGAACTACCTTTTGTGCTGTTTCACTTTCCTTACCTCTCTGAATCATTCCTCAGTACCTGTTGTGAAGGGAGAAAATCAAGTACCAGGTAAAATATAAACATTTCTAAAGCAAGTTTCACCAGCCCCGAGATACACCGTACCTGGGTATAACGCATTTTATGTATGATTTTAGATTGTGATTCTTAAATTTTATCATGTTAGTAGATGATGCATGTCAGTATAAGGAACGGGGAGCAATGTCAGTCTTATTAAGCAGAGTGTGGCATGACCATTAAAGTCTACCTGTCATGTAAAGTTGAAATGTAGCATGAACAGTATAGCCTGAATGAATCCTAAATAAAAATTAGAGATGTGCACAGGAAATTTTTCGGGTTTTGTGTTTTGGTTTTGGATTCGGCCGTGTTTTGGATTCGGACGCGTTTTGCCAAAACCTCCCTGAAATTTTTTTGTCGGATTTGGGTGTATTTTGGATTCGGGTGTTTTTTTACAAAAAACCCTCAAAAACAGCTTAAATCATAGAATTTGGGGGTAATTTTGATCCCATAGTATTATTAACCTCAATAACCATAATTTACACTCATTTTCAGTCTATTCTGAACACCTCACACCTCACAATATTATTTTTAGTCCTAAAATTTGCACCGAGGTCGCTGGATGGCTAAGCTAAGCGACACAAGTGGCCGACACAAATACCTGGCCCATCTAGGAGTGGCACTGCAGTGTCAGGCAGGATGGCACTTCAAAAAAATAGTCCCCAAACAGCACATGATGCAAAGAAAAAAAGAGGCGCACCAAGGTCGCTGTGTGACTAAGCTAAGCGACACAAGTGGCCGACACAAACACCTGGCCCATCTAGGAGTGGCACTGCAGTGTCAGACAGGATGGCACTTCAAAAAAATAGTCCCCAAACAGCACATGATGCAAAGAAAAAAAGAGGCGCACCAAGGTCGCTGTGTGACTAAGCTAAGCGATACAAGTGGCCGACACAAACACCTGGCCCATCTAGGAGTGGCACTGCAGTGTCAGCAGGATGGCACTTAAAAAAATAGTCCCCAAACAGCACATGATGCAAAGAAAAATGAAAGAAAAAAGAGGTGCAAGATGGAATTGTCCTTGGGCCCTCCCACCCACCCTTATGTTGTATAAACAGGACATGCACACTTTAACGAACCCATCATTTCAGCGACAGGGTCTGCCACACGACTATGACTGAAATGACTGGTTGGTTTGGGCCCCCACCAAAAAAGAAGCAATCAATCTCTCCTTGCACAAACTGGCTCTACAGAGGCAAGATGTCCACCTCATCATCATCCTCCGATTCCTCACCCCTTTCACTGTGTACATCCCCCTCATCACAGATTATTAATTCGTCCCCACTGGAATCCACCATCTCAGATCCCCGTGTACTTTCTGGAGACAATTGCTGGTGAATGTCTCCACGGAGGAATTGGTTATAATTAATTTTGATGAACATCATCTTCTCCACATTTTCTGGAAGTAACCTCGTATGCCGATTGCTGACAAGGTGAGCGGCTGCACTAAACACTCTTTCGGAGTACACACTGGAGGGAGGGCAACTTAGGTAGAATAAAGCCAGTTTGTGCAAGGGCCTCCAAATTGCCTGTTTTTCCTGCCAGTATACGTACGGACTGTCTGACGTGCCTACTTGGATGTGGTCACTCATATAATCCTCCACCATTCTTTCAATGGTGACAGAATCATATGCAGTGACAGTAGACGACATGTCAGTAATCGTTGGCAGGTCCTTCAGTCCGGACCAGATGTCAGCACTCGCTCCAGACTGCTCTGCATCACCGCCAGTGGGTGGGCTCGGAATTCTTAGCCTTTTCCTCGCACCCCCAGTTGCGGGAGAATGTGAAGGAGGAGCTGTTGACGGGTCACGTTCCGCTTGACTTGACAATTTTCTCACCAGCAGGTCTTTGAACCTCTGCAGACTTGTGTCTGCTGGAAAGAGAGATCCAACGTAGGTTATAAATCTAGGATCGAGCACGGTGGCCAAAATGTAGTGCTCTGATTTCAACAGATTGACCACCCGTGAATCCTGGTTAAGCGAATTAAGGGCTCCATCCACAAGTCCCACATGCCTAGCGGAATCGCTCTGTTTTAGCTCCTCCTTCAATGTCTCCAGCTTCTTCTGCAAAAGCCTGATGAGGGGAATGACCTGACTCAGGCTGGCAGTGTCTGAACTGACTTCACGTGTGGCAAGTTCAAAGGGTTGCAGAACCTTGCACAACGTTGAAATCATTCTCCACTGTGCTTGAGTCAGGTGCATTCCCCCTCCTTTGCCTATATCGTGGGCAGATGTATAGGCTTGAATGGCCTTTTGCTGCTCCTCCATCCTCTGAAAGCATATAGAGGGTTGATTTCCACCTCGTTACCACCTCTTGCTTCAGATGATGGCAGGGCAGGTTTAGGACTGTTTGCTGGTGCTCCAGTCTTCGGCACGCGGTGGCTGAATGCCGAAAGTGGCCCGCAATTGTTCGGGCCACCGACAGCATCTCTTGCACGCCCCTGTCATTTTTTAAATAATTCTGCACCACCAAATTCAATGTATGTGCAAAACATGGGACATGCTGGAATTTGCCCAGATGTAATGCACGCACAATATTGCTGGCGTTGTCCGATGTCACAAATCCCCAGGAGAGTCCAATTGGGGTAAGCCATTCTGCGATGATGTTTCTCAGTTTCCGTAAGAGGTTGTCAGCTGTGTGCCTCTTATGGAAAGTGGTGATACAAAGCGTAGCCTGCCTAGGAACGAGTTGACATTTGCGAGATGCTGCTACTGGTGCCGCCGCTGCTGTTCTTGCTGCGGGAGGCAATACATCTACCCAGTGGGCTGTCACAGTCATATAGTCCTAAGTCTGCCCTGCTCCACTTGTCCACATGTCCGTGGTTAAGTGGACATTGGGTACAACTGTATTTTTTAGGACACTGGTGACTCTTTTTCTGACGTCTGTGTACATTTTCGGTATCGCCTGCCTAGAGAAATGGAACCTAGATGGTATTTGGTACTGGGGACACAGTACCTCAATCAAGTCTCTAGTTGCCTCTGAATTAACCGTGGATACCGGACACAAGTTTCTCACCACCCAGGCTGACAAGACCTGAGTTATCCGCTTTGCAGCAGGATGACTGCTGTGATATTTCATCTTCCTCGCAAAGGACTGTTGGACAGTCAATTGCTTACTGGAAGTAGTAAAAGTGGTCTTCCGACTTCCACTCTGGGATGACGATCGACTCCCAGCAGCAACAACAGCAGCGCCAGCAGCAGTAGGCGTTACACTCAAGGATGCATCGGAGGAATCCCAGGCAGGAGGGGACTCGTCAGACTTGCCAGTGACATGGCCTGCAGGACTATTGGCTTTCCTCTGTAAGGTGGAAATTGACACTGAGGGAGTTGGTGGTGTGGTTTGCAGGAGCTTGGTTACAAGAGGAAGGGATTTAGTGGTCAGTGGACTGCATCCACTGTCATCCAAAGTTTTTGAACTTGTCACTGACTTCTGATGAATGCGGTCCAGGTGACGTATAAGGGAGGATGTTCCTAGGTGGTTAACGTCCTTACCCCTACTTATTACAGCTTGACAAAGGTAACACACGGCTTGACACCTGTGGTCCGCATTTGTGTTTAAATAATTCCACACCGAAGAGGTGATTTTTTTTGTATTTTGACCAGGCATGTCAATGGCCATATTCGTCCCACGGACAACAGGTGTCTCCCCGGGTGCCTGACTTAAACAAACCACCTCACCATCAGAATCCTCCTTGTCAATTTCCTCCCCAGCGCCAGCAACACCCATATCCTCATCCTGGTGTACTTCAACAGTGACATCTTCAATTTGACTATCAGGAACTGGACTGCGGGTGCTCCTTCCAGCAATTGCAGGGGGCGTGCAAATGGTGGAAGGCGCAAGCTCTTCCCGTCCAGTGTTGGGAAGGTCAGGCATCGCAACCGACACAATTGGATTCTCCTTGGGGATTTGTGATTTAGAAGAACGCACAGTTCTTTGCTGTGCTTTTGCCAGCTTAAGTCTTTTCATTTTTCTAGCGAGAGGATGAGTGCTTCCATCCTCATGTGAATCTGAACCACTAGCCATGAACATAGGCCAGGGCCTCAGCCGTTCCTTGCCACTCCGTGTCGCAAATGGCATATTGGCAAGTTTACGCTTCTCATCAGACGCTTTCAATTTTGATTTTTGGGTCATTTTACTGAACTTTTGTTTTTTGGATTTTACATGCTCTCTACTATGACATTGGGCATCGGCCTTGGCAGACGACGTTGATGGCATTTCATCGTCTCGGCCATGACTAGTGGCAGCAGCTTCAGTACGAGGTGGAAGTGGATCTTGATCTTTCCCTATTTTAACCTCCACATTTTTGTTCTCCATTTTTTAATGTGTGGAATTATATGCCAGTATCAATAGCAATGGCCTACTACTATATATACTGTGCACAACTGAAATGCACCACAGGTATGGATGGATAGTATACTTGACGACACAGAGGTAGGTAGAGCAGTGGCCTTCCGTACCGTACTGCTATATATACTGGTGGTCACTGTCAGCAAACTGCAAAACTAAAATGCACCACAGGTATAGAATCTAGATGGATAGTAGACTTGACGACACAGAGGTAGGTAGAGCAGTGGCCTTCCGTACCGTACTGCTATATATACTGGTGGTCACTGTCAGCAAACTGCAAAACTAAAATGCACCACAGGTATAGAATCTAGATGGATAGTATACTTGATGACACAGAGGTAGGTAGAGCAGTGGCCTTCCATACCGTACTGCTATATATACTGGTGGTCACTGTCAGCAAACTAAAAACTAAAATGCACCACAGGTATAGAATCTAGATGGATAGTATACTTGACGACACAGAGGTAGGTAGAGCAGTGGCCTTCCGTACCGTACTGCTATATATACTGGTGGTCACTGTCAGCAAACTGCAAAACTAAAATGCACCACAGGTATAGAATCTAGATGGATAGTATACTTGACGACACAGAGGTAGGTAGAGCAGTGGCCTTCCGTACCGTACTGCTATATATACTGGTGGTCACTGTCAGCAAACTGCAAAACTAAAATGCACCACAGGTATAGAATCTAGATGGATAGTATACTTAACGACACAGAGGTAGGTAGAGCAGTGACCTTCCGTACCGTACTGCTAAATATACTGGTGGTCACTGTCAGCAAACTGCAAAACTAAAATGCACCACAGGTATAGAATCTAGATGGATAGTATACTTGATGACACAGAGGTAGGTAGAGCAGTGGCCTTCCATACCGTACTGCTATATATATTGGTGGTCACTGTCAGCAAACTAAAAACTAAAATGCACCACAGGTATAGAATCTAGATGGATAGTATACTTGATGACACAGAGGTAGGTAGAGCAGTGGCCTTCCGTACCGTACTGCTATATATACTGGTGGTCACTGTCAGCAAACTGCAAAACTAAAATGCACCACTGGTATAGAATCTGGATGGATAGTATACTTGATGACACAGAGGTAGGTAGAGCAGTGGCCTTCCGTACCGTACTGCTATATATACTGGTGGTCACTGTCAGCAAACTGCAAAACTAAAATGCACCATAGGTATAGAATCTAGATGGATAGTATACTTGACGACACAGGGGTAGGTAGAGCAGTGGCCTTCCGTACCGTACTGCTATATATACTGGTGGTCACTGTCAGCAAACTGCAAAACTAAAATGCACCACAGGTATAGAATCTAGATGGATAGTATACTTGACGACACAGAGGTAGGTAGAGCAGTGGCCTTCCATACCGTACTGCTATATATATTGGTGGTCACTGTCAGCAAACTGCAAAACTAAAATGCACCACAGGTGTAGAATCTTTATAGAATATATAGAGTCTCTGCACTGTACTCCTCCTATATAATACTGCTGGTCCCCAGTCCCCACAATAAAGCAGTGTGAGCACAGATATATGCAGCACACTGAGCACAGATATGGAGCGTTTTTCAGGCAGAGAACGGATAAAACTGGTGGTCACTGATCAGCAAAACTCTGCACTGTACTCCTCCTATATAATACAGCTGCTCCCCAGTCCCCACAATTAAGCACTAAGCACAAATATTTGCAGCAACATTAATAAACGGAGAGGACGCCAGCCACGTCCTCTCCCTAACATTTCCAATGCACGAGTGAAAATGGCGGCGACGCACGGCTCCTTATATAGAATACGAATCTCGCGAGAGTCCGACAGCGGGATGATGACGTTCGGGCGTGCTCGGGTTAACCGAGCCATACGGGAGAATCCGAGTATGCCTCGGACCCGTGTAAAATGGGTGAAGTTCGGGGGGGTTCCGTTTCCGAGGAACCGAACCCGCTCATCACTAATAAAAATGCATAATTAGTATTACACGTAACTTTCTTGAGAAAGTGACCTAGCTTATCTAATACTTTCTGGTATTTTGTCTTAGTAATAATGTAAATTAGCTGTTGTTTTATAGTATATATGTTTATTCAGGAACACTTCAATTAGGAATGATCAAAAATCATTGCTCTGAACTGGAAGACATCCTTTAATTTGGTCATGTCCCAAACATCTTGGGAGCACTGTGAAAATGCTCCTGTTGGTGCAATGAATACTAACACACGTTTATTAAGTCTCATGTGTACTGAGACCTGGCCAGAACATGGCTCTTATTACTGATCTTACAGACCTAATAAAGGAAAACATAAAATAGAGTGTGTGGCTATAACTAACAATAAGTAACGACTGTAAGTTTTTCTAATAATATTTAATCTGTAGTTTACTATTTCTAATTAAATTTCATATAAATGTAAATAGAATAGCCATAGTGTTCTAAATACTGGTTACATGGATTTTATTCATCTCCAGGGAGTGTATGAAAATATTGGGAAGTTCTGTCCCACAGACTCCTGGGGGGCAGGTCACCCTCCTGCTGCCTACCCACTTCCTAATCACATGGATGGGGTGGAGGGGGCATGATTATGCCATTCTCTGTAAATCATGTCATCACAGCTTAGCATCATTGCAACATAGGGCACCAAGCCGTCATGATGCGATTCATCTCACCCCCACAGTGACTACCTGATTTCCACATACAGTAACTCATCTTAATGGGATTGAACTAAAGCAAGTAAGTATGCTACAAGCAAGTAATGAAAACAGGATAACAATATCAACACAGAAATGTTTAACAAACAAATTACTCAACGCTTCTCTATAAACTAAAGAGATAACCAAGGACTATTCTGCCAAAGTCATCTATTTTTCATGGCTGACAGCATTTAGCAGGGGTTGCGGTTAAAGAAAAAATGCATAACAGCTGAGAACACTAAAGAGACAATAATAACAAAATAACTCAGCAGGGCAAGAAATCATATACTGTTGTCCAAGGGCTTAAGGCAACAATACATAGAATAGGGAAATCATAAAGACCAGATCCATGTAAAAGAGTAGAGACAATTACACATTAACATGACAAACAAAATGAAGATAAGAATGTTAAGAGTCACAGAATGCAAATAAACAAAAACTAAGAAGAACAAGAAGACAAGAGACACAAAGCTATGTGACAAACATGAGTAGAAGTCTAAGCCTGGAAATGGGATGCTGGGACAGACTACAAGGAGCCAGTATGTTGTATAGTGATAAACATAGAAGATAAATAAACATACTGTAGGCAGTTTTAAATTACTTTAAAATGTTAAAACATCAGTACCAGAGCAAAAATGAGAGGGGGAGATTTATCAAAGCTTGGGGAGAGAGAAAGGCAGGGGCGTAAATTCATCCCAGTCGCCCGAAGGCAAGTTGGAGTGTGGTGCCCCCCTTAAAAAAAAGGGAAAACAAATATTGAGTGGGTGTGTGTGTATGTGTGTATAAATATATATATATATATATATATATAATATACTTTTTATTCATTAGAGCTGCAGGATAAATACATGAGTGCAAGTGCACATCTATATAGTACTCCCCCTCACTACATGCACACAATTAATTAGTGATACAGGTGTATCATTCATCTCCAGTCACTGACTGGAACACCCATTAGTAATTATAATACTAAAATCAAGCTCATATAATTTAACCACATACAATTAAAAATATAAGTTATATGTAAATGTGGTACAAACATATATTAAACAACTTAATATGTGTATTTCAATATTCTGAATGTAGTTTAGTTAAATCTATTACAGCACATATATTTTCTTACCAATAGGTTAATGACAAATCCCTTGTTCAAAGGCGTTCTATTCACAAGAGTAATACAATCTCAGAGAAAGAGCAACATTGTATGTAAAATGTATCTTACAAAAATGCCATCAGAATTATATAATACAGCAAAAATTTTCACAGCATATTGTACTACAAAAATCAATGATCACTGACTTGTAGATAGTGATCTAAGCCATCTACAGTGACCGGAGCCTGCGGTGAATTAGCAGGGCTACAACTACGCTGTGTGACAACGGCCGGTGGGTCAGGGTCAAACTCATGAGATTCAGCTGTCTGCCATATGCAGAATCAGCGTTCACAGGTGGGTCCAATCTCACAGTCCAGCAACAGCAGTGGGTGCACCGTCGCTTGCTGCAGGGCAGCATGAGAGGTACCAGGTGGGAACAATCCTGTCTCCTATTGCAGGTGTAAACAGGGCTTCTGCATACCTCCCAACTTTGTCCCGTCGGCAAGGGGGCATGGCCTATGGAAGCGATAGCGAGCCACCCCCCCCCCCCCCCCCCCGTTTTTGTCACTGAGGGGGCATGTCCAGCGCTCTGTGAGCCGCTGGCATGCCCCCTCTCCCTCTGTCTGCTGTCTATTCACCGCTGCTCTGCTAAGCAGGGCAGTGAGAGACGGAGCCTCCCAACTGCCCCCCCCCCACCGCGGGACACTGCGGCCCGCGGGTGGGACAGCGGGACAGTCCCCAAAAAACGGGACTGTCTCGCGAAAATCGGGACAGTTGGGAGGTATGGCTTCTGGGACAGTGACGAGCAACTCTGCAGCAGCGGGTGCGCCGCAGAACTTCATTGGAAGAGCAACGGTCACACTTGGATCCAACTGTGAACCACATAGGTGCTGCTGTACATGCAAGTGCTGCTTTAGGGCTTGGAACCCAAAGGCAGGCGTCTCCATAGCCTCTGGGTGATATGACATGCCCCGGGATAAAGTGGTCTATTTACTAAGCCTTGGAGAGAGATAAAGCACTAATAAACCAACTCCATTATTTCAAACACAGCCTTTAACATGGCAGTTAGCTGATTGGCTGGAACTTTATCTCTCTCCAAGGCTTAGTAAATAAACCCCAAAGTAACATAGATAAAATACTGTCTAAAAAAATTACTTGAGCTGATTGATTGGTACTTTATCTCCATCCACATGATCGCTATCCAAGCTTTTATAAATCTTCCCCAAAGTGGAAATAGAAGACATCTCATAACGCAACTTAATCTGCACATATGCCCTCTGCAGCTTTCACTGCATATGGAAACGGGATCCGGTCTGAAGATCGACAGTGTCTAGGTCGACAATGTTTAGGTCGACCACTATAGGTCGACAGTCACTAGGTCGACAGGGTCAGAAGGTCGACATGTTCTATGTCGACAGGTCAAAAGGTCGACATGCGGGTTTTTAAAATCTTTTTTTTAAACTTTTTCATACTTAACGGTCCACGTGGACTACGATTGGAACGGTAATCTGTACTGAGCAAAGTGGTAGCGGAGTGAGGCACCTTGCCCGAAGCATGGCGAGTGAAGTGAGCCATGCGAGGGGACATGGTGCACCAATTGGGGTTCCCGGTCACTCTACGAAGAAAACGACACCCCCCAAAAAAAATCATGTTGACCTTTTGACCTGCCGACCTAGAACATATCAACCTTCTGACCTTGTCGACCTAGTGACTGTCGACCTATAGTGGTCGACCTAAACATTGTCGACCTAGACACTGTCAATCTAACACCCATGGAAACACCCCCATCCCAGAAATAGCAGTATTCAATTATCTGCACTAATTTACTGCAGCTAGCTACCTCCCCGATGAAATCATATTAGCCCGATGGTGGCACTTGCAGGAGGCAGACAAAATCAAATCCACAATAAGCTTCCAATTTTTACCCAATCGTGCCCGTGAAAACACAGAGCCTGTGACTTTTCTCGCATCCTATGTGTTTTTGCACAAAAATGAAAAAAAATCTGGCTGAAAAAATGGGGGCTAATTGGATAGGCCAAAAAAATAATTGTTGCAAATAAAAAATAAATTGAGAAAAAGATTTTTTTTTCACGGCTAATTGGATCCCCGCCCCTCAAGTCTTAGATCACAGCTCGGTACGGTATGTTGTGAAATTGATAACAATTATATAATTAGTTTTTGAAATGCAATGTACTTTTTATTAATTTCCTTACATTTCAGACTGGGGACTTTGGGTCTGATTCAGCCACTTATTCAGCCACCTAATTCATGTTTGTATGTAATGGCTGACAGTGCCGTAACTAAGAATTTTAGCGCTGTGTGCAAGAAACCGCATTGGCACTCCCCCCGTGCAAGATAGGCCACAAAATAATACCAATTCATACTACGGTGCACAGTAATCTCCATTATTCAAATTACGCTGCACAGTAGCGCCACTACACCAGGTAGAGCCCCTTTTACACATTACAGCAGACATCATCCCCCTTTTTACACATTATGGCAGACAGTGTCCCCTTTTTACACATTACAGCAGAGAGCCTCCCCTTTTTTACACATTACGGCAGACAGCGTCCCCTTTTTTACACATTACGGCAGACAGAGTCCCCTTTTTACACATTACAGCAGACATCGTCCCCCTTTTTACACATTACGGCAGACAGCATCCCCCTTTTTACACATTACAGCAGCCAGTCCCCCTTTTTAAACATTACGGCAGCCAGTCCCCCTTTTTACACATTGCGGCAGACAGCGTCCCCCTTTTTACACATTACGGCAGACAGCATCTCCCTCTTTACACATTACAGCAGCCAGTCCCCCTTTTTACACATTGCGGCAGACAGCGTCCCCCTTTTTACACATTACGGCAGACAGAGTCCCCTTTTACACATTACGGCAGACAGCGTCCCCTTTTTTACACATTACGGCAGACAGCGTCCCCTTTTTACACATTACGGCAGACAGCGTCCCCTTTTTACACATTACGGCAGACAGCGTCCCCCTTTTTACACATTACAGCAGACATCGTCCCCCTTTTTACACATTACGACAGACATCATCCCCTTTTACACATTATGGCAGACAGCGTCCCATTTTTACACATTACGGCAGACAGCGTCCCCCTTTTTACACATTACGGCTGCCAGTCCCCCTTTTTACACATTATTGCAGACAGCATCCCCTTTTTTACACACTATGGCAGCCAGTCCCCCTTTTTACACATTGCGGCAGACAGCATCTCCCTCTTTACACATTACGGCACCCAGTCCCCCTTTTTACACATTGCGGTAGACAGCGTCCCCCTTTTTACACATTATGGCAGCCAGTCCCCCTTTTTACACATTGCGGCAAACAGGATAGAGAAATAGAGAGAGAGAGACAGAGACAGAGAGATATATTTACCATCTATCTCCGTTGGCAGTCAGGCTCCTCGTGCTGGCAGCAGCGGATGCAGGGGAGAAGGAGGAGGAGGGAGGGGGACTGGAGCCGCAGCAGCGCTATGTAATTGGTAGTAGCACCACTGCAGCTGTCCCCTCTCCTTTACGTATTGGCTGCCCGGCGCTGCTATGAATGCTGGGATGAAGGAACCGCATCCCAGCATTCATAGCAGCACCGGGCAGTCAATACGGAATGGGAGGGGACAGCTGCTGTGACGCTACTACCAATTACATAGTGCTGCTGCAGCTCCAGTCCCCCTCCCTCCTCCTCCTTCTTCGCTGTCTCCGCTGATCTCTCCTCAACAGCGCGGCGCACACAGCAGAGGCGGCATGTAATGAGTCAATTTGACTCATTACATGCCGCTGGCTGTTGCGCCCTCAGGGCAACTGCACTGTGTGCCAGTAGTTACGGCCCTGATGGCTGATTATCATGCAATGGAGCGATTGACAGGCTGCACATGTGTTGTGCTCACAAGGCGCATGCACGAAGGTGCAGCTGCGATCCCACTCGCAATGAGGATTTTATGGAAAAGTGATTGAAAGTAAGTGACAGTTTGGAGGTGTTAATGGGGAGTTTGTGGGGAGTGGTTGGGAAAATGCAGGCATGTCATGACCATTTTTGGAGCCATGTATCTGCTGATGGCTGTAAGCTTGTTATGCAAAAACATGGCATCTGCGCTACTCCTCCTGTGTCCAGTCTGTTTAGCCATAGACCAGGCATGTCCAAACTGCGGCCTTCCAGCTGTTGTGAAACTACATATCCCAGCATGCCCTGACACAGTTTTGCTGTCAGAGATTGCTAAAGCTGTGTCAGGGCATGCTGGGATGTGTAGTTTCTCAACAGCTGGAGGGTCGCAGTTTGGACATGCCTGCCATAGAGCACCCCTTAGCTCCTATGCACTTAAATTTTGCCTATAGGTTTTTGTGTATTTGTACACAATTGACAATGAGTTTGTGATGGCTTCGGTGGGCGTCTCTTTTCATTTCTGGGAGGAGCTCCGTAGCCTAGAAAATCACAATTGCTATTGCATTTTCGTACAAATAGAAATTAGGCCCTTAGTGGCTGTAGTTGCGGACGAAGGCCAAAGCCAGATTTAGGGGAGATTTATCAAAGCATGGAGAGAGATAAAGTATACATTGATATAGTAATAACCAATTAGCTTCTAGCTGTCATTTTACATACTGTGTCATATGACAGGAGATATAATAGGTTGGTCTTTTTTCCCTCTCACTTTCTCTCTCACCAAGCATTGATAAATCTCCCCCATAACAGCTTATGTTAATGTGAGAATCCATAAGGCTAATGCAGTGGTGGATTGTGCATCTATATAAGCAGTAATCCCTGCACTCATTAATTTTAAGTCGGCTGCCGTAACTGTCTTAATTACTATTGCCACTTGTTCCACCCCAGGTGCTAGATATACGTTAGGAACAGACTTCCCTACCCATACTCAGAATCTCCCATAACACTCCCACAAGACAGGGCAGTTCCATATGCTTGCATTGTTGCCACCCCAAAATGCCCAATTTCATGGAAAGACAGATCTGTGTGAAATCCGTACAAACATATATAGTGGCAGATGCTCAATTAGCTTAGTAATATCATTCAGGTGCTTGAAAGGGAGGGCTATTTCTAAGCAAGAAAAAAGGCATTTTGTTTCCCCCAGCACCCTCAATGATAACAGTAACCAGATTCAAATCCCACACAATATTAGAATTCAAAGATCTCAGTTATATATATTTGCGCATATATTTGAATAAGCCCCAAATCCACGTCAAGGCCACTCTGTATATTTGGGGTCCCTAGCGCTATATCTAGGTGCGGGGTGTGGCACCCAAAAAAATCAGCATAAGCCAGAAAGGCAAGGGCAACATACCAGTGAAAAAACTATAGTGTTAAAAAAATTGTGTTAGGAAGCTGAAGCTATAAAGAAAGTGATACAAAAATGAGATGTAATGAAAATGGAGAAATACAGTAGTGTTAAAGAAATTAGTAAGTGATACGTGTTAACAGAATGTAAAGGTATGCTACACTAAAGCCATCCAGCTCAGCCAGTCCAGGGGGACCACACCCCACACCTCCATTACCCCAATCTGGGTCTATGATTAACCAGCAAGGAGCCACATTATAATGGCTCCTTACTTAAATACTGTATATCTAAGCTAAGAGCTACCTACCTTGGAGCAACCCCATAATGCTCCATATGGCATATCAGGGCCTGGACCTCCTCCTAATGCAGGAACCTCTCTGCCTCTCACAACAGGCATATATGGTGGCAGATGCTCAATTAGCTTATTGATATCATTCAGGTGCTCGAACTCCGTACAACTCAGAACAGGACAAACATACACTACAGTACATAAACTCACATATCACATGCGCTGTATGCAAAACCTCACCATTTGTGTCTGTGCACAGAGTTATGTTTGACAAGTATATAACCCCTTTATTTCCTTGTGATGGAATAATGACAAAAAAAGAAAACGACATTTAGTAGAATGATTATGAAATAATATTGTGGAAATATAAAATGCTTTCAGTACTGATTGTTAATCTGGTGGACCCGCACCGCACAACTAGCACCCCAAAACGAGGTCCGAACAGGCATGACCATATTTGAAGAAAGCACTGTGGCGCATGCACAGTACTTAGGAAGCACTCAGGGATTGCACATGCACAGTAGCTATGAAGCACAGTCACTGTGTATGCACAGTAGTTAGAAAGGACTCTGGCATTGCGCATGCACAGTAGTTATGAAGCTCTCAGGCATTGCGCATGAGCAGTAGTTAGGAAGCACTCAGGCTTTGCACATGCACAATAGTTAGAAAGCTCTCAGGCATTGTTCATGCACTCGGGCATTGGGCAAGCACAGTAGTTGGCAGTGCTTAAAGTGGTCCTAGAGAGGTGGGGGCTCACCACCCTCCCCCCCGGCGCCCATTTAATAAAAGTATTGCGCACCCCTACGGCACACGCCCCCCCAAAAAAACAGGGGTGTGCCGTAACATTTTTTATTCCTTACAACAACACTCTATAGCCGCTGACATCGTGGGTTGCAGTTCCCTGCTTCTCCCTCAGCACCCCACTATAATCACTAAATTCCCCTGTTCCACCTTTACAATATATCAATTCACTCTATAATAGTATTCAAATTTTTTTTTTATAATATTATTTTTTATAATTTTCTATAATTCTGTATATATCTATATTATATTTTATTTTCTTATCACCTAAGTCACTTTTACACTTTCTTTTTATAACCATCACACTAGGCTAACAATAATTTTTACCATTGCACAATATCCCAATTTCTCTTTTCCCCAACTGTCCTATACAATTCCCTAATGACAGCGTCATTCCCCGTTTATGTTACCTAAGCTGTACTATACATATATTTCCCAGTATGCCCTGCCAATAACTATTACACAGGGTCTCATCTTTTTGCCCCTCCAGCCCTTTTTTTGCTGCATTGACGCACTGCCTACATGCCCCTATTGGTTATTATAAACAGCTATTTATATCTATATGCTGTACTGCATAGATCTGGCATTCCCTCTTTCAACATGGCGCCACTTTATCTCTTTAACTGAAGCACCGTTCCCAGTGTATGCTGAGAGTACACATCCCCGTCATCACGCTCCTTAACCCGCCCACTCTACGGGCGCAATTAAGACCTGGCATTCCCCTCTCCATCATGGCGCCACATTATCTCCCTAGCAGTGACGCCGCCTCCAGCCTATGAGAGGGCATATACCTCCGGAGCGTCATCACGCTCCGTAACCCGCCCACCGTACAGGCGCATCCCCTTCACTTAGTCATACCACGTATTCTTTGGATACTGTTGCTGTCAGTCTCACTATTCCCGCCCACGTAATCAATGGATTTTGAAACTGATTGGCTGCTATACATACCGACAGGGCTTTTTAAACCCTGTATGTACAAGATGCTGTGAGATCCCGGAAGTGAACAAGCCCGCGGGCGAAACGCGTTTTCTATGGACTCCACAGCGGGACCTGCGTATGGAGGCTTCTCTGATTATCATCTACCTGCTGCATCTGATTTTTTGAGTATTTTGGCTTTTTTGCCAACATTAATAATCATTGTATTTTGACTTGATGTGTATATAGGTTCCTATTTTTGACACAAGCTATTATTGTGCTAAATCTCTAATATAGGCACCCACTGTTGATGCATGATTAATATATCTCTTAGGAGGTATTTATATACACACATAAATAATGACTCTTTGTGTTCAACCCAGTTCATTTGTCTGGGTGATTAGAGGGTGATCTTTAACTCTTGATACTACAGGATCCTAATGGCTTTAAGCAATACACTTTATTATAAGTGCTTATTTAGCTATTTGTGATCACCTACTTTCTGAATTTTATTCATATCAGCCTTACACAGTATTTCTTATCAGATGCACCGATCTCTATTTTCAACTACGCATGGGTTATCTATTTTTGTCACATATTTAAATTGACTGCATACAAAGATTGTATAGTCAGCTTGTCTCTGGTTTTTGTAACTCATTTTGATTTTTTCTCCGTCATTGGATATTTGTTCCCTAAATATTTAATGGTTATTTAACTTTATCTTTATACTTTTTCCTTTATTTTCCTAACTGACTATTGTCTAGTGGACTCTCATCCCCGATCCAGGGTACACGGCGCCACGGTGTGACAGTCATTCTACTCTGCCTAACGTGGAAAGCAGATCCACGTACTACTTGTTCTATATTTCTATCATTCTATACTTTCATATATAGGTGCACTCTCATTGGTAGATATCCCTCCTACTATCATACCACGCTGCTTGTGCCCGATCTCGTCCGATCTTGGAAGCTAAACAGCGCTGGGCTGGGTCAGTACCACGAGAGGAGACTCCCTGGGAATACCCGGTGTTGTAGGATAGGAACTATTCCCCTTCCTCTGAAGGGTGGACACCAACAGCAGTATCACCACTATTTATACTTTTTTCAGCCTTTTTCTTCTCTATATCCTCCTTCATGAGGATCTAATTCTCATGAGCACAGCCAGACATCCAATCTGAATTTATGCCATATGATTTCACGGGTAACTAACAAAGTGTATAGTATTGACCCAATGTAATCAGTCTTTCTATGACAAAATATGTACACCGACCTCCTCCGTGGGTCCCATCAATACAGATTATCTGTACTGGTCAGGAGAAACGGGTGTCAGACTATATAGTGTCTGCAACCTTTCTAAATCTTTCTTTCATGATTTACAGACCAGAACATTTTAACATAATTTAAAAAAAAAATCTTTTTGCACTTTTTGTGCATTTTTCCATAGGATCGTAGAAGGATATTTGTTCTTAACTAATTAACTAATAAACTCATGTTTTAACATAATCTTTTCCAATTTAAGAATTTTCTTCTTTTTCTTTTTCTAAGAGTGCGCCCACACAAGAGCTTTCTTTTTCTCCCACTGCTAGTACTTGTACTCCCTGGCTCTGGGCGCACCACCAAATAAGGACTATTACTGAAAGATGGTATCTCTCTTTTCCTTGTTTCAATTGTCCGCCTTTGGTTTCAATAATATCAATAACTGATTATATCCCAGTGCCCAGTCGCTCCCTCTTTTTGTACATTACAATTGTCTATGCTGTAGGTTAAATACAGCCTCTGACTGGAGCACGGTTTTCTGATAAATTTGTTTTCCCTATTACTTTTTCTTTATATCTTTCCTTCCGATCCCATTTTTTAGCAGTCTTTGATCAATCAGTCTGTTAATACCCATTAACATATGATATTCCTGGTAGACATACAATCCGTTAACAGGCTCTCCTAAACCGAGCATGACCACTTTCTCACTTAAGACCGAGCTATCTAAACGGCCCAATACTAATATCACAGATCCTTTTTCTGACACGTACGAACATACCATTCCTAACTCAGATTGGCGTTCCTCTTTTTCTAAATTACAAAAAAATCTACAAAAGAGAACTCGCCTATCATGGGATGTTACTACGCTAGAGAATTATATCAAGCATAAAATTGTACCCCGTGGCCTCAGACCTAAGGTATTTCCCTCCTTTCCACTCGCAAGTGACAACCTGAAGAGTGAATGGGAAACAGTACTACTAAAGTGTTCCCATGAATTACTTCACCTCCTGGTGAAACACGACACTCTTTTACTCGATCAGGTTGAAAAAGAGATAGACGAAATTGGCAAGACTTTGGAAATCTGGGAGAAGGACACACATTTTCAAGCAGCTTTTGAAAAACACAAAAAAGAGATCGAACAATATGAACAGACCATAGTGGATAGCAAGAGGACAAAATTCATCCGTGACAAACGGGACTTTGCAAGAGGGGACATCTTCAGGTGGAATCCCGTACCCCCAAGTAAAAACCGTCCACTGAGGGATGACCCAACCATTTCAGAATTTGAGTCATCTACCAGCGGTGAATCAGCAGGTTAAACTTTTGAAAATCAAGAAGATTACGCTAGCTTTCATCCTCGTTTTTTAGGATCAGGTCAGAGATCGAGAGGCCGCGTCAGAACTCGAGGAAAACAAGGAGAGGGGGAAAGGAGAAGCGACGGAAGAAACTCATACTGGGATCCACCAAGGCAGGTACGATATCCGGCTCGGCAGAGGAAAACAGTGAGATAGATTCCAATAATCTCCTGCAGGTCATCAATCTAACCACTAGACCCCTCTCTCCAGACCATATGTCGGTACTTACCAAGGGACTCTCCTCACCGTCCAAGTCTTTCAATAGATTCTCCTGGGAAAAAGATCTTCGACTTTTCGGTAGGAAACTCCTCCTCAAAAAATTCTTTAACAGGCAGCAAGGGATACAAGCGGAGGACAGCCCCGATCCAGAACTCACTATGGAGGACCTGAATGCGATCCAAGATCTGGAAGATTTACAAGCAGAATCCACCATGGATGCATCTGCCTCACATAGACCCCAATGCAGACCCAAGTTTTCCTTCTTTCCCCCGGATAATAACAACCCGGAGATAAGGGTTTTCTTGAATAGAGTTGCCAAAGAATTCGACGACATATATGCTCAAACCAGACAGGGCATCCACCGTTTCCCCAAGAACCTCAAATTTCAGGAACGCAAAGCATTACAAGATCTTGAAACTTGGCACGATGTTATCTTTAAACCATCTGATAAAGGTGGGAATATCGTACTTTGGCCACGGGATATGTATATTACTGAGGCACAACGACAACTCAATAATACCTCCTGCTACAAGAAACTCCTTAGTAACCCAACCACGAGATTTTTGCAAACTTATACTTCTCTAATACAAAATGCAGCAACCCAGGGCACTATCACCAGATCAGAACTCAAATACTTGACGGTTCAGAACCCCAAAACACCTACCCTTTATTTACTTCCTAAGGTACATAAAGATGTGTCTGTACCCCCAGGAAGACCCATAATGTCTGGAAATGGTGGTTTATTAGAACAACCAAGTCGGTTTCTCGATCTTCACCTCCGGGATTTTGTCCTATTATTACCATCCTACTTGCAAGACACGTCTGATTTAATACGTAAGATACACAATATATATTGTGAAGATAATTTCCTACTGGTTACATTAGATGTAGAATCACTGTACACGAGTATCAATCACCATCACAGAATTCAAGCTGTCAAATACTTCCTGGATCAAGGAGGGATGAGTGCCTTTTCTGAGTTTCTCCTGGTGCTACTGGATTTTGTTCTGTCCAAAAATTACTTCGTCTTTCAGGACCACTTCTTCTTACAAATAAGAGGAACAGCGATGGGCGCAGCTTGCGCCCCCACCTACGCCAATTTATTTTTAGGATGGTGGGAACACTTTCAGGTTTTCTGTCCAAGCAATGAGAAGTATACCAACCATGTGGTATTATGGTTACGATACATCGATGATGTTTTCATCATCTGGAATGGAGAAAAGGACCTGCTAATGGAATTTATCGGATTACTTAATAACAACCACTTGAACATCAAGCTGACTCACACAGTCAGCACAGAGAGGGTTCCTTTCCTTGACCTTAATGTGTACAAATCACACACAGGCTTCTTAGAAACAGAGCTGTATCGCAAGGAGACTGCTACCAACAGTCTCCTTTTTCAAACAAGTTCGCACTTTCCCCCCACCATTGAAAATATACCCAAAGGGGAATACCTTAGACTCAGACGCAATTGTTCTGAGGATCATATTTTCAAAAGCAAAAGTTGGGAACTTACTAATCGCCTTCTGGCCAGGGGTTATAGTAAATGGTCACTAAAACGAGCTTACCAGGCCACAACATTGGTGAAGAGGGAACGTCTGATTTTTGGGAATAACAACAAAAAAATTTCAGACAAAGAGGATACAATCAGATTTATAGGCACTTTCTGTCCCGAATGGAAGATGCTGAAAGAGGCCATTACTAAACATCTCCCCATACTCCGAATGGACCCTGTCCTGTCTCCCATTGTTGGCCCCACAGTACAGATGAGCTGGCGAAGATCCAGGAACATCAAGGACCAGTTGGTTCAGAGCCATCTAATAACATCAACACGCAAGAAACCAGCCACACCGGGTTCCTTCCCCTGTGGCCAATGTAAGGCTTGTACACATATACTACAAACCAACATAGTTACTGATAAGTATGGACAAACAACAAAGATACGGCACTTCTTCAACTGCAATACCCAAGCAATAATCTATTGCATTACTTGTAGTTGCAATATTAAATATGTTGGTATGACCACTCGCAAATTAAAAGAAAGGACCTTGGAACATTTGGGGAATATTCGGAACGCGTCTAAAGACCTGACACGTATGAAACAACTTACCACAGTTGCCAAACACTTTTACCTTCAGCACAAGGGCTCTACCAAAGAATTAAAAGTCTTTGGTCTAGACCGCATCCACCTGGGCATACGTGGGGGTGATCTGACAAAAGAACTATATAAGAAAGAGAGCGAATGGATTTTTCGGCTTGGGAGTCTTCGACCTGACGGACTTAATGAAAACATCAATTACAGTGTCTTTTTATAATTCACAATACATACAATTTTACTTGTCCTTTTAGCTCTCATTTTAATGGTTAATATTTTTCCTCCTCTTAATATATATTATTTAATTAGTATTGCTTTACTAGTCCTTTTTACTAAACATGTCACTTATTTTTCATTTCTTCCCTCCCCCATATATGCCATATGCTTTCCCATTCCCACTCTAATCAGCATCGTCCTCACTAGTCCTTTTTACTTATTATGCCAACAATCCTTTTATCTCTTCCCTCCCCCATTCATGCCACATGTCTCCCCATTCCCACCTTCCTATCCATCACAACGTTTAAAACCTCTTCCCTTCTTTCCATTTCCGTCACCCAACTTATCATATCTCCCATTTCACTAATCCCCATTATTCCCCTGCTATCCCCATTGGCATTCATTGCAATCCTAGCTTACACCTGAGTGCTCACCCACACCGTCTACATCACGGTTAATTAATTTTTCCTTCACTATCAAATTTTTTTTTTTCACAAAGCACCTCATTGGTTATAGTTTACCCATGCTGCACCTTGATAATGCTTCCAATTTCCCATTCCTCATTTGCGAACCCCATGTCTCACTTCACCATAGGTATAATCCCCCAATTTTTTCCCTTATCACTGTTTCCTCCTCCCGTTATAGTCACCCACTCCAGTGTTCATCAATACACAAGTAAGGCAACAACATAATAACCAGCCCCTCCTCCCATTTTTTCACTAGTAACATTTTTTATTCCTTACAACAACACTCTATAGCCGCTGACATCGTAGGTTGCAGTTCCCTGCTTCTCCCTCAGCACCCCACTATAATCACTAAATTCCCCTGTTCCACCTTTACAATATATCAATTCACTCTATAATAGTATTCAAAAAAAATGTTTATAATATTATTTTTTATAATTTTCTATAATTCTGTATATATCTATATTATATTTTATTTTCTTATCACCTAAGTCACTTTTACACTTTCTTTTTATAACCATCACACTAGGCTAACAATAATTTTTACCATTGCACAATATCCCAATTTCTCTTTTCCCCAACTGTCCTATACAATTCCCTAATGACAGCGTCATTCCCCGTTTATGTTACCTAAGCTGTACTATACATATATTTCCCAGTATGCCCTGCCAATAACTATTACACAGGGTCTCATCTTTTTGCCCCTCCAGCCCTTTTTTTGCTGCATTGACGCACTGCCTACATGCCCCTATTGGTTATTATAAACAGCTATTTATATCTATATGCTGTACTGCATAGATCTGGCATTCCCTCTTTCAACATGGCGCCACTTTATCTCTTTAACTGAAGCGCCGTTCCCAGTGTATGCTGAGAGTACACATCCCCGTCATCACGCTCCTTAACCCGCCCACTCTACGGGCGCAATTAAGACCTGGCATTCCCCTCTCCATCATGGCGCCACATTATCTCCCTAGCAGTGACGCCGCCTCCAGCCTATGAGAGGGCATATACCTCCGGAGCGTCATCACGCTCCGTAACCCGCCCACAGTACAGGCGCATCCCCTTCACTTAGTCATACCACGTATTCTTTGGATACTGTTGCTGTCAGTCTCCCTATTCCCGCCCACGTAATCAATGGATTTTGAAACTGATTGGCTGCTATACATACCGACAGGGCTTTTTAAACCCTGTATGTACAAGATGCTGTGAGATCCCGGAAGTGAACAAGCCCGCGGGCGAAACGCGTTTTCTACGGACTCCACAGCGGGACCTGCGTATGGAGGCTTCTCTGATTATCATCTACCTGCTGCGTCTGATTTTTTGAGAATTTTGGCTTTTTTGCCAACATTAATAATCATTGTATTTTGATTTGATGTGTATATAGGTTCCTATTTTTGACACAAGCTATTATTGTGCTAAATCTCTAATATAGGCACCCACTGTTGATGCATGATTAATATATCTCTTAGGAGGTATTTATATACACACATAAATAATGACTTTTTGTGTTCAACCCAGTTCATTTGTCTGGGTGATTAGAGGGTGATCTTTAACTCTTGATACTACAGGATCCTAATGGCTTTAAGCAATACACTTTATTATAAGTGCTTATTTAGCTATTTGTGATCACCTACTTTCTGAATTTTATTCATATCAGCCTTACACAGTATTTCTTATCAGATGCACCGATCTCTATTTTCAACTACGCATGGGTTATCTATTTTTGTCACATATTTAAATTGACTGCATACAAAGATTGTATAGTCAGCTTGTCTCTGGTTTTTGTAACTCATTTTGATTTTTTCTCCGTCATTGGATATTTGTTCCCTAAATATTTAATGGTTATTTAACTTTATCTTTATACTTTTTCCTTTATTTTCCTAACTGACTATTGTCTAGTGGACTCTCATCCCCGATCCAGGGTACACGGCGCCACGGTGTGACAGTCATTCTACTCTGCCTAACGTGGAAAGCAGATCCACGTACTACTTGTTCTATATTTCTATCATTCTATACTTTCATATATAGGTGCACTCTCATTGGTAGATATCCCTCCTACTATCATACCACGCTGCTTGTGCCCGATCTCGTCCGATCTTGGAAGCTAAACAGCGCTGGGCTGGGTCAGTACCACGAGAGGAGACTCCCTGGGAATACCCGGTGTTGTAGGATAGGAACTATTCCCCTTCCTCTGAAGGGTGGACACCAACAGCAGTATCACCACTATTTATACTTTTTTCAGCCTTTTTCTTCTCTATATCCTCCTTTATGAGGATCTAATTCTCATGAGCACAGCCAGACATCCAATCTGAATTTATGCCATATGATTTCACGGGTAACTAACAAAGTGTATAGTATTGACCCAATGTAATCAGTCTTTCTATGACAAAATATGTACAACGACCTCCTCCGTGGGTCCCATCAATACAGATTATCTGTACTGGTCAGGAGAAACGGGTGTCAGACTATATAGTGTCTGCAACCTTTCTAAATCTTTCTTTCATGATTTACAGACCAGAACATTTTAACATAATTTAAAAAAAAAATCTTTTTGCACTTTTTGTGCATTTTTCCATAGGATCGTAGAAGGATATTTGTTCTTAACTAATTAACTAATAAACTCATGTTTTAACATAATCTTTTCCAATTTAAGAATTTTCTTCTTTTTCTTTTTCTAGGAGTGCGCCCACACAAGAGCTTTCTTTTTCTCCCACTGCTAGTACTTGTACTCCCTGGCTCTGGGCGCACCACCAAATAAGGACTATTACTGAAAGATGGTATCTCTCTTTTCCTTGTTTCAATTGTCCGCCTTTGGTTTCAATAATATCAATAACTGATTATATCTCAGTGCCCAGTCGCTCCCTCTTTTTGTACAGTACTGATTGTTAATCTGGTGGACCCGCACCGCACAACTAGCACCCCAAAACGAGGTCCGAACAGGCATGACCATATTTGAAGAAAGCACTGTGGCGCATGCACAGTACTTAGGAAGCACTCAGGGATTGCACATGCACAGTAGCTATGAAGCACAGTCACTGTGTATGCACAGTAGTTAGAAAGGACTCTGGCATTGCGCATGCACAGTAGTTATGAAGCTCTCAGGCATTGCGCATGCGCAGTAGTTAGGAAGCACTCAGGCTTTGCACATGCACAATAGTTAGAAAGCTCTCAGGCATTGTTCATGCACTCGGGCATTGGGCAAGCACAGTAGTTGGCAGTGCTTAAAGTGGTCCTAGAGAGGTGGGGGCTCACCACCCTCCCCCCCGGCGCCCATGTAATAAAGGTATTGCGCACGCCTACGGCACACGCCCCCCCAAAAAAACAGGGGTGTGGTCTCAAAAAAGGGGCATGGTCACACAATAGTAATAATGCCCACAGTAGTAGCACCCGATAATACACAGAATGCCCACCGCAGTAACGCCCCTTATACAATGCCCACAGTAGTAGTGCTCCTTATGCAATGTCCACTGTACTGGTAGTGCCCACAGTGGTAGTGCCCCTTATGTAGAGCCCATAATAGTGGTGCCCTTTATGCAATGCCCCCAGTAGTAGTGCCTCTTATGTCCCCAGGAATGATGCCCCTTATGAAGGGCCCCATTTACAATGCCCTCATTAACAGTGCCCCCATTAGTAATGCCCTTAATGGTAATGCCCCTGTGTAGTATTGCCTCTAGTAGTAATGTCACCTGTAGTCATGCCCCCAGTCATTTATCCCCAGTAGTTATGCCCTTGTAGTTATGCCCCATTAATGCCCCTGCAGTTATGACCCCAGTAGTTTACCCCCCTTAAGTTTAGCCTCCCAGTGGTAATTCCCCCAGTAGTTTAGCCCTTGTAGTTTAGCCCTCATGTAGTTTGCCCCATGTAGTTTAGCCCTCCCTGTAGTTTAGCCCCCAGTGGTAATGCCCCCTGTAGTTTCACCCCTGCAGTTATGCCCCCAGTAGTTTAGCCCCCAGTAGTAATGCCCCCAAGTAGTTTTGCCCCCATATAGTTTGCCCCCAGTAGTTAACCCTTGTTAGTAATGCCCCCATTAGTTTAGCCCCCAAGTAGTAATGCCCCCAGTAGTTTAGCCCCCCTGTAGTTTGCTCCCTTGTAGTTTAGCCTCCAAGTAGTAACGCCGCCAGTAGTTTAGCCCCTGTAGTTATGCCCCCAGTAGTTTAGCTCCCGTGTAGTTTTCCCTTGTAGTTTGCCCCCTTGTAGTAATGCCCCCTGTAGTAATGCCCCCCTGTAGTTTTCCCCCATGTAGTTTAGCCCCCCCCCCGTAGTTTAGCCCCCCTGAAGTTTAGCCCCCAAGTAGTAATGCCCCAGTAGTTTAGCCCCTGTAGTTATGCCCCCAGTAGTTTAGCCCCGCTGTAATTTGCCCCCTTGTAGTTTGCTCCCAAATAGTAATGCCCCTGTAGTTATGCAAACAGTAGTAATGCACCCTTGTAGTTTGCCCCTTGTAGATTGCCCCCAGTAGTTTGCCCCTGTAGTATGCCCCCCCAGTAGTAATGCTCTCCCAGTAGTTTGCCCCCTTATAGTTTGCCCCCAGTAGTTTTCCCCTTGTAGTTTGCCCCCAGTAGTTCACACTCTTGTACTTTGCCCCCAGTAGCTTGCCCCCAGTAAAAGCACTCACACACATAAAATAAAACAACACACCATACTCACCAAGACCCGCTCTTAGATCTGACCGCAGCAGTCTTCCTGGCATCCACTCCTCTGCACTATGAGAGAGACGTTATGACGCCTCTCCCATAGTGCACACTGACAGAGCCGGGAGCCGGAAGCAGGAGCTCAGTAGTGAGCTCATGCCGCCGGCTTCCGCTATGGAAAGACAGCCGGGCGCCCGCTGGTAACACAATCTCAGCGGGCACCCAGCATCTCTCTGTACGGCGCTGGGCACACAATGGGTTAGGTGAGCTGGAGGAGACGGAACGCAAGTAGAACTGACGGAACGCAGTTCCGCCCCGGTATGGCTCACTTTGACCCCTGGTAGTTGGGAAGCATCCAGACATTGTGCAAGCATAGTAGTTAGGAAGCACTCAGACATTGCGCATGCACAGTAGTTAGGAAGCACTCAGGCATTGCGCATGCACAGTAGTTAGGAAGCACTCAGGCATTGCGCATGCACAGTAGTTAGGAAGCACTCAGGCATTGCGCATGCACAAATTAATTGCGATCACATCGACTAGAGATTGACCCCTGCCTATGCAGCCTCACTGCACATGCAGGGGTCTGCCACCGCCATTTTACCTATCGCATTTATCGATCCACCCCAGTGCCACATCGCCGCCCCTGGACGCCCCTCACCTGTCAATCACCATGCGACCGCATCCTTCCAGGATGTGACCGCATGGTGAAGGGTCGCACATGTGCACTATGGCTCGAATACAGTGGCTGAGTCCATCTCTGAATAAGGCCCTACAATCGACAGCAGTAGCCAGCACCAACACTACCATCTTTTCCACCTTTTTTAAGGCAAGGCAGAACTTTCTACTGCCTAGGGAAAGCTGTTAAACTAGCATCAAGCAAATATAGGACAACTTAACATTTAGAAACTCATTTTGCTAATTCAGTACTTTTGATGTGAGCATTTGTTTAATGTTTGTCATTTAGAAATGCAAAATTGGGCAAGCTTATTCTTTTTCTACACAAACACATTTTATTGGACAGCACAAAACACAATGCAGTGTGACATTGTACTCAGGAAAAATGATGAATAGGAAAGAGATAAAAATACGCTACTTGGATAGGAAAGAAAATGTTAAGTGGCACGAACAGGCTGACGGAACCTGACTATTCTGCTTTATCTGTGCTCTGCCATAAGGTAACCAGGAGACCTTTGTGGAATTGGCTGGTGTCCAAGTAACGAATCGCAGGTACTGTAGCAACATATCATATGCCACAGAAAATACAGTTTCTGCCTAGGGAAAATATCCCTGCACATTTGGTATTCCATTGAAGGAGTACTCATAAGTAGATGAATAATTGAGATATTAATTCATTTCAAAACACTTTACTTTTATTTGATCAGTCAAGCAAAGACTGGGGAATTGAAAACTGCTTCTGGTCCAGCAGCAAAAGATAGTAGGGAGAAGCCAGGACCGTCTTGTATTTCACATCAGCTTCTTGAAAGATGATGGTATCATCGAGAAATGGAACCAAGGGGTATTTTATTCTGTGCTCAGCAGTCATGTGTGAGCAAATCTGTTTACAGTCCGTGTTTATCCTTCTGCCTTATCCGAATGATAGATTGCCCTGGCGTTAGTGAATACTCCAGTGTGAGGCATCATTTAACCTGTTCTCTGCTAGGGACAGCTTTGCAAGATGCAATGTATTCACTAAAATGTTTATCAGTTTTATTCCTGTGGTGCCATCACATCCCACTGGTGTGCAGAAATAATAAATACATGTTGCTAGAGTTTATGAGCATCTTTGGGCACAGCATATTTCAGTTAGTTCTACTGGCAAGAACTATGCAATGTACAGGGACTGTTATTATCTTGACATTAAGGGCAGATATTAAGATGGCTGACATTTAGCGTTTGTGACAGACAGACCAAGGAGTACAATAAAATGAACGCAATGCAATTTGGCTTACAAAATAAATAAATACTGGAAGGTGTAACAGAGTAACCACATTTTTCATGTTGTTTTGCTGCATTTGACAAACTCTTAATTTGAACAGACCCTGAAAGACTTTATTACTTTATGTACAGTATCATGGGCCTAATTCAGCATGGATCGTTATTCAAAGAAATTGCAGTTGTCCGCGAGTAGGAAGGCGCCACCCCAACAGGAAGAAAAAAAACCACCCCAAAACGACCCGGGCAAGTTTGCAAATGCATCGCAGATCGCTGTCCATACGCAGATGTATACGCAATTTCCGGAACATTGAAGATTCTTTGCCGTCTGAGCAAATGTAAGTAGCTCTGAGGCCGCAACTAATCTGTGACTGAGACAGCCTGGAAGTGGTCTGTGACTCTGCGCTGATGTCAGAGACCCTCCCCACTCAGAGAATGGCAGTTTTCCGCCAAAGACGCCAATTTCCTGTCAGTAAAACAGCGGCTAAATTGCGATTACGATCTGTTAGCGTTTTCTGTCGCTATTACCCCTTGCGCATGCGCAGTGGTTTGATAATCGCTCAATTTGCGATTTGTCTGAATAGCGATCCATGCTGAATTAGGCTCAATATGCAGAATATGAGCACTGTAGTTTAAGCTTATTTTTTTTACTGTAGAGGACCTTTCACCTGCAATTCTTTTACCTCTTTTGGTATGTTTGTTATGTTTTCAGATCTTCACTTCGGATGTGTCCACTTACAGTACACCTATCCTCAAACTGTGTCAGATAGTCCCAGGCATCCTGTCTGAGACTTTTCCACAAAATATATGCATTATTCGCATCACTAATGCGGCAAACGTACAGTTTATGGGTACCCTGGAAACTGATGCTGCAGAGGACTGATACGACTGACCTGAGCCATGCATCATTATGCTTAACCCATATGTGTGTCAGAATCAGGGCCGGCTCCAGGCCTACTAGCACCCTGAGTGAGAAAATTTCAGAGCGCCCCCTCCCATCCTCTATGCGCGCTCCTGGAAAAGTGGGCGTGGCCTCACAACTTCATATCAAACTATAAATAAATATATTTTCACACCCCCTCTACGCACACAATAAGCAGCCTTACACATAACAGCCACAGTAGTGTTCCTTACACATAATGTCTCTAGTATAGTGCCAGCTACACAATGTCTACAGTAGTGCAGTGCCAGATAGACATGATGTACCCCCCAGCAGTGCCAGATAGACATGACATGCCCTGCAGCAGTGCCAGCTACACATGACATGTCCCCCAGCAGTGCCAGCTATACATGACATGACCCCCAGCAGTGCCAGCTACACATGACATGCCCCCCCCAGCAGTACCAGCTTCACATGACATGCCCCCCAGCAGTGCCAACTACACATGACATGTCCCCCAGCAGTGCCAGCTACACATGACATGCCCCCCAGCTACACATGATAGTGTTCACTCTAGGATTTTTTTAGGGCTGGGTGCTGATCACGGGGAGGGCACATTTTGCATTCGGGAGGACACATTTTTAAGTTAGAAGGGAAAAATTATGTAATTACCGTAATGCTTGGTGCTCCCCTGGCGAAATCATGGACAGTTGCAAAAATTTTGTGGCGTTGCTTCGTGGGGAAGGGGCGTGGCCACATAGTGGCAATTCGCATTACACCACACAGTAGTGCAGCTAATACACATTGCACCAGGTAGAACCTTCTATACACACTGCTCCAGGCAGAGCACGTTATACACTTTGCGACAGTCGGAGCACGTTATACACTTTGCTCCAGGTAGAGCACTGAGACACGGGAACACTACATGATATGCCCCCCCAGCCATGCCAGCTACACATGATATGCCCCCCAAAAGTGCCAGCTACACATGATATGCCCCCCAGCAGTGCCAGCTACACATGATATGCCCCCCAGCAGTGCCAGATAGACATGATATGCCCCCCAGCCGTGCCAGCTACACATGATATGCCCCCAGAAGTGCAAGATAGACATGATATGCCCCCCAGCCGTGCCAGCTACACATGATATACTCCCCAGAAGTGCCAGATAGACATGATATGCCCCCCAGAAGTGCCAGCTACACATGATATGCCCCCAGAAGTGCCATATAGACATGATATGCCCCCCAGCCATTCCAGCTACACATGATATACCCCCCAGAAGTGCCAGATGCACATGACATGCCCCCCCAGCAGTGCCAGATGCACATGACATGCCCCCCCAGTAGTGCCAGATGCACATGACATGCCCCCAAGCAGTGCCAGATGCACATGATATGCCCCCACAGTGCCAGATATTCCCCCACAGTGCCAGATACATAAATGCCCCCAGTGCCAGATATGCCCCCACAATGTCAGATAGATTAATGACCCCACAGTGCCAGATATGCCCCCACAGTGCCAGATACATTAATGCCCCCCACAGTGCCAGATACATTAATGCCCCTACAGTTCCAGATAAGCCCCCACAGTGCCAGATACATTAATGCCCCCCACAGTGCCAGATACATTAATGCCCCCACAGAGCCAGATATTCCCCCCCACAGAGCCACATACATAAATGCCCCCAGTGCCAGATATGCCCCCACAATGCCAGATAGATAAATGACCCCACAGTGCCAGATACATTAATGCCCCCACAGTGCCAGATACATTAATGCCCCCCACAGTGCCAGATACATTAATGCCCCCACAGTGCCAGATATGCCCCCACAGTGCCAGATACATTAATGCCCCCCACAGTGCCAGATACTTTAATGCTCCCAGTGCCAGTTATGCCCCCACAGTGCCAGATAGATAAATGACCCCACAGAGCAAGATAGATTAATGCCCCCCACAGTGCCAGATATGCCCCCACAGTGCCAGATACATTAATGCCCCCACAGTGCCAGATACATCAATGCCCCCACAGTGCCAGATACATTAATGCCCCCCACAGTGCCAGATACATTAATGTCCCCAGTACCAGATATGCCCCCACAGTGCCAGATAGATAAATGACCCCACAGTGCCAGATAGATTAATGCCCCCCACAGTGCCAGATACATTAATGCCCCCCACAGTGCCAGATACATTAATGCCCCCCACAGTGCCAGATACATTAAAGCCCCCCACAGTGCCAGATACATTAATGCTCCCCACAGTGCCAGATACATTAATGCCCCCCACAGTGCCAGATACATTAATGCCCCCAGTGCCAGGTATGCCCCCACAGTGCCAGATAGATAACTGACCCCACAGTGCCAGATACATTAATGCCCCCCACAGTGCCAGATATGCCCCCACAGTGCCAGATACATTAATGACCCCCCACAGTGCCAGATACATTAATGCCCCCAGTGCCAGGTATGCACCCACAGTGCCAGATAGATAAATGACCCCACAGTGCCAGATACATTGATGCCCTCCACAGTGCCAGATATGCCCCCACAGTGCCAGATACATTAATGCCCCCCACAGTGCCAGATACATTAATGCCCCCAGTGCCAGATATGCCCCCACAGTGCTTGATACATTAATGCCCCCCACAGTGCCAGATACATTAATGCCCCCCACAGTGCCAGATACATTAATGCCCCCCACAGTGCCAGATACATTAATGCCCCCACAGTGCCAGATATGCCCCCCACAGTGCCAGATACATTAATGCCCCCCACAGTGCCAGATATGACCCCACAGTGCCAGATACATTAATGCACCCACAGTGCCAGATACATTAATGCCCCCCACAGTGCCAGATACATTAATGCCCCCACAGTGCCAGATATGCCCCCACAGTGCCAGATACATTAATGCTCCCCACAGTGCCAGATACATTAATGCCCCCAGAGTACCTGCTGTGCCGGCGATGAGGGAGGGGGAGTGTTGCTGTAGGCGGGCGCGCTGTGCCGCGCCTGTGCCTGCAAGTGATCTGTGTGCGCTGTTCGACGCCGGTGTCTGACATCAGACGCCAACAGCGCGCACAGCCACAGATCACATCAGCATAGGACAGGGCCGGCGCCAGCGTGCAGCGCCCTTTAAGGGTGGCGCCCTTTAAGGGTGGCGCCCTGTGCGGGCGCTCGATTCGAACATGCCTGGAGCCGGCTCTGGTCAGAATGGTGTGGCTCACCCTTCCAAATATTTGTGAGGCACCAGTCAATGTGTTGGGTTATAGGGCGCAGTGTTGACCACATCTAGGCTTACCATGGGCAGTGCCAAGATGAAGATAATCCCCTTTCCAGGTGCACCACCTCTTCCCTCCCGACAGCACTTCTCTGCCCACCACCAGGGCCCTACACCCACCCAGTTCCAGTCCCTTCAGTGTGTGGCTCTTTACTGTGGGCTGGCCCCTCCTCTGGGCCAGCCTTGTGTCCTCACATTCCCCCTACCCCTTAGCTCCCCTTTATTCTTTCTCCTGCCCCCCTTCCCCCAGCACCCCCCAGGTAGATAGATAGAGATATCTATATATGTAAACATCTGTAGATATCTCTGTCAGATAGGTGGTGATGGTGGTAGTGGGGTGCTAAGTCCATTCAGGGACACCAAAATGAAATGCTATCTTGCCCGGCCCCCAACCCCACCTAAACCCCGACACCTAAAGCTGCTGTGACTCCCCTGGCTTAATACACAACTTTCTACCATTTCTTTGCAACAAAAATACTACTCCTAAGTACCTAAGAATACTACTCCTAAGTACCTGAGAATACTACTAAGTACCTATAAGACTATAGGGCATATATTTAATAAGCTGCAGTGCTTACCTGCAGGTTACTTTATGTTTGCACCTTCTGAAGTTTGTACAGAAATCTATTTTACTGTAAGTAGGAATTTTTGCCCTTCCCTTGGCTTCCATGAGTATCTTAACCCATAGCTCAGACACATAACCTGGCATCTCTGGCTTAACTCGCATTTGCTGTTGGCTTACCGTGGGACGAAATGGCCTTAAAATGTAATGGATGCGGGTATTAAAGCTGGAGGCTATCTGCTCACAGTAAGCACAGCAGCAAACTGAATATGTCCTATAAATAAATAAATAAATAAATAAATAAATATGCATACAGCTACAATGCAAACAAGATGCACAATCAAGGAAAAAGTTAAAAATGACAGGAATAATCTATGTGGTGCCAGTATTTTGCAATGCATTCTTTTGATCACAGACAAAACATTACTCCCTATGAGAAATTACTTTAAATGTAACCAGTCCATCCATTACTTTCAATAGGTCATATGTTTCTATGAAATTTTGACTTTTTTAAATTTTACTTTATAAACCAAACCAAACCTCTGTTTAGCTTTTCGACCCTGTCCTTGCTATTTTCCTCACATTCCTCCCACATAATGCAACACGCCGCTACTCAGTGTTATATACTGTACAGTTGGTTTTCATTTTGAGATTTTTCAGTTATTAAAAATCTAAGTGATTGCTGTAAAAATATATTTTCCCCAATGAAATATATAGAAAAGTGACTTCCCACATATACTGTACAATATCTACAGTTTACATTCCATAGAATTCCCTGAGCATACCCTTCTAAAGGCAACAAAACTAGAGGTGCCACTTTTTAGTAACTTATTGGGTAGGGGCTGAGGACCATTTATCTGTAATGTGAAATCATCACAATTGACATCATTGAAAACAAAGGGCCTTATTCAGGTTTGTTAGCAACACAGAAAAGGACACTAATGGGCAAAACCATACTGCACTGAAGGTGGGGCCGATGTAAAAAATCTCAATATGTATAGTTTGGAGCAGAGAAGGGAAAGGGGGGGACATGATAGAATCTTTCAAATATGTCAAGGGTTTTAACAAAGTCCAGGAGGGAAACATTCTTCAAATGAAGAGAAGCAATAGGTCACGAGGACATGCACTGAGACTGGAGGGAGGTAGGTTCAGGGGAAATCTGAGGAAAAATTACTTCACAGAAAGTGTAGTGGACAAGTGGAATAGCCTCCCATCAGAGGTGGTAGAGGCAAAGACAGCAGAGCAATTTAAACATGCATGGGATAGACATAAGGATATCCTTACAAAGAAATAAGGATCAAATAGGTTTGAGATAAAAATATGGGGGGAAAAAGGGGCAGACTAGATGGGCCAAGTGGTTCCTACAGTATCTGCCGTCAAATTCTATGTTTCTATGTAGCATGTGCAGAGAGAGTAATGGGCCCTACACACTGGCTGACATGACTGCACGATATGAACGATCTCGTTCATTAATGAATAAGATAACGTTCATATCGTGCAGTGTGGAGGCTCCAGCGATGAACGATGCGCGGTCCCGCGCTCGTTCATCGCTGGTCCCCCGTCGGCTGTGCATGGAGGCCAATATGGACGATCTCATTCATATTTGCCTGCACTTCAATGCAGCCGGGTGACGGGGAAAGTGAAGAAACTTCACTCCCCCCGTCACTGCCCCTCTGCCGCCGGGTCGCCCGTCGGCCGTATCCACCGTCGGGCAGCTCAGCGGCAGATCGGCCAGTGTGTAGGGCCTATTAGATTTGGGTGGGGAATAATCAAACTGAAATCTAAATTGCAATGTGAAAATAAAGCAGTCAGTATTTACCCTGCACAGAAACAATATAACCCACCCAAATCTAAATCTCTCTGCACATGTTACATCTGCCCTACCTGTAGAGCAACATGATTTTGCCCATTAGTGTGCTTTTTTGGTTTGCTAAAAATCCTGAATAACCCCCTAACTCCGCAAAGCAATGTAGGCGCTCTGCTAGCGATTGCTCTTCAGCGCCATCAAAGGTTGTTTCTGTATGGGGGGTTAATCTCACTCGCTTAGAAATATGCTTACCATAGCAATCTAGTGTGCATGCGTAAATGTCAAAAATACTGTTTAGACAATGACAACGTAACCACAAAGATACATGTGTACAGTAGGTCTGTAGTATTCCAAATGTTAAAGGGCTGGGGTTTTTTTTTAACACATTTGTTACAAAACATGCACTTGGCCAAATATAATCCTAGTTGAGAATCAGAAGCTGCTGAATCAAACAAAAGAAATGAGTTGAACGAGAATGAAAGCTGAACTGTAAGCTCTGGAAATCCTTGCTTCCAGCCTTTAACATCTACAGAGCATTCTACATTGATTTTCCCACAAATTTTCATATTCACTTTTGATTCCGTTTAGTTCCAGCTAAGTCAGCAAATCCCCTAATTGCATTACTCGTCTCTTACACCTTAATATCTCCTTTGATATGAAATAGGCTTTCATGCATGGGAAAACCCATATCTTAGCAATTTTGAAATCTCTCCACATACTAGTAAAATGCCATTACTACCATGTCATTGTAGCATATAGGGGCTGATTCAGGTTGCATCACAATCACGATACAACTGCAACTTCAGCACCAGACAACCCTGCGTGCATGTGCTGGTCCCATCCTGCGCATGTGCCCATTGTTCATGCAGTCTGCTCGCATTAACTGCGAACGCCGCTGCCTGATTGACAGGCTGATGCATTTGTGGGGTGGGTGGGGTTCAGCGACCGAGTGTTTTGGGGGGCGGCTACTGGAAAATGCATCCACAGTTTCTGCGACCATGCTGTAATTGCAGCTTGATCGCAATTACAGTGTGATCGCAGTGGGTGGGTAGCATGCTGGGTGGCCTTGCCCTACGATGGGTGGCCACCAGCATGATATTGCAAGGAATTCTGCTAAAAAGCAGAATCTGCAATCCTTACTGAATTAGGCCCATATTACGGAACCTTTATAGTATTCAGTATTACCCATAGGCTATGATTTGAATGCTACATACATTTTTTTTTTGCTTTTGTGAAACTTCTAATTCTTTTTTGAGCAGATATTTTAAGCATACGTTCTGCTCCCATGTGTCTTCATTTTCCACAATGCTCCGAGCTTAATTTTGGAACACTTATTTTCTCCATACTTGGAGACTCTTGTTGTCTCCTGTCCGGGAGAAGCCTGGAGAGGAGACGCTGCACACTTCGGGGAGTGGAGCAGCACTCTCTTGTCATTAGGCATTTGCGTCATTTTGTACCACCCCCTCCTTCCATCGGCGCGATTCCTGTGATAATATAACATCCTGCCCACTTTACTAGCAAGCATGTAGAATGCGGGAGATAAACTTACTCACCCGTGGTGCGGGGGACTACCCGAAAATTTGTGAGCCTCCTGCAACTTCCGGGAGAGTAGTCAAGTATGATTTACTCGAATTTCAAAAGTGCAATCCTAATACAACATTTCGGGGCTGATTCTGAGTCAGATGCAGCTACGATATCGGATGCAGTGGAGCAATTTATTTTGTCTGTGCATGCAGAGTTGCACCATGCCTCACAATCTGGACACATGTGATGGGCATTCCTGTAAGGTGACTGGGGGATAACTAGAGCAGTGGCGTAACTACTGCCCCCGCAGCCCTCGCGGTGGCTTGGGGGCGCCACTGATTTAGCGCAGACTGACATGCGGACGAGCATGTTAATCTGCGGTCTCCTCTCCCTGCGGTCTCCTCCTTCCCTCCGCTGCTGTAAGGAGGGACACGGAGGGCACAGCGCGCACCTCTCCTGTGTCTCCGGCGGGTATAATAAAGGAAGTGCCATTCGTGAGCTCTGATTGGCTCACGAACCGGCACTTCCTTTAACAGACCCGCCGGAGACCCAGGAGGGACACAGGAGAGGCGCTCGCTGTGCCCTCCATGTCCCTCCAACACAAAACAGCGGGGGAGCGCGGGGGGGGAGGGGGATTTATGTGGCACTGGGGGCATATGTGGCACAGGGGGAGTGGGGATTATGTGGCACTGGGGGCATATGTGGCACAGGGGGAGGGGGGCTTATGTGGCACTGGGGGCATATGTGGCACAGGGGGAGGGCGGCTTATGTGGCACTGGGGGGGTATATGTGTACTTGGCACATGGTGGGGAAGGGGGCTGTATTTGGCTCTGGGGGCATGTGAGTACCTGGCACTGTGGGGGAATATCTGGCACTGGGGGCATATGTGGCACTGGGGGGGTATATGTGTACCTGACACATGGGGGGGGCTATATTTGGCACTGGGGGCATGTGAGTACATGGCACTGTGGGGGAATATCTGGCACTGGGGACATATGTGGCACTGGGAGAGCACAGCCCTAGCAACAAGCACTACCCCCTAGCAACGAGCATGACACCCAGTGCATGAAACCCCTGGCAACGAGCATGACACCAAGTGCATGAAACCCCTGGCAACGAGCATGACACCCTGAGCATGAAAACCCCTGGCACATGGAACCAAGAGCATGAAACCCCTGGCAACGAGCAGGTAATTTAAAAGTAATTAGAAGCCTTACTGTAGGACTTAATGTGTAATGGGCATTACGGTGTGTGGCATAATGTATCACGGACATTGCGGTGTGTGTCATAATGTGTCACAGGCATTACGGTGTGTGGCATACTATATCACGGGCATTGTGGTATGTGGTATAATGTCTCAGGGGCATTGCAGTGTGGCATAATGTATAACGGGCATTGAAGTGTGTGGCATAGGGTATAACGGGCATTGCAGTATTTGTCACAGGCATTACGGTGTATGGTATACTATATCACGGGCATTGTGATATGTGGTATAATGTCTCAGGGTCATTGCAGTGTGTGGCATAATGTATCACAGACATTGCGGTGTGTGTCATAATGTGTCAGGCATTACGGTGTGTTGTATACTATATCACGGGCATTGTGGTATGTGGTATAATGTCTCAGGGTCATTGCGGTGTGTCCCATAATGTGTCACAGACATTGTATGTGCTATAATGTATCAGGGGCATTGCAGTGTGTAGCATAATGTATAACGGGCATTGCGATTCCTGTCATAATGTGTCACAGGCATTACGGTGTGTGCATTATTGTGTGTGGCATAATGTCTAAGGGCCATTGCAGTATGTGGCATAATGTATACTGGGCATTACTATAAGGAGGAAAAATGACAAATAATGTAAGGGGCATGAATCAGGATTATTTTTCTTTCCTGTGGTGGCTAACGTCTGGGCGTGCAGGTTGCAAAACTGGGGTATGAGGTAGTCTTTTCCTGCAATGCCACGCCCATTTATATGAAGTCACGCCCATTTCAACGAAGCCACACCCCTTTTTTACGAATATTTATCCCTTTACTAGTGTCAATTATGGAGGGTGGGGGATGGGGGTCGCCAAAGAATTTTTTGGCTTGTGGGAGAAAAATTTCTAGTTACGCCACTGAACTAGAGGGTGGATAAAAATATGCACTGAGATATTGTGTCTTATAGTAATGTCGCAGGCACATTATGGGTGGGTTGGGGGAAAGCAGTTGCATTCAGAGACTCATATACGAGGCTCTACTCTATGCTTATTGTATAAAGACATAGGAATACTGTAACATAAAAGCGACATCATCAGTCTGACCTTCATGCAGGTTTGATGGGTGACATTGCCAGTGAGGGACATGCTACCAAATGCGGCATGGCCCACACTCCTCCCTCCCGCCATTGCTGCCGGTATCAGCAAGCGTGTATGCACTTGCCAATGCCAGCACTCCCGCCGGGTCCATCACTCGCGGTGTCTCACTTGGTACACATTGTATAGTGTGTACCCAGCATAAGTGAGAGTTAACATAGAACAGATTGTACTGTAGCAATAGGAAACTGTATAGCAGAACAGAACACTGCTACAGTAGCTATTTTTCACCACTTACCTTACGTCATCGAACCTACGGGAGTTTTCAGGGTTCTCAGATTTGCAAAGAACTTGCTCTGACATAAAAAGAAAGTTAAACCTTATTTTACCCACAGTATCTAGTTTTTATCTATCTATCTATCTATCTATCTATCTATCTATCTATCTATCTATCTATATATAGACATATGGACATAATGGACATATGTCCATTGTGATAATGGGCATACTGTATGTATGTATGTATGTATGTATGTATGTATGTATGTATGTATATGTGTATATGTATATTTCAGCATAACTCTGGAATGCCTGTAAAATTTACACCAAATTTGGTACACATATAACTTACAACCTTGAAAGAAATACTGTGGGGGTAAGACACCCCTAGCACCCCTAGGGGGTGGGAGTGGGAAGAGGGTGACATGTAAAAATGCATAGTTTTTGGCCATAACTCTGGAATGCCTGGAGCAATTTACACCAAACTTGGTACACATATGACTTACAATCTGGAAAGACATACTGTGTGGGGTAAGACACCCCTAGTACCCCTAGACGTAGGGGTGACATGTAGAAATCCATAGTTTTCGGGCATAACTCTGGTATGCTTAGAACAATTTCCACCAAACTTAGTACACATATCTCTTTACAATCTGGAAAAAAAGACTGTGGGGGTAAGACACCCCTAACACCCCTAGAGGTGGAGGTGGGAAGGGGGTGACATGTAAAAATCCCATGTAAAAATCCTGAGTTTTCAGCTATAACTCTGGAATGCCTGGAGAAATTTACACAAAACTTGGTACACATAAGACTTACCCCCACAGTATTTTTGTCCAGATTGTAAGTTTTATGTGTACCAAGTTTGGTGTAAATTGGTGATGTCACACAGCCGCTGCGATCACGTCCCGAAACGCCCCCGTTCCTCCGGCTCCGCCCCCACAATGCTCCATCTCCTCCCTGGAATTGGAACATTGATCCTCCCCCCCCCCCCGCATCTTTTTCTCAATAATTCCAGTTGGATCGCACACTGCGATGCAACCTGAATTAGGTCCACAATTACAATATTATGTGGTTAATTATGTGTCTAAATCCATAACTAACAACTTTCAGTACTGTAAATCTATGTACTGTAAATACTGCAATCCTGCAAATATTTTTGTTAACCCCTAGGTGATGTATGTTTGAATTCTACATATTTTACCTAAGGTACTGTAGAGTGTTGCACTTTCATAACCTTATGTTAAGTAATTGCTGGCTTAATAAAAAGTTTCCTAGATAATCGTACTTCATTTTTTTGTATAATTAAACAGAATAATAAAAGTGCTAGATCCAATCATTTCCTAGAAGCACTGGGTGGAAATAATGTACTGTGACTACAATTACGCTTAGTCACGAAGTCTAAATGAAAGATCCATTGTGATACTAACAAATGCAGCAATTTTGGAATGTGTATAAAAACATCTCTGCCATGTAATGTATACCATATATATATACCATTGTGGAAATAATACTTGCAGCAATTCCACATTCTAATAGGTGAAAGACTGCAGATTTCTGGTGTTTTAACCCATGTCGCTGAGTCTCTGTCCAGCAGGGGGAAGTCTTAGTCCATTTCAGTAATTTCAGTCTTGGAGTCAAATTAATGGTGGAGATAGACGAACCAAGGCGAGGATGACTTCCATTATAATGTATGAGAGAAACTGTGTAAGATCTGGCTTAGCAAACAGTCAATGAATCTTGGTGGTTTAGGTTTTGGTAAGCTGTCACATAAAGAGGTCATAGAATTTACTGCTGTAGCAGTATCAGTGCAGGGGTCATATATTAGCATACCAGTGTTTTGGAACATGGTTGAGTTAAATAAATTTTTTAGCACTGAGCAATGAATAATATGTGGCTGTCGGTCTGTTATGCCACATTACTGTATTTATAAAGGGCTGTTTTGGATGTATTTTAATAATAAGTGATTCATACTTTAAAGTAATTCAATGAAGTATGGCAGAATATTATACTTTAAATAAAAGCACAGTGCCTGATTCAGATCCCCATACAATGTGGCCACATTGAGTGCTTGGAGTCATATGGAGAATAATGCAGATCTTTGAGTTGGCTGCCTGCACCTACACGGCCACACAGTCCCTATCCAACTGCTTGTGAAAGTAGCCGCCATCAGCAATGTATCAAACTCAAAATGCAGTAAAACTGGTTTGCAGCATTCTTCATATGCATAAAAGTGGTAAGTGGTCTGCAGTGGAAGTTAGAGTTATCCACTGCGGCCTCCCGGTACTACAATCACCATAGACTGCTATAAACTCTGCAAAGTAAAACTTTCCGGAGCTTAATCCAGATAGGCAACACCATCTATGGATGGTGTAGTCTTTAGAAGCTTATGGGCTTCTTTGCACAGATTTCCCCTGAGAGGTATTCATCGTTCACGTATGCACAGTCATTTATTATTCACATGTTGTTAATAAACTCCAGTAGGCATGCGATAAGGGGTGGGATTTAGTGTGCATTTGTATTTTCTACAACCCCTATCTTTGTGGCAAGAGATCAGTCTAAAATCAGACGAATCTCTGCATATGCTTACCTCTGAGTAGCTCGAAATTCCATATATACAGTATGCCCACAACATGCCCACAGAATGCTCATCCAAATAGATAATGCCCCATTGCCACCCAGTTCAACCTATTTAAGCGCAATTATGACTCAGATGTGTATAACTCTGAATTAATGAATATACAGGGGTGACTTTCCCTATCTGGCACTGATCCTTAGGGGTGTTCACCAGTGATTAACCTTAATCTAGAAGGTGTGATCACTCTAGATGTATGGTGAAGTACATCAATTGTCAGAGTGGTGAAAGAGTGATCACTCTAGATGTATGGTGAAGTATATCAATTGTGAGAGTGAGTGATTAAAATGGTGTTTATTGCAAAACAGTAACAGCACATATAAAAAAATATAAAGAATGTACACATCTGACAAAATACAAGGTAAAACTGACTGTGTGGGAAACAGGAATTGTACCCGTTAAGGTGAATGGAGCCACAGGTGTGGAATTGCAGGGTACCCCTAGAAAATACCCTGCTTTTGGCTCCCAGCATCTATTTCGCAATCAGCAGCAGGATCAGTCCAAAAAGAATCCGTATAAAGTGATGGCAGCGCAGGGCTTCTCCAACGCATTTCAGGATAACCTGGTCCCTTCCTCAAGGCTATATACCCCTGGTGCATGGGTCTTGGGTTTTTAAATGATCTCCTGTCCAGTCGAATGTTGCCACATGTTAATTCCTGTAACTTCCTTTCCGGACTTGGCCAGAACCGGAAGTGCCATGTGTGTTTCACCAGGTGGAAGTGGGCCCCAGCGGATCCAGAAGCACAAGTCCACCTGATCAGGGAGCTGTTCTGCTGCCAGAAATGGGTGGGTTGAGACGGATCCTCTGTGGCGAGGTCGTAACTATGGATACACCATACCTCCATTTGTAAAGAGCCGTTATTCATATGGTGATAAAGGTTCTCCAAATGAGTCCCGTTGGTATGATCATAAAAAATAGAAAAAGGAATGCATGAGGGGAGTATATGCTTTAGTAAAATTACAAAGGATTAGCAATAAAGATATATAGAATCAAATAAGTATCTCCGGTGGAAGAAAAGAACATACACATAACTGGGATAATAGTATAGCTGGTAATATACGGAGTATGCATAATAGCATAAAAACATAAAATCTGAAATGATACTATATATGGGCTTAATAATATTGCCCTAAGGATAGGGATAAGGATACAATATATAATATATATATATATATATATATATATATGTATATATTTTTTTAAAGTGCAGGCTGAGATGGGCAGGTAACCTAAGAGGTGAGTAACCTCTGTGCACTGGTCTAGGTATGGGGGAAACATGGTATCCAACCAAAAGGTCCCCAGATATAATAAGGTATGGTTACAGGATATATTAACCCATAAATGGGAAAGATAGGTGGCCTTAGTGGTGAGTCACCCAAGTGCATTGGTCCTGGTATCAGGGAAACATGGTGTCTGACCGAAACGGTCCAAAGCAACACCAAATATTAATTTAGAAATATCCATGAATGAGAAGGGATCAGAGGAACCACTTAATCTCAAAATCATGGTTCAAGCCGGTAGGGGAAAGTGTTTGTAGGTTGAAGAAGGTCTTCATTTCTTCTCTTGCTAGGCGGGTTTCAAGATTCCTGTTCTTCCATGTCGCTTTAATGTTACGGAGACCCACAAAATGTTGAATAGAGTTTGTGTAACATTGATGTTCATTTTTGAAATGATCATTTTCTGATGTTACGTAGATGTTCGCTTACGCGGGTTTTGAGCGCCCTAGAGGTCCTGTCCACATAGGATTTTCTGCATGTACACGTGATAAGATAAATCACCGAGGTGGTATTGCATATGATAAAGTCTCAAATTTACATTGTGGTACCATTCACAGTGACTTCCGTATATTTAGATTTCTCCATTCTGACACTTCTGCATCCTAGACAAAGGCCGCATCTATGGAAGCCTGCGGTTCTGATGGGGTTACCGTTCTGAATTGTAGAGCGCTATGCACCAGATGGTTCTTCAGGTTGACTGCCTTGCGGTAGATGAATTTAGGTTTGTTCGGCAAGATGGTTTTAAGTACAGGATCTCCCTGAAGAATGTTCCAGTATCTGTTGATTATCTTTTCAAAACATTTATGATCTGAATTAAATCCAGTTAGGAAGGCCCATTGAATTAATAGTTGCATATGTAGACTGAGACGCATGTGTAGCTGCATCTGTCTACAAATTACTCTAGCGTTTTACTCTGAGTCAGCCCCACTATTAGTAATATATACACATGAGAAAAAGGAAAGGTGCATCACATTTGCATACCCCCATGGGCTGTTACAATGCGGTAAACATTACAGAAATGTGCCAGGCTGGATAGGCACCTCCACCATTCTGCTGGCATCTGCAACCACTCCTGTCATACTGTGTATGACAGACAGGCATTTGATCCTTTGACTCCAAATATAATTGCCTCACAAATGTCTTAACTTCTAATTCCTTCCTCTTCAACTTCTAATTTGGCATCCCTTCCCATCCAGTGGATCCAGAGGCTGACCTTAATAATAATATTGTCTCTACTTGCTCATCCTCCTGAACCTCTATTATACTTTCAACATTTTTGACCAACTCCTCCTAGTTTACATCATACTGTACCTGTCTAACCACTCATTCTCTTATTTTCACCTTTTGCTCCACTTCCCTTCTTTCGTCCAACAGGGGTCTTTGCCAAGGTCCACGCCCATCTGCTCTTCTCTCTATACACCACCTCCATAAATTACTAAATTAAATTGGTCTCTAATATCACCTCTATGCTGATGGACCACAAATCTACCTCTCCTCCTACAAGCTCTACCATTATCTACACTCTTCAGCATCCGGCTATCTCTTCATCGTTATTCCAATGTTATCTAAAGCTCATTATCTACCCTCCCTCTAGACTCTCCAAACTTTGCTCTTTTCATGTACACTTTTATACTCTATTCTGTTCCTAATTTGCAGAGAGGGGGGAGTGGGTACAAATTCTACAGGCCTGGACCTCTGTAGGGACCAGGTAATGCAGAGACATAAACTCATCCTCGCCCCCCCTCCATACACACACACACACACACACACACACACACACACACACACACACACACACACACAATGCCATGACCACACACTAGTGGTACCACCATAGTAATGTAGTGAACATGGGGGCATAGCTGTGCCCCCTTTTGTGGCCACACAACCCAAGGAATCCCTACACTTGTCTCACCATTCACTAAATAATCCAATTCCAACCCTATAATGGCCTTTGCCATACCTCCCATAACTCCAACCACATTTGATGCCACAGTTCTTTCTGTACTTTCTGTCATGCCAGCAACTAGCACCTCAACACCCCACTGATACTCACAAAACAGTCTTGAATCCAAGACTGCAGCTACTGTAAGCACCTGTAGAACAAACTTTCACATACAATCAGCATTTCCACCTGCCTCCAATGCTTCAAACACTCCTTAAAACCATCCTGTTCATCAAAGTCTACCAGTCTTTGTCATTAATACTGTACACCTGCACTATCCCAGCCTCCCTGTTGTTACATCCCCTTGCCCCTCCCTATGACAGTAGATTCTAAACTTTTATGTGCTGTGCCATCCTTCATATTGTATACTTGTCTGCTTTCACCTCATCTACCTGGGCATCTTTGTTTTTTGCCTCTTATATGTCATATGCCCTTCCTATTGCAACTTATACACAGAGTCCTGCCATCACGCTAGCAGTGCCCAACAGGCTGTGGCCATTTTAGGTGAGGAGGGGGTGGTGCTGGCCAGCATTCTTCAAAATATGGGGGTGTATCTCCTATTTTGGGGAATGCTGAGACACCTGCTGATGCAGATTTCCTGGCTTCATTTAAGGAGTTGAAGGTCACTCAGCTGACCAATAGTCCCACAGAGTAATCTGATTTTGGGTCCTCGGATGCAGCACTGGATCACACGTGCATGCAGGAGGCATCTATTTACACCAAATGCATCCTGCGCCATTAGCATATGTTAGCATTACTGCTGCATTCATGTACGCAGCAGCAACGCTAAAAGCTACCACATTGTAATCAGGCCCTAACTTAATTACTATGCCTGTGCTACTTTGTTATATAATCTACCCCACTTTACCAGGCTGTCAGTTTTTGTTGTACGTACCTTATGAACAATAGTAATAACATCAGGGCCATAATGATGTTGGTGCTGTCGCCCCAGATGGACCATGATGCTTTTGCAACCTTACCAGCCTGTAACAGACAGGGTGCCTGTCGGGATAATATGCTAGCTCCTCACCCAGCTCCCCAGCTCCCCAGCTCCTTTGCTTTGCCTATCCTGCCCCCACCCCCTTCATGTGCTCTGCGTGTCCAGGCTCTCCTTCTTTGCTGTACATTTCTAGGCTCTCCTCCTGTGTTCTTTGTTTCCTGCTTCTCCTCCTCAGAGCTTGATTAACACCTCATGGAGCCCTATAGAAGCTACTGGTTTGGGGCCTCCCCCCAAACTATGACCTGTCTTAGCAAATATTTCCACTATAATTGAAACTGTTTTTTTTTAAGTTTAACAATAGATAAATATATTTTTTAAACATTTTTATTTCTAAAAATACTTGACAGTTATACAAAATTAATAAACGTATAACATGTACAAAAAAATATATAAATATGACAAGTATATAAATGCACAATAAAGTTATGCCATGCTATTATTTTAGGTCATGAAGAGCAATTTAAAACAACAAATACAATAAAAATACAGTAAGAGAGGAAGAGGAAAGATAAGGGCAGAGAAGAGATAAGGAGTAAACAGCATATAACACAGACCCAACCCAGTGAAGATCTGCATCATATCACACCAGGGAGTTGTCTATGGTAAGAAGAGTACCATGGGTCCCAGGTCACGTGAAATTTAAATACAGAGTCATGGAGTAGCAATTATATACTCCATAGACTCAACAAACCAAATATTATTAATTAAAGCCTGCATTGGGTGGGTCTTTTGTTTCCAATTGATGGCAATCAGAAGCTTAGCTTCATTATAGATGTAGCCGCAGAATTTATTTTGGGGTTTAGTGAGTGAAGTAGCTGTTTCCATAGCAGTGAGTTCCTAGGAGGAGAGATACTACTCACCTTATTGTTCAAAGAAAAGACTTCATCACAGTTTTTAGGGATCACCGGGCAATCCCACCAAGTATACATATACAGTAGGTCACAATGTGGCTGCATTGTCTCCAGCACTGGTTCGATGAACCAGGACAAATGTGATGTAACTTCTCTGGGACCATGTATCAGTGCGAGTACAGATACTGTATATACATTTTATTTAGAAAAGCTTATTATTTTTGAAAAAAATATGCATAATAATGCTTTATTCAAGGAATAAAACATTTTTGTTAATTTATTTTAATCTGTTAAGAAAATAGTTAAAAGCAAAAATACCACCATAATACATTAAAAATTGACAAGTTTTACCACCATCAGAGATAGCAGGGTTATAGAGTAACAAGCATTAAAAGCAGAAGATTTGCTTTCCTGCCATCCACAGGGTCAACCATGTTACTTTGGATGAGCAGCCAGCAGGACTCCAACGCTTTCAACAGAAAAGAAGAAATAAGGTAAGGGGCGAAAGGTTAGAAGTAGTGGAAAGGGGATGGAGTTAGAAAGTGCAGGGCAAGAAGTGGTTTTTGAGGGTTTCAAGATAAGGATGGGTGATGGGGTCACAAGGGAAAGATGGGTGTTGGGTGGTACAGGTGAAATGTAGGTGGGCAGGGGCAAATAAGAAAGATGGGTGATGGGGAGCACAGAACACAAATGGGTGGTGGGAGCATAGGGGAAAATTATTTTCCCCTTCCCTCCCACCATCAATCTTTGGGGACATAGTGGAAATGTACATAGAGGGAGGACATAGGGAAAATGTGGGTGGTGGGGGTAAATTGTAATAGTATGATGTTGGGATAAATAAAGTGGAAAAAAGGAAATGTCAGGCATACATATAGATGATGCAGAGACATACTGGGGGAGCATGGAGATGATTTGGAGGCAGGCTCTGAGCTCCTGTTCCACCCTGGCCCCTTACACACTAGGTCAGTATGCTGTGCAACGATGGGTTGAGTCTAGAACTAGATTTAAAAAAAAACATTCTGTTCAACACATATTGGCAGCAGTCTGTCCTACCTAGTACTATCTGGGCCCTAGATGACCTCCTTTTAACAGCCTGTGGATTAGCCAGTCGTGCCCCTACTACTGTGCTTTGCATGTCCCAACTCCACTCCCCCTGTGCTGTGCATATCCTGATTCCCTTCCTGTATTCTCTGTGTCTTGGCACCACTCCTTCTGTGATGTGCATCCCGGCTCCCCTCCTCCTGCACTCTGCGTGTCCTGGCTCTTCTCCTCCTGTGCTGTGCATATGTCTCCCCTTTCTCCTGTCTTTGATCTTCCTGTACCCTGCGCTGGGACCACGCACAGTCAGTAAATCATTAAGGATTCAGGAAGGACACTTCGTGACTTCTCATCCCCCATAAAGATGAGATGCAATGCCAGCAAGAGTTGAAAGAACAAGTCCAGTCAAACCCCGACACACTTCAGGTATGGATTATTTAAATCATTTTGTAATTGTGTGTAGTGTATGTAGTTCATGTTGCTGGGTGTGTAATCGTCGGAAGCTTACACCAGATCTCATTTTGTGCTGTATATAGTATGATATGGATGTATTTACAGTGTAATGTGTTTCTTACAGTATTACAGTAAAGAAGCGTGCAGCATCCACTGTGTTATGGGTTCTAAAGACTTTTTGAAAATTTAAGTCACAGACATGACAATTGGGGGCAGAGTTGTTAGGGCTACAATATCTGTAACATAATATATTCTAAAATATTGTAATGATTGAATGTCAGGAACTGGTGCAGAATCCTGAATTGGGGATCAGGTACCAAGTGGTTGACGTTACCCAGAAAAGAGGTGCGGAGTCTAACACGCAGGGAGGTTTTCACCAGGGAACCCCGCAAGAGGATATGGGCTTCGCGGCTCCCGACGTGCAGGTCGCGGCGCCCTGTCTGGGTCACTTGATACCTGAACTGGACTAGAGTTATGGTAGAGGTGTTGTATGATAGTCCAGATGTATATGACAAACCGCAGGGGTACGCAGGAACAAACAGGAACTGGAGAAGGTGGCAGGGTGCACACGGCCAGATGGTACACTGGGGCCTTGGAAATGGAACAACAGCAGGAACTCTAGGAGAGACACAGGAGGTAGCAGTACACGAAGGGACTGGGGTGCAGACACTTGGAGACAGGGTAATGGTAGTCGGCAGACTAAGTTCGTCAGCAAGATGGTGAAGCTGGAATTCAATACAGGAACAAGGCAAACCCACTGGACAGATGAACTGAGACCAGAGAGGAACCAGAGAGCAGAACACCTTATGGAGTAAAAACCACAAAGAGAAGCGCTGTCACTAAAAGTATTAATATTTTATTAAAATGACCTTAATCACATTATTAAGAATTATGAGAAAACCTAAACATCCTGTGACTTTTAGAAATACTTTGGAAGCAAAGCATCAAAAATTTTAGCAATTTGTATTCCTCACTGAAGGCTTCCTTTGGAACAATGTATCAATCTACCCTCTAAGCAAAATATAATAACTCTTATAATTAAAAGGAATTCCTTAAAATAAGCTCCACGCGTGGGCTAATTGAAACACTTGAGACCATATATTGGTTGAGGGTTTGAGAGTTCATCCGTGGTGTATATAGGAATTATTCACATTGATGTCATCCGCTCAATTATTTGTGAGATCCCTATTAGCCCTTAGTTCCCAATGATGCCGTCCAGAATTGACAAGCTTTTCTTAGGAAGCTTATAGTAGCACAATAACAGATTAAGCATATACCGCTATTTGGAAGTCTGTTATTATGCTTAACCCAGCTTATGCAGTATGGCAACAGTTACTTTATGTCCGTAGGGCGCCGGCTGCCCACTCTTGGACACTGCAATAGGATGAACAGCACCTCAAATAAGTGAAGCTGCAGTCAGTATTAATATTATCATTGTTTCATAGCCAGTACACTAGCGCCTGCTTATATTTCTTTGTGGATTTTTACCTTATGGAGTAGCTATAACTGGCAAGGCCTCTTGGGATTGAGAGGCTTAAAAGAACAGGCAGGACCAATCAGCTGTGAGCACCAGACAGGCCCCCAGTGATTGATATATCATGCAGCTGCAGTGCAGACTGAGCAGGCTGACAAGCTGAATAGTAGGTTTCAGGTTACCAGCTGTAATTACAGAATACAGACACCTGTGAAGTCAGTTGCTGAATGCAGGAGCTGAGGCACTGGGAGACAACAATGCAGGAGCTAGCTGTGACCTATAGTTCCACAAACTGATGCAAAGGTAAATCATAAGAATAACTAGCAAAACATGAGTAATATGCACAGGATCATAACATTGATTTTAGCATTAGTTAGAAAGGATAGATTTTTATTAGCTCTTATATTTTTAGATGTTGTAAATTATAATTTCATTGAGTTAATTTATGTATACCTCCCAACTTTCGAGTGTATGGAGTCGGGACCTGCTGCGCCAGAGGTGCAATCACGGCCGGAAAGGGGACGGGGCCTCGAGTGGAGGTGCAGGGCCTCTGGTGGATGAACGGGCACTAGCACTGCAAACCCATTATCATAATTTTGTGGGTGTGTTCCCCTCCCTGCACTGATAGAGGCAGTGTGCATGTGCACTGTATCTAGTCAGGGATCACCGGCTGCTCTACAGAGCAAAGCAGCGGTGATCACTGGCTCTCCCAACTGTGTTGTCCCCCCCGCACGTGCGCACTGGTGGGAAGCAGCGTTTTATTGGTGGGACAGTGTCTAATTAGCGGGACTGTTCCGATATATTCGGGACAGTTGGGAGGTTTGCTTATGTGCTGGTTACATAGTGCTCTCATTAAAGGCAGGATAGAGCTGAGGAACAGTTGGGATGTTTTGAATAATTACATTGATTGCCCCAGATACAGACATAAGAATACTTACCAGCCTCACATTGTTACTGATGCCAAAATACCTCTATTGTATATGATACTGCTTTTACACCTTTATTTCCTCTTCAGCTTTCCATGGCTTGTGCTGCTAAGACATTGACCAAGCTATCACAATTTCTTTATGGTTGTATAAACATAGGGGACAGCTAGCTCCCTCATGACATGTTTATCATCCCAGCTGTTCTATTTACAAAAGTAAAACAAAAATCCAATGAGCCATTTATATCCGATTAAACACAACACAGAGCTCTATCTCACGGTTACTGCAGATCATTAAAGAAACTGCAGATCTGTGCTAAATCCAATACGAAGGTTATTTTGTGATGAGTTCTTCTTTTGTATTTCAGCAAAAAGGCTGCACCCTGTGTTGGCCAAGACCACATGTATAAAATTAAAAATCTCTCAGTCTGCTCAACAGTGGCACGGAGACTTTACAATCAAAATCCTCTTTCTGCTTCAACAACACTTATAATCCAATTTTCACCAGCAGAGATGAATAATGTCCCTCACCAACACTTTTCCACAGGATAGAGGATAGCAATCACACATATTGATTTCCCTTACCTCTTCTGTCTGTGAGCTTCCAAGGGGCCACTCGCTAACTCAGGCCTGCTTTCTTTTCACACCATGCTATATGATACAAGGTAAATAAGTGTCCTTGGAGAGTATAAAGCTAGAGTAAGTAACCCTTCAGTTACCTAAAAGAAAGTCTTGTTCTGTCTACCACTGAAAATAAAAACACTCTTCTTTCTTTGCAACAATAACCAAGTGACTTGTCAGGTTCTGAGAAATGTGTTACATTCACAATGTGACAAGTCAACACATCGTAACACTGACTAAAGAGTTATGAGCTAAAAATAAGGAAACCACTATATTGTTCCCGGGTGGCAGCGCTGCTATAGAAGGATCAGCATGCTACTGTGAGAGGTCAAATCATAACTCACAGTCCCCTTTTCCTGTACTCTATCTGTGGCTTTCTATACTGTACTTATTATTAGATTTTCTCCATGCCTCACCTATTGCCAGAATAGCTTATTTCACTACAATACAATAACCACATTTACCTCAAGACTATGGTCAAGGGATAGTCACACCACACAACTCCTGGGTACAGTAGGTAAAGTGATAGATATACTGATATATATAGATATATATATATATTTATTTACATTGTATATACAGTTGCAAGAAAAAGTATGTGAACCCTTTGGAATTTCCTGAATTTGTGCATAAATTAGTCATAAAATGTGTTCACAACGATAGACAAACACAGTCTGCTGAAACTAATACCACACAAACAATTATATTTTCTCATGTTTTTATTGAACACACCATGTAAACATTCACAGTGAAGGGTGGACAAATTATGAGAACCCCTAGGCTAATGACTTCTCCAAGAGCTAATTTGAGTCAGGAGTCAGCCAACCTGGAGTCCAATCAATGAGACGAGATTGGAGGTGTTGGTTAGAGCTGCCCTGCCCTATAGAAAACACACCAGTTTTGAGTTTGCAATTCTCAAGAAGCATTGCCTGATGTGAACCATGTCTCACAGAAAAGAGCTCTCAGAAGACCTACGATTAATAATTGTTGACTTGCATAAAGCTGGAAAGGGTTACAAAAGTATCTGTAAAAGCCTTGATGTTCATCAGTCCATGGTAAGACAAATTGTCTATAAATGGAGAAAGTTCACCACTGTTGCTACTCTCCCTAGAAGTGGGCATCCTGTAAAGATGACTGCAAGAGCACAGCGCAGAATGGTGAAGAAGAATCCTAGAGTGTCAGGTAAAGACTTACAGAAATCCCTGGCATGTGCTAACATCTCTGTTGACGAATCGTACGTAAAACACTGAACAAGAATGGAGTACATGGGAGGATATCACGGAGGAAGCCACTGCTGTCCAAAAAAAACTTAGCTGCACGTTTGAAGTTTGCAAAAGAGCACCTGAATGTTCAACAGCACTACTGGCAATATATTCTGTGGACAGATGAAACCAAAGTTAAGTTGTTTGGAAGGAACACACAACACTGTGTGGAGAAAAAAAGGCACAGCACACCAACATCAAAACCTCATCCCAAAACTGTGAAGTATGGGGGAGGAGGCATCATGGTTTGGGGCTGCTTTGCTGCCTCAGGGCCTGGACAGATTGCTATCATCGACGGAAAAATGAATTCCCAAGTTTATCAAGACATTTTGCAGGAGAACTTAAGGCCATCTGTCCACCAATTGAAGCTCAACAGAAGATGGGTGATGCAACAGGACAACGACCCAAAGCACAGAAGTAGATCAACAACAGAATGGCTTCAACAGAAGAAAATATGCCTTCTGGAGTGGCCCAGTCAGAGTCCTGACCTCAACCCAATTGAGATGCTGTGGCATGACCTCAAGAGAGCAATTCATACTAGACAACCCAAGAATATTGCTGAACTGAAACAGTTTGTAAAGAGGAATGGTCCAAAATTCCCCTTGACCGTTGTGCAGGTCTGATATGCAACTATAGGAAACATTTGGTTGAGGTTATTGCTGCCAAAGGAGGGTCAGCCAGTTATTAAATCCAAGGGTTCACATACTTTGTCCACCCTGCACTGTGAATGTTTACATGGTGTGTTCAATAAAAACATGAGAACATATAATTGTTTGTGTGGTATTAGTTTCAGCAGACTATGTTTGTCTATTGTTGTGACTTAGGTGAAGATCAGAACACATTTTATGACCAATTTATGCACAAATCCAGGATATTCCAAAGGGTTCACATACTTTTTCTTGCAACTGTATATATATATATATATATATATATATATATATCTATATCCAAAGTTCCGCACTCACACCAAATAATATCAACAGCGGGGTGCTCTGTACCAATCCACTTGTATCGAATATCCACAATTCCAAAACCAGGCTCTCTCCTCAATAATGCAACAAGTTTTTTATTTAACCAATAAAATGCTTACAATACCATAGTCAGCGACATTTCAGTCCTATCCGGACCTTTTTCAAGCTTACAGCAATAGTTGATGTATACAGGTATGCATCATAGATCAAATTCCCCCAGGTTATGGGGGCTATCTTATTAACCCCCGATGCCAGCATCCTTTTCTCCCAATGCCTGCACTTATTGTGGATTATGCTTCGGGGTATCTCAGGCCGCCGGAGCCGCGATAACACATGGGATTGGGACTTAACCCCAATCCCATGTGTTTTTGTGCGGTCAAATAGTAATTTGTGTTTTTAGAATGCTATTTATATGATTTTCCTGTTTAAGAGCCATGATGAAAATATTTAGCTTGATTTTTAAAATCACTGTTGTATATAGATATGTCCTTTTCTTATTGGTCATACATTGTGATATCTGCCCATGTTGATTGGCTGAAGCAGCATCGGGGCTAATAGGATACTGCCCAATGTATGGTTAGGATTGGGTTGGCAGGCCACCTGATCAAAGTGCTTCTGCAGGCCACATCCTCCAAATAGGCTCAGCCTATCCTGAAATAAATAGGCTTTGGGTATAAGAAAAGATTCAGTACAATCAACAAGAATAATGGGCAGTATCAAATCAGAAAAAGCTTAGGTACAATATCTCATGACAGAACACCAGATACTGTTTGTGAAGAGGAATAAATAAACTAATAAAATATGCTTTTGCTATAAGATTTTGAAAGCCAAGCTAGTTAACAGCAGCCATGGACCCTATAGGTTTCTATGGGGATAGCAAAAGATTGACCAAGCTCAAGAATGCAAACCCTTCTGGAGTTTGGCCCTGGCAGCTAATTTCAGATTGCATTAGCCATTGTAACGTATGGGCTACATTTCACCCAAATTACCAGGAGACCCTCCTAGCAATGGCCTCTGCATATGCGTGGTCAGCACATTGCACATGCATAGAACCTCAAATGAGGAGTCAAATGATTGTGTTTTGCAATCATTTCACTTTTTACACATCACAGGGACCTCAATGTGAAGAATAGTATAATTGGGTAATGATCTTTTCACTTTGATATTTGTTTCTTCCTACTGTGAATACCAGCTTTAGGAATGGCAGAAGGGTACAAAGGCACTTGTAGGGTGAGAATATTCGAAACTCTTTAGCTATTGGATTAGTACAGCAGTTTTCATTATTTACTTAGGTTTTTGATTTAAAGGTGAAATACTATTATGTTAGAAGTTCTCATTTCAAATTTTGTAATTGTATTTCAGGTTCTTTATTCAAAATTAAAAAAATACCAAAATGTATTAATTTTGTGTTGAAGGTGTGTGAACAAGAATTAATCGTTTGTACTGTATACCATCTCAGTCAGACTGCTGACCTCACTGTTGGAACATGGACAAAACTGTGCACTTTTTATTGACTCGTTAAGCCAGTTCAAGAATTACTAAGCACCTTATACGAAAATCTCTACATGTAGGCATTTAGCACAAAATCAGGATATAATCAGGGTCAGATTAAGGGCCTGATCGTAGAGCCGTTTCTTGGGGCGGGCGAGGTGTGCATTCGCACGGGGCGCCCTCTGCAACTCTTGCTGACTTAGTTTGTGCTCTCCCTCCTCCCCATTATTACTACTCCACTCGGGAGGCAGAGTTTCGTGTAATGACATTTTTGCGTCAAGGCGTCATTACATGAAACTCCGCCCCTGAGCAGAGTACAGATGACGGGGAGGAGGGGGATCCAGGACACGGCGGGCAAGCCTGGAGGAGGGAGAGGAGGGCAGGTGCTGGCCGAAGAGCGAGATGGAAGAGGACCTCTGGCCGGCAGATGCTGCTGCAAATGTGAGTTTAACACACTCTTCTCTCTCTCTCTCTCTCTCTCTCTCTCTCTCTCTCTCTCTCTCTCTCTCTCTCTCTTGTAGAAAGGGACTCTGCCTGCTTTAATGTGTAAAATGGGGACTCTTGCCAGTAGTAATGTGTGAAATGGGGACTCCTGCCTGCAGTAATGTGTGAAATGGGGACTCTTGCCTGCAGTAATGTGTAAAATGGGGACTCTTGCCTGCAGTAATGTGTAAAATGGGAAATCTTGCCTGCCATAATGTGTAAAATGGGGACTCTTGCCTGCAGTAATGTGTAATATGGGGACTCTTGCCTGCAGTAATGTGCAAAATGGGGACTATTGCCTGCAGTAATGTGTAATATGGGGACTCTTGCCAGTAGTAATGTGTGAAATGGGGACTCTTGCCTGCAGTAATGTGTGAAATGGGGACTCTTGCCTGCAGTAATGTGTAAAATGGGGACTCTTGCCTGCAGTAATATGTAAAATGGGGACTCTTGCCTGCAGTAATCTGCAAAATTGGGACTTTTGCCTGCAGTAATGTGTAATATGGGGACTCTTGCCTGCAGTAATGTGCAAAATGGGGACTATTGCCTGCCGTAATGTGCAAAATGGGGACTCTTGCCTGCCGTAATGTGCAAAATGGGGACTTTTGCCTGCTGTAATGTGTAAAATGGGGACTCTTGCCTGCCGTAATGTGCAAAATGGGGACTCTTGCCTGCCGTAATGTGTAAAATGGGGACTCTTGCCTGCCGTAATGTGCAAAATGGGGACTCTTGCCTGCCGTAATGTGTAAAATGGGGACTCTTGCCTGCTGTAATGTGTAAAATGGGGACTCTTGCCTGCCATAATGTGTAAAATGGGGATTTAATGTATCAAGGGCATTGCAGTGTGTGTGGCATAATATGGTGCAGAGGGCATTACTGTGTGGGGCTTAATATGGTAGAATTTTTTTTTTTTCCTGTTATGGCCGTGATCTGTTGGTGCAGAGTCAAAAACTGGGGTGTAAGGTAGTCTTTTCAGATAAGACCACACCCATCCTAACAAAGCCACGCCCATTCTAACGAGGCTACGGTGCGCGCAAATTCTTAATTTTTATATCTATAGGGGGGCCATCTTTTTTATGTTTGGGGGTGCATTTTTAAATCTCGCACTGGGAGCCAAATTGGCTAGAAACAGCCCTGCCTCATTGGCCTGTGGCTGAAAATATTTAAGGACCTATTATGAGAAGTGGCAGAGGTGAGGCCAATGCCATGTAGGCATGTAGACCCCGTACAATATAAGCTCCAATATCTCCCTAAATATATAAAAGTACAAAAATGACAATTTGAGTGGAAAATAGAAATTTTAAAATGTATTATTTATGGCCGACTGTGTAGCTAACTGATGACTGGTCATCATCATACCATCATGATAATGGGCCTATTTTTATGAGGAGGCCTGGAGCTGGAGCTCCATAATTGGTTGTGAGTAGGGGCGGTCGAAAAGAGGAGAGGGCCCGTGTGCAGAATTCGATCAGACCCCTTCCTCTCTGGCATCGCTGGAGAATATAGCATTGTGCTAGAGTCTACTGTGCATGCGCAGGTCTCTGAGAACATGGCGCATGTGTCTTTTTCCTGGAGACATCTCTACTGCACATGCACAAATCACTAGAACAACATGGGCGCTGCTCCATTTTCCCAGTGATTTCTGTCTGTAGCACCCGCCATTGTGGGACATCGAAGGGGGGGGGGGGGGGTGAGTAAGCATACTTATATGGGTGAAGGTGTAAGGTGTGGGTCCCCCTGGACCCAGGAGCTTGTGTGCACCACACACCTTAACAACTCATCAGCAATTTATGCAGTTCTGTACCCTTTCAGAATTATCTTGATTATAGAAGTCAAAATAATGATCAGTATTCAAAGGTACTGAACATCCCTTTTCACATATAGCATAGACATGTAGCTCTCATTAAGAGCATGTGTACTAACGGCAAAATGTGGTCAAATCACTGAAAACAGCAGTTTTCAGAGGACTTAACACATTCCCCATATTTATCAAGCTCTGGTAAACTGGGCAGACACTATACAATTATCTGTCAGATAATCTGTGGTTGAAATGAAAACCTGGTAATGGAAGAGAGCAACTGACAATCGACCATTTGCTATCAAACACTGGAAATTGTACAAATTGGACAAAACCTGTCATTTATACAAATTGGTTAAATCATGGACAGGTTTTGTCCATTTTCCAGTGTTTGGGAGCAAATGGTCGATTGTCAGTTGCTCTCATCTATTACCAAGTTTTTAATCCAATCACAGATCATCTGACAAATAATTGTATAGTGTATGCCCAGTATTAGAGCTGTTCTTTGTGTAAATAATTGCATTGTACAGCATCACAAAACTCGGCTATGCACACGGTAAGTGGCGGGATATATCACATGCTTTATATATACCATACTAAAAGTGTTCAAAATTGTAACACACTGTACGACTTATTCCCAGAGTGTTATATCCACTCTGGGAATAAATCGTACAGTGTGTTACAATTTTTAACATCAAATTGGCACTGAGCTGTGTTACTTTGCAGAATAATGATGAAGTGCTCTGTGTGCTGCAGTGACATACACAAGCATCTATTTTTAATGTACAGTATAATGAATACTTAAAAGGAAACTTTCAGATCAATGAAATTGCTTGAATTAACTATGTTATCTGATGATTGTAGGTGCCTGAGAGTTTGTGTTACTTACAGAGAAAAGGTTGATCTAATTAGATAACCTGATCAAAGTCATCATGGGGTATAATAAGATCTGACAAGAAACAAAAGGAAGAGTCATTTGCTAATGTAATATAGCCACTTCATATTTCATGAAGCATGTGATACTGTATGTTGCTTTCTTCTTTACCTCTTCTGCTCAACTTAATTAGCGTCATTTAGCATACACATCATAAAGACAATAATATACACAAAGGTCGGATATTTTCATTTGAAGCAGATGTATACTATTAGGTGAGAAATGCATAGACCTTTATTTAACATTTTATACATGTATCAGAATCTGCTTTTTAACTTTCATTAAGAGTGAATAGCAGCTCTGAAAATGTTCTACTAAGGTACTAATAATGAGATGGTTCCTTCCCCTGCAGTTAACTTCAAGTTGGAATATAAATTCCCAATTCACTGAGCAACAGAACATCATCTCTTCCATCATCTTTGCACATTATCAGATTTTACCCATGCAGCAGGATAATCTAGATGCACTACTCAAAGCCCAGTGACATTGGGCTTGTAGCATGGCTGAGTGGTCATCCACAGAAGGGGAACTCATCAATAGACAATATAAAGTTTATATTAGCTAACAAAGGGGTTATATTCACTAACATCTTTCCGCACACAACCAAAAACTGTAATAGGGCTCTTCTACATTTTATCAAACCTGGCCTGAAGTTGGCCGGAACCAATCCTTGCTTAGTTGTGGGAATTGTGAGATAGATATTTCTAGTGTGAAATGAAGCCTTCTTCCAAAGTTCTTCAAATAGCAACACCTGCGAGTATGTCACAGAAAAGGATGTGTACTTCTCCATATCATAAGATTGACTTACACCCAATTGTTCATCAACCCAAAAGCAGTTCCTTGGGAACACAGCCACTCACCTAGCCATCAGTGTGCTGGAAAGCATAGGACATTTTCTTGTAGTGCAGAGCCTCTTTATTCTCCTACCCAGTATTTAATCCATAGAGGGTGGAGAATGTTGACATCAGCACTGTGTTGTGCAAACCCGGCTCACCTTCAGGGAACCAGCGAGATGACCACTATCTTAGGGAGTCTACCATTCAGGGAGCGTTGGTACAGTGCCGTAACAGGACTGCACAATGCCCTGTGCCGACCAATCCCCCCTGACCAATCCCCTGACCAATCCCCTCTGTGGATCCACAGGATCGATGATGTCATGAAGGGGTGGGACTGATGGTGCTGGTAAGTGCTGCATTGCCTGGAGAAGTCCACAGGATGCTCCGAGGGGCTGCGGAAAGTGCAGGGTGCATGCCTGGAGCATCTTAAAGGCAATCAAGATGGCGCTACAGCAGAGGTCCTGGCTGTGGGGTGCCATTCTAGGCACTCTGCTAGCCAAATGCAGGCACTGTGGGCCAGTAACAGTGCCGCCCACAGAACCCTGTGTAATGGCACTGCTTGCACATCCCCTGTTACGGCCCTGCGTTGGCAAGTACTCAGTCTCTGATTACTATTGTGACCATTGGTCAAGACTTGCGATCATCACTCGCAATTTGCAATGTGTCTAAGCTGTAGCTTACTTAAGCCGGCTGTTAGATCCAGACACCAGGGTCCAGTAAGTCTGCTCAGACCCCACACTATCGAATTTGAATGTAAACCATCAGTTTTGGGTACATGTCTGAATTAGGTCCTGATTTACAAAGAGTGTGCTCTTTCAAACTTGAGAATTACTGTAATGTAAAGACTGCATGTTATGGGACTGATTTACAGTTGGATGTCCAAATTGTGATCTTAATAATTGACTTTGTTGTACTGCACAGTTTGAGTTACACGTAATATAAACTTGAGGCCTTCTATGCCTTATCTTTACAAGTTAAACTATATACAGTTTATAGTATATATCTAAATAATGAAAAAGTGTGGCCATCCAAAAGAAAATTAATCATCTCTAGTGCTGATTAGGCTTTGGATTGATTTACTTTAGATAAGGTGACACTACACTGCAATCTCTCTCAGCCTTGCTGGGCCTCATGCTGGTTGTCACTATTGCAGAGGGTCCCACACTCATTGTACACCACTGAATTAGCAGCATATGGCCCATACAGACGGTGAGATTCGGGATATGCCTGATTCTCTCTATGCGACAGGAGCTAGGTCGGCATCGCAAGCACATAATGACTGTGCTTGTGATACAGACTATGTGCGATTTTGGCTAAGTGTCAATTTTGACTATCTTTTCTATGAGATAGTCAAAATTGACTTGCCTGCACAGTCTATCTAGTCTTGCGATGCCGACTGCGCGGGACCGCACATCGGCGTAAAATCGGGATCGTAAGGTGACTTTCACCTTGCGCTCTGCACTAACTTTTCTTACGATTTTGACTATATAGTCAAAATCGTAAGAAAATATCTCACCGTGTGTACACACCATTAGGCTACAGCAGTAGTGCTGGCTGATTATTTTAGGGGTTTGGCTTGCATTTATCCTTTAAAATATATATATTTTGCTAAAAAGAAATTTGTGCTGATGACTGGCACATATCTTTACATCAGGGCATTGGGGACTGCAGATGAAATGCCTCCAGTTCTAAATAGAAAAAAAATACCCTATGATATTTTATCCTGCCCATCAATTTATGTCACCTGCTCTGACCATTATAGCACTACAAGAGCAGTGTGTGCCGATCACCTAGCAGCAATCCCGCAGATACTGAAGTTTCCCCGATCCCTTGTTCCTGTTTAGAGCTAGTCTCCTTGACAAGGCTCATTTGCAAATATGACTGATGTAAATCTGACACTGTGACTTATTTAGAACTTAAATAGGAAAAATATTGTGCTTGTATTTGCTGAATGTCTGTGAATAGAGATAGAGAGCTGAATGCTTCTATACCTTATTTCCGGAAAGACTTTGGGCTAGGGATGGCCATCGCTGTGTTCGCCATCGATGACTGCCATCAATAGCGAAACTGAGAGTGACCATCGATGGTCTATAACTATGCTATAGGAGACCATCAATGGTTTCTCTCATCGGTGGCTATCCCTGTTGCTGCTGTGAAAGGTCCGTGGGCCAATCACAGCCCGGGAGTGGGGCTTCACGGATGTCAGGGGCGGAGCTACACTCCATCTCCCAGTATCTTGTAATAAAACAATAAATAAAAAATATTCGTTTAGGCCTAGCCATCGATGGAGGGAAACCAACTGGTACTACCCCATCAATGGTAAAAGTATGCGACATCGGTCATAGACCATCGATGATTTCGAATAATTGATGGTCGATGGCCATCCCTACTGTGGGCCCGATTTAGACCTGATCGCTGCTGTGCGTTTTCGCACAGCGGATGATTATCGATTGACTGCGCATGCATATGCACTGCAATGTGCATGCACTTTGCCAAACAACAACAGGAATTGCCAAACACCGACATGCTGGTGAAAAAATTTAGATTGCATAGCCTTTCGCAAGCTGATTGACAGAAAGAGGCTGTTTGTCGGTGGTAACTGGCCGTTTTCTGGGAGTGTCATGGAAAACGCAGGCGTTCCCAAGCGCTTTCAGGGAGGGTGTGTGATGTCAGTTCTGGACCTGATCAGCCTGTTCTTTTCGCATGGTAGGGGTAAGTCTTGGGCTGAGTACAGACTGTACAGACTGGAAAAACCATTAGATGGTGAGTGTGGAGCGAACAGATTTGTAGCTGTCCGCTGACTGTGGGACACTTTTGCTTGGCGTACACATGCGATCGCACACTTGCAAGGGGTGATTTTACACTCCCCTTGGGCGGCGACTATCTGATCACAGGTCAGTAAAATTAGCAGCACAGTGATCAGGTCTGAATCAGGCACTTTGTTTTCTGCTGTTCACTTTTACAGAAAACATTGAAGATGTTTGACATCTACAGAGAGAGTATATTTTATTGCAACTAAAAAATATCAGCAGCTCAATAAACTCACATTTTACTCAGTGTCATTACTTTCACAGGTAAAACCGTTGTTCTTCAAAGGAAATATTGTGATAATGATCTATCTAATTAGTGAGGCATGGTGAGCCAAATGCTACATTAAAAGCTGTTTTTCTTTTTTTTTTTGCAAATTGTGTTTGTTAAGGCTTCATTGTGGGTCACATACTGATATAGTTGTTACGGTGCAGTGGTTTATTACAACCAATCAGCCATTAACTACAGTATATGCAGTACAGATCATGTAGGACTAATAAAAGTAAATTGCTGAATGGTTACTGTGGGTTACTGCTCAGTGCTACCTACTGTATGTTAGTAAATAATATCCATTGTGTTCTGAATATCATATTAAGTTCCCATGTTTTCACTCTCATTATTCTCACGCATCAAGTCACCTTCTAGCACACAGCAAGAATCTGACCTCATTAATTTTCCTAGCTTCCTTGCCTTTTGCAGTTGCAGATACTGTATATTACATATACTGTATGCTATCAAGAGGTACCATTACAGTATATACTATATAGCATGTATATATTGTGCAGTATATAGTAGATAGATTGTCAATGAGTCTTGTTACCACTACAGCACATATTAGAGTATGCACTTAATAATTGCAACTTAGCAATGATTTATGTTGTAGAGATTCTTGAGAATAGCTATTCACAAAGCTAATAATTTGTCAAATACATTTACACGTTTATATAACCACAGCTAGCACGTTTCTGAAATATTACATTGTGTATGAGAGATGATACAAACAAGGCACGTGTAAGCTGGAAACAAGGGCCATGAATGAGTCATACCTTTATTGTTCAATTTATGCAGTGTGTCAGAAGTGTTTATATTACCCATATTTCAATTAAAGGATAACTCAACTATAGTGTTTTTTTATTAGGGGAGGGGATCATGTGCCTGATTTATAATGCGACTTTTGCATGCATGAAAAAAATTAGTCTTTACACTTATGTTTCTACGGCTGTGCTTTGAGTTGATAATGAAAAATGAGATAATGGCCTATCACAAATAATTATACTTCACAATTTTAATTGTAAGCGCATAATACTTTCCAATCACAAAACTTGAGTTACTATTGTTAATAGATAAAGTCTTAGATTATTTGTGATTTTTATTTTTAAGAAAGGGGTTAGTTAGAGATGAGCGGGTTCGGTTCCTCGGAATCCGAACCCGCCCGAACTTCAGCTTTTTTTACACGGATCCGAGCGACTCGGATCTTCCCGCCTTGCTCGGTTAACCCGAGCGCGCCCGAACGTCATCATGACGCTGTTGGATTCTCGCGAGGCTCGGATTCTATCGCGAGACTCGGATTCTATATAAGGAGACGCGCGTCGCCGCCATTTTCACACGTGCATTGAGATTGATAGGGAGAGGACGTGGCTGGCGTCCTCTCCATTTAGATTAGAAGAGAGAGAGTGAGATTGAGACAGAGACACTTGATTTACTGGAGCTTAGGAGTACTAGAGAGTGCAGAGTTTACTAGTGACTGACCACTGACCAGTGACCACCAGTGCAGTTTTATTTAATATAATCAGTTCTCTGCCTGAAAAAAACGATACACAGTGACTCAGTCACATACCATATCTGTGCTCAGCCCAGTGTGCTGCATCATCTATGTATAATATCTGACTGTGCTCACACAGCTTAATTGTGGGGGAGACTGGGGAGCAGTTATAGGTTATAGCAGGAGCCTGGAGTACATATTATTAAAATTAAACAGTGCACACTTTTGCTGCAGGAGTGCCACTGCCAGTGTGACTGACCAGTGACCTGACCACACTGACCACCAGTATAGTATACTATATTGTGATTGCCTGAAAAAGTTAAACACTCGTCGTGTGACTTGTGTGGTGTTTTTTTATTCTATAAAAAACTCATTCTGCTGACAGACAGTGTCCAGCAGGTCCGTCATTATATAATATATACCTGTCCGGCTGCAGTAGTGATATATATATATATTTTTTATATCATTATTTATCATCCAGTCGCAGCAGACACAGTACGGTAGTTCACGGCTGTAGCTACCTCTGTGTCGGCACTCGGCAGTCCATCCATAATTGTATACCACCTACCCGTGGTTTTTTTTTTCTTTCTTCTTTATACATACTACATCTCATTATCATCCAGTCTATATTAGCAGCAGACACAGTACAGTACGGTAGTCCACGGCTGTAGCTACCTCTGTGTCGGCACTCGGCAGTCCATCCATAATTGTATACCACCTACCCGTGTTTTTTTTTTCTTCTTTATACATACTACATCTCATTATCATCCAGTCTATATTAACAGCAGACACAGTACAGTACGGTAGTCCACGGCTGTAGCTACCTCTGTGTCGGCACTCGGCAGTCCATCCATAATTGTATACCACCAACCCGTGGTTTTTTTTTCTTTCTTCTTTATACATACTACATCTCATTATCAACCAGTCTATATTAGCAGCAGACACAGTACAGTACGGTAGTCCACGGCTGTAGCTACCTCTGTGTCGGCACTCGGCAGTCCGTCCATAATTGTATACCACCTACCCGTGGTTTTTTTTCTTTCTTCTTTATACATACTACATCTCATTATCATCCAGTCTATATTAGCAGCAGACACAGTACAGTACGGTAGTCCACGGCTGTAGCTACCTCTGTGTCGGCACTCGGCAGTCCATCCATAATTGTATACCACCTACCCGTGGTTTTTTTTTTCTTCTTTATACATACTACATCTCATTATCATCCAGTCTATATTAGCAGCAGACACAGTACAGTACGGTAGTCCACGGCTGTAGCTACCTCTGTGTCGGCACTCGGCAGTCCATCCCATAATTGTATACCACCTACCCGTGGTTTTTTTTTCTTCTTTATACATACTACATCTCATTATCATCCAGTCTATATTAGCAGCAGACACAGTACAGTACGGTAGTCCACGGCTGTAGCTACCTCTGTGTCGGCACTCGGCTGTCCATCCATAATTGTATACCACCTACCCGTGTTTTTTTTTTTCTTCTTTATACATACTACATCTCATTATCATCCAGTCTATATTAGCAGCAGACACAGTACAGTACGGTAGTCCACGGCTGTAGCTACCTCTGTGTCGGCACTCGGCAGTCCATCCATAATTGTATACCACCTACCCGTGGTTTTTTTTTCTTCCTTCTTTATACATACTACATCTCATTATCAACCAGTCTATATTAGCAGCAGACACAGTACAGTACGGTAGTCCACGACTGTAGCTACCTCTGTGTCGGCACTCGGCAGTCCGTCCATAATTGTATACCACCTACCCGTGGTTTTTTTTTCTTTCTTCTTTATACATACATACTACATCTCATTATCATCCAGTCTATATTAGCAGCAGACACGGTACAGTACGGTAGTCCACGGCTGTAGCTACCTCTGTGTCGGCACTCGGCAGTCCATCCATAATTGTATACCACCTACCCGTGTTTTTTTTTTTCTTCTTTATACATACTACATCTCATTATCATCCAGTCTATATTAGCAGCAGACACAGTACAGTACGGTAGTCCACGGCTGTAGCTACCTCTGTGTCGGCACTCGGCAGTCCATCCATAATTGTATACCACCTACCCGTGGTTTTTTTTCCTTTCTTCTTTATACATACTACATCTCATTATCAACCAGTCTATATTAGCAGCAGACACAGTACAGTACGGTAGTCCATGGCTGTAGCTACCTCTGTGTCGGCACTCGGCAGTCCGTCCATAATTGTATACCACCTACCCGTGGTTTTTTTTTCTTTCTTCTTTATACATACTACATCTCATTATCATCCAGTCTATATTAGCAGCAGACACAGTACAGTACGGTAGTCCACGGCTGTAGCTACCTCTGTGTCGGCACTCGGCAGTCCATCCATAATTGTATACTAGTATCCATCCATCTCCATTGTTTACCTGAGGTGCCTTTTAGTTGTGCCTATTAAAATATGGAGAACAAAAATGTTGAGGTTCCAAAATTAGGGAAAGATCAAGATCCACTTCCACCTCGTGCTGAAGCTGCTGCCACTAGTCATGGCCGAGACGATGAAATGCCAGCAACGTCGTCTGCCAAGGCCGATGCCCAATGTCATAGTACAGAGCATGTCAAATCCAAAACACCAAATATCAGTAAAAAAAGGACTCCAAAACCTAAAATAAAATTGTCGGAGGAGAAGCGTAAACTTGCCAATATGCCATTTACCACACGGAGTGGCAAGGAACGGCTGAGGCCCTGGCCTATGATCATGGCTAGTGGTTCAGCTTCACATGAGGATGGAAGCACTCAGCCTCTCGCTAGAAAAATGAAAAGACTCAAGCTGGAAAAAGCACAGCAAAGAACTGTGCGTTCTTCTAAATCCCAAATCCACAAGGAGAGTGCAATTGTGTCGGTTGCGATGCCTGACCTTCCCAACACTGGACGTGAAGAGCATGCGCCTTCCACCATTTGCACGCCCCCTGCAAGTGCTGGAAGGAGCACCCGCAGTCCAGTTCCTGATAGTCAGATTGAAGATGTCAGTGTTGAAGTACACCAGGATGAGGAGGATATGGGTGTTGTTGGCGCTGGGGAGGAAATTGACCAGGAGGATTCTGATGGTGAGGTGGTTTGTTTAAGTCAGGCACCCGGGGAGACACCTGTTGTCCGTGGGAGGAATATGGCCGTTGACATGCCTGGTGAAAATACCAAAAAAATCAGCTCTTCGGTGTGGAAGTATTTCACCAGAAATGCGGACAACATTTGTCAAGCCGTGTGTTCCCTTTGTCAAGCTGTAATAAGTAGGGGTAAGGACGTTAACCACCTCGGAACATCCTCCCTTATACGTCACCTGCAGCGCATTCATAATAAGTCAGTGACAAGTTCAAAAACTTTGGCCGACAGCGGAAGCAGTCCACTGACCAGTAAATCCCTTCCTCTTGTAACCAAGCTCACGCAAACCACCCCACCAACTCCCTCAGTGTCAATTACCTCCTTCCCCAGGAATGCCAATAGTCCTGCAGGCCATGTCACTGGCAATTCTGATGATTCCTCTCCTGCCTGGGATTCCTCCGATGCATCCTTGCGTGTAACGCCTACTGCTGCTGGCGCTGCTGTTGTTGCTGCTGGGAGTCGATGGTCATCCCAGAGGGGAAGTCGTAAGCCCACTTGTACTACTTCCAGTAAGCAATTGACTGTTCAACAGTCCTTTGCGAGGAAGATGAAATATCACAGCAGTCATCCTGCTGCAAAGCGGATAACTGAGGCCTTGACAACTATGTTGGTGTTAGACGTGCGTCAGGTATCCGCCGTTAGTTCACAGGGAACTAGACAATTTATTGAGGCAGTGTGCCCCCGTTACCAAATACCATCTAGGTTCCACTTCTCTAGTCAGGCGATACCGAGAATGTACACGGACATCAGAAAAAGACTCACCAGTGTCCTAAAAAATGCAGTTGTACCCAATGTCCACTTAACCACGGACATGTGGACAAGTGGAGCAGGGCAGGGTCAGGACTATATGACTGTGACAGCCCACTGGGTAGATGTATGGACTCCCGCCGCAAGAACAGCAGCGGCGGCACCAGTAGCAGCATCTCGCAAACGCCAACTCTTTCCTAGGCAGGCTACGCTTTGTATCACCGGTTTCCAGAATACGCACACAGCTGAAAACGTCTTACGGCAACTGAGGAAGATCATCGCGGAATGGCTTACCGCAATTGGACTCTCCTGTGGATTTGTGGCATCGGACAACGCCAGCAATATTGTGTGTGCATTAAATATGGGCAAATTCCAGCACGTCCCATGTTTTGCACATACCTTGAATTTGGTGGTGCAGAATTTTTTAAAAAACGACAGGGGCGTGCAAGAGATGCTGTCGGTGGCCAGAAGAATTGCGGGACACTTTCGGCGTACAGGCACCATGTACAGAAGACTGGAGCACCACCAAAAACTACTGAACCTGCCCTGCCATCATCTGAAGCAAGAAGTGGTAACGAGGTGGAATTCAACCCTCTATATGCTTCAGAGGTTGGAGGAGCAGCAAAAGGCCATTCAAGCCTATACAATTGAGCACGATATAGGAGGTGGAATGCACCTGTCTCAAGCGCAGTGGAGAATGATTTCAACGTTGTGCAAGGTTCTGATGCCCTTTGAACTTGCCACACGTGAAGTCAGTTCAGACACTGCCAGCCTGAGTCAGGTCATTCCCCTCATCAGGCTTTTGCAGAAGAAGCTGGAGACATTGAAGGAGGAGCTAACACGGAGCGATTCCGCTAGGCATGTGGGACTTGTGGATGGAGCCCTTAATTCGCTTAACAAGGATTCACGGGTGGTCAATCTGTTGAAATCAGAGCACTACATTTTGGCCACCATGCTCGATCCTAGATTTAAAGCCTACCTTGGATCTCTCTTTCCGGCAGACACAAGTCTGCTGGGGTTGAAAGACCTGCTGGTGAGAAAATTGTCAAGTCAAGCGGAACGCGACCTGTCAACATCTCCTCCTTCACATTCTCCCGCAACTGGGGGTGCGAGGAAAAGGCTCAGAATTCCGAGCCCACCCGCTGGCGGTGATGCAGGGCAGTCTGGAGCGACTGCTGATGCTGACATCTGGTCCGGACTGAAGGACCTGACAACGATTACGGACATGTCGTCTACTGTCACTGCATATGATTCTCTCAACATTGAAAGAATGGTGGAGGATTATATGAGTGACCGCATCCAAGTAGGCACGTCACACAGTCCGTACTTATACTGGCAGGAAAAAGAGGCAATTTGGAGGCCCTTGCACAAACTGGCTTTATTCTACCTAAGTTGCCCTCCCACAAGTGTGTACTCCGAAAGAGTGTTTAGTGCCGCCGCTCACCTTGTCAGCAATCGGCGTACGAGGTTACATCCAGAAAATGTGGAGAAGATGATGTTCATTAAAATGAATTATAATCAATTCCTCCGCGGAGACATTGACCAGCAGCAATTGCCTCCACAAAGTACACAGGGAGCTGAGATGGTGGATTCCAGTGGGGACGAATTGATAATCTGTGAGGAGGGGGATGTACACGGTGATATATCGGAGGATGATGATGAGGTGGACATCTTGCCTCTGTAGAGCCAGTTTGTGCAAGGAGAGATTAATTGCTTCTTTTTTGGGGGGGGTCCAAACCAACCCGTCATATCAGTCACAGTCGTGTGGCAGACCCTGTCACTGAAATGATGGGTTGGTTAAAGTGTGCATGTCCTGTTTTGTTTATACAACATAAGGGTGGGTGGGAGGGCCCAAGGACAATTCCATCTTGCACCTCTTTTTTCTTTTATTTTTCTTTGAGTCATGTGCTGTTTGGGGAGGGTTTTTTGGAAGGGCCATCCTGCGTGACACTGCAGTGCCACTCCTAGATGGGCCCGGTGTTTGTGTCGGCCACTAGGGTCGCTTATCTTACTCACACAGTCAGCTACCTCATTGCGCCTCTTTTTTTCTTTGCGTCATGTGCTGTTTGGGGAGGGTTTTTTGGAAGGGACATCCTGCGTGACACTGCAGTGCCACTCCTAGATGGGCCCGGTGTTTGTGTCGGCCACTAGGGTCGCTTATCTTACTCACACAGTCAGCTACCTCATTGCGCCTCTTTTTTTCTTTGCGTCATGTGCTGTTTGGGGAGGGTTTTTTGGAAGGGACATCCTGCGTGACACTGCAGTGCCACTCCTAGATGGGCCCGGTGTTTGTGTCGGCCACTAGGGTCGCTTATCTTACTCACACAGCTACCTCATTGCGCCTCTTTTTTTCTTTGCGTCATGTGCTGTTTGGGGAGGGTTTTTTGGAAGGGACATCCTGCGTGACACTGCAGTGCCACTCCTAGATGGGCCCGGTGTTGGTGTCGGCCACTAGGGTCACTTATCTTACTCACACAGCGACCTCGGTGCAAATTTTAGGACTAAAAATAATATTGTGAGGTGTGAGGTATTCAGAATAGACTGAAAATGAGTGGAAATTATGGTTTTTGAGGTTAATAATACTTAGGGATCAAAATGACCCCCAAATTCTATGATTTAAGCTGTTTTTTAGGGTTTTTTGAAAAAAACACCCGAATCCAAAACACACCCGAATCCGACAAAAAAAATTCGGTGAGGTTTTGCCAAAACGCGGTCGAACCCAAAACACGGCCGCGGAACCGAACCCAAAACCAAAACACAAAACCCGAAAAATTTCCGGCGCTCATCTCTAGGGTTAGTACTTACAGTATCTTTCCATTATTGGCACACACTGGTTAGATTAGGCATTCATGTGGGTTTGGTATGCTTTGAAAAGTGTGCACATCTTATAATGCACTCAACTTTCTGCCTGGCATGTAGATGCCCATCTTGTATATAGACTGCAGATATGCAACGTTCATCAACATGATCATCATCACAGAAACTTTCACCTGACCTAACACATATCTGCCTCCTAAAATTCATATCTTAAATATACAGCTAAGTCCAAATTGCATGTATCTCCAGAGTGCATAGTTGACTTGATTCTTCCTGCCCTAAGGATACTGGACTTACACATGACCACCCCTGATTCTCTTACACATGACAGACAGGGCCATCCAAACACAGATGACTCACTGATAGCTCACTACAGTACAGTATGTCCAGTCCACAGAATACGGTAGGAGCTTTAGAACAGGTAAGTGCTATATACAACCACTACAGAGCGAACAGTCTTTAGGTTTTTTTATAGACAGGTATATCCTTCCCTACCTAGGGAATCTCATCCCGTTACTGTATAAACAGTGCCTATAAAATCTTCTTGTAAGTTGAAATCTTATCTTTTTAATCAGTAACCATACTGCAACCTCTGACACTGCTAATTTAACTATTCACAGTATTTTTAAACCTCAGCATATGGGAACTTTTATTCCAGAATTCAGGGGCAGATTTATTAAGCCTGTTGAAGTGATAAATTGCACGGTGGTAAAGTACCAGCCAATCCGCTCCTAACTACCATGTTACAGGCTGGGTTTGAAAAATGACAGTTAGGAGCTGAGTGGCTGCTGGTTTATCACCTTCCACTTTATCACTTCATCAGGCTTAATAAATCTGCCCCTCAGTACTTGTTGCCTTGTACTATGGTACTGTATTGTCAGTCCTAATGTTTTTCTTGGAATCTGGATGTTAGGTCTACAGTATTAAGGTCGACAGCGAATAGGTCGACCACTAATGGTGGACATGCATTAGGTTGAAATGGTCAAAAAGTAGACATGGTCAAAAGGTCGACATGTCAATGGTTGACACAGCATATGGTTGACAGGAGTTTTCATTTTCAACTTTTTCATACTTTACCATCCACATAGACTAGGGTTGGGAATAGTAACCTTCACTCGCCATGCAAGGGGACGCGGTGCACTAATTCCTGTATTTACCTTTTCTTTGCTGATCTTTTGTCCATGTGGTTCTATTTCCTATGCTGACCTTGTGCATGTTGTGCTGACCTTGTGCATGTTGACCTTTTGGGGTTGACCTAGACATTTCCAAGGTTGACACAGTGATCCACACTCCTTTTTCTTGATATCTATTTTTCCTCCCAATATGCATTGCTATGTGTAGTATTTTAAGGTGCTTCATGAAGCCATGTGTATCATGTAAATCACACTACAGTACACGTACTGCACACACATAATGTAGTTGTGAAAAAGTATGGTGCAAGCATAACCCAGTCCTGAAGCCGCGCCTCCTCCCGCATGCCTCATGCCGTGAACATCTCGGCTTTGCTTGCATACTGCCATCAGGCTAAAGCCCGCTTGCCTGCACCTCTTGTCATCTGTCTGTCATCCTTTCCCACTAGATTGTCAGCTCTTCAGAGCAGGGCCCTCTTTCCTCTTGTTATCTAAGCCCTCGTCTTGACACATTTCACTCGCAGCTCTCCCCTACTCAAAGACTATTTTTACCCAGTTAGTAAAGGCTCATCTCCATCTATGGCCACCAGCCTCTAGTAGTACTCTATTTCTGTTATTTATTTACTGTAATAATATGTTTTGTCTCCCTGTACTGTCCTTTGTACGGCGCTGCAAAACACATGTGGCGCCTTATAAATAAAATGTAATAATAATAATAATAATAATAATAATAGGCTCTTGGAATGTGCTTGTCATAAGAATGGAAATATCTGCGAGAATGGGAAAACCTGCTCAGCATCATGCCAGGATGGGAAATTGTGATTTCCCTCATCTGGCTCATTATTCTATATATCAGGGTTGCGCAGAAAAACTATCACGTTGTGCTTTGCACTGTACCTGGTGCACAGCTATACCTACTGTATATATTTGAAATACATGGTCCTCCACATTAATGTTCGGTGAACCATTTTGGATCAAATGTATGTCTTCACCATGGGGACAATACTTATTCCACTATAACAGCAGCAACATGTATTTAAATTGTTACATAGGAGACATAGTTCAAGTGTGCCTATATACTTGCTCCCATGTGCATGCTGACACTTGTAGTTGTTTAAGTACCAGCATGCAATAAAACACATAGGTTGTGAGTGAATGCTGACACTTGTAATGCAACAATTGGCTGCTATATTTAGCCAATGACAGGGGTACCAAATAGGTTAGTGCTAGTCAGCATTGGGTCAGTACTCTCTAGGTCAGGCATTCCCAACCACGGTCCTCGAGGCACACCAACAGTGCAGGTTTTAGTGATATCCAGGCTTCAGCACAGGTGTCTTAATTAGTAGCTCAGTTATTTTGATTTAACCATCTGTGCTGCAGCCTGGATATCACTAAAACCTGCCCGGTTGGTGTGCCTTGAGGACCGTGGTTGGGAATGCCTGCTCTAGGTGATGGAGTCTGATTATTTTTATGAGTCCCCAAGAGAAAAAAAGCAGTTCATGCAATTTGATGGTGTGTTTTTTCTTTAAGTAAATGGCACAGTTTGGTGACAAACACATGCTAGTAAATTTCCTCTTTACAGTAGTACTAGGGGGGTCAATCCCGGGCCATTTTTTCAATCCCAGGGATCAGGATCGAAAAAAAAATCTAAATTCCGGGATTGAATTGTCCTTCAATTTATGTATGAGGGGGAGGGGGACAGGGGGTTTCAATTTCAAGTTCAAAATAAAAAGTAAAATAAAAACTTACTAATGAATAGAGGGGTCCCCCAAGCCGAGAGGCAGGGAGTGGCAGGCATCAGGCAGTGTGGCTTCGGTGCCCCCTGACGGGGTGGCATAATGACCTCAGTGAGAACTCCTTTGGTGTGATCCCGTCAGGGCAACTTCCGGCCAGCCTGTGAGAAAGGAGGTAGTGGGGTGGAGCATAAGACAAAGAGTCCCTTACTGCCCGGCTTCAGAAGGCAACATCAGAGCCGAGTGCTCTGCGCTGCCTGGGGAAAAGGAGAGTGAGGCGGGGAACTGTGCATTCTCAATGAATCCCGGGATGAAAGCACCAATCCCGGGATTCAAATCTTGGCATTTTTGGGCCAGAATCCCAGGAACCCACCAATCCCAAAAATTCGGGAATGGCCTCCCTAAGTAGTACTAAGTAGATTTTTTTGTGTTGTAATTAGTATCGTATATAACACATTTCTGCTGTGTTTCCTAAATTATCCAGTGCCCAGCAATGTGCAATATACAGTAAAAGTCCTGAGTTAAAACTGCAGACGGAATCCAGAACAATAAAACAATTGCATTTACTATAAAAGTTGTATACAAGATAATGGGGGTAATTCCAAGTTGATCGCAGCAGGATTTTTTTTAGCAGTTGGGCAAAACCATGTGCACTGCAGGGGGGACAGATATTACATGTGCAGAGAGAATTAGATTTGGGTGGGGTGTGTTCAAACTGAAATCTAAATTGCAGTGTAAAAATAAAGCAGCCAGTATTTAACCTGCACAGAAACAAAATAACCCACCCAAATCTATCTGCCTCCCCTACAATGCACATGGTTTTGCCCAATTGCTAACAAACTTGATGCTGCGATCAACTCAGAATTACCCCCAATAAGTGCAACTAGTCAGATGATGGAAAACATATATTGTAAGTACAGAATTTATCAATAAAATAAATCACCTACTTGCAGCGCTACTTAGCACTCCAAGTATTAACTTGCACCATGACAGCCCTTAAGGTACTGTGGGGTCTATTTACTAGATGGAGATAAAGTATCAGCCAATCAGCTCCTAACTGTCATTTTTCAAATACAGTCTGTAACATGGCAGTTGGGAGCTGATTGGTTGGTACTTTCTTTCTGTCCACTTTATCTCCATCTAATGCTTATTAAATAGACCCCTGTATATGTTGTGTAATCAACAGAACATTTACCTGGTCACATTACACTCATGTCCTTTGATCACAGCCAAAACAGTTAAACGTTTTTGCTTTAGTAGCACATAGTAAAACATTTTAAATCATCTGTCAGGTTTAGATTCATTTCAGATTAATCCACATCCAATATTTCTTGGTTGCTGTCATATGAAGTCATGGGTATTTATGTGGAGACGGATGTGTGTTATACTCATCGTGGAATCAATGCAGCCATAGGGAATACTTCATCAGATATTTCAACACTGATAAATTCAAAACAAAAGCATGTTGGGATTTAGCCAAATTTAAAACTCGTAAATTATCTTTGTAACATTGTTGAGAAAGAAACATTATACTGTACAAGAGAACACTCCGTGCCTGGAACTCTACTGGTTTTCTTTGCCTCTTGGTATTTACTTTATTGTTTGTTTTGTGAGACTCAGCAGAATTGGCATCTGAGGCACTGTGTAGAGCAGGCATGTCCAAACTGCGGCCCTCCAGCTGTCGTGAAACTACATATCCCAGCATGCCCTTACACAGTTTTGCTGTCAGAGAATGCTAAAGCTGTGTCAGGGCATGCTGGGATGTGTAGTTTCTCAACAGCTGGAGGGCCGCAGTTTGGACATGCCTGGTGTAGAGTGTAGTAATGAAAGACATGGGGTCAATTCAATTAGCCACAAGGGGGGCAAATTGCTGTTGCAACGGTGTGGAAACACCAGAAATGGCACCTTCGCTTGTCCCACTTGCGGCTTGAACGTGTCCTGAAATGGCTGATTTTTTACGCAGCCCTACGTGAAGTACGAACACAATTGAGAGATATAAAAACAATGTAGATTCACTTCACGATTATTGTAACACAAATTTCTAGAACAATCAACTAGATTTAAACTGCAGGCAGCATTTGTTGCCATTATACAGTATGTTCGTAACAATTGTTTTCAGATAGCTATATTAATATCAACTGTTTATTCTTCACAAATTATACAAAAGTTTGCAGCACATTCAGTGCTAATTTAGAGGTTGACGCTATTAACGCTTCTGCTATGTCTCTGTACGCATTGGCTGTGTGAAATTATGTTAAATCCACCAGAATTTTGTGGATCCGAACTGAACCAAAACCCATTCCAGATCCTCCATGGAGTTCTAATCCGAACCGAGTCCCAGTTTGGATCTTCCCATGGTTCAGAATTTGGATTTTATATCTGAAGTTTGGGTTTTGGATTGCAACAATTGGATAACTTTAGCTGTTTTCAACATTTTTTATTAATTTGTTTTTTAATGATTATTGATATTTTTCATTGATTTTATTTCAAACGGACCGAAATCCAAAACCGGACCAAAACACTAGAGGGTGGATTTGACAAAACCAAAACATGATGATAAATTAGAACCAAATCCAAAACCCTAATGTTAAGCAAAAATACACCCACTGCAGGTTTCTGTGGTCCGCTGCTTTGTCCAAAGACACAGCAGCAGATCACCTGCACGAACATTGGACATCTTGAGTAGCCCTCAGCTCACTTTGTATGTCAGGTGAAATCACGTTACTGGAGCCAGTGAAGTTGTATCCAGTGACGCAGCCAATGGCATCAGCATGCCTATAGAATGGAGTCAACATGCCCCCGTTTTCTGGAATGCTCAAGATCTCCTCCCCCAAATGCCAGCAGCATGTCAATCATGCTGGAACTTTTGTGGCACTGCAAGCAACATTATAGGACCTTATCTGCACATGCGCAGTGCGACTCCTATTAAAAAAACAACACGTTTATCGTAAACATCAAATAGCGTACACCTCTGAACCATCCTATCAGACCCTTGTTAACAGCAAACAGGACATATTGTAAGGAAATACATATAAAGGTACTATGCAGACATTTTTTCTTTTTATTGAGACACTTTCTGAAAAGTTTGCAAATTTGCCAATAAGGCCGGATAGAGAAACTTCAGAAACATTAATATACTGTATTTAATTACACAATGAATAAATAACAAAGAATAAATTACCAGTTTAGTTGACAGGAGAGTTAACTAGCTGAAACAACAGCTCATAAACAAACTGTGAGTAGTAAAGAACAAAAGCTTTGACTATAGACAGCATAAGTTTGGAAAGGTACAGAAGGCATTTGGAAAGTAGGGTCTGGGCTGAAGCCTTACCTCTATGCATAATTTCTGCCACTACTTTCTTTTCATTAGTCTAAGTCACTGTCTTAATTTCATGTGTGGTCTTTGCTCTTTTTTTCTATTTTGTTATTATTTTTAATTTTTGTTGCCTTGACGTTTTCTATTGTTACTTACAGTATGTTATGTGCTACATTAATGCATACAACCCTGGTCCTCGAGAGCTACCAACAGTTAATGTTTTCCAGGCCTCCTCACAAAATCACAAGTTAAGTAATTAGCTCCGTCTGTGGATCTTTAAAATGTGTCAATTATTTCACCTATGCACCTACTGTCACGTGTCGACCATTTTCATGTGTCGACCATGTGTCCATGTCAACCATGTCAATGTCGACTAATAGTGGTCAACCTAATGACTGTCGACCATAACATGGTCGACCATCTGAACGGATACCGTCAGACAAGTAGAGGCTGAACCCTATTTTGTGAATGGTCCTTGTGATTATTAGCACTGTGCATGCTCCATGGCTGAGCATATGCAACTGTGTGCAACTACGGGTGATCCAGAGTGATATGCTGCTGAATGGGTATATTTGGTTGACAATGGGGCATTTGTAGGCCAGGAATGAAATGTAATAGCCTGCTGGACTATAGACCTAATTCAGAGTTGATCGCAGCAGCACATTTGTTAGCAGTTGGGCAAAACCATGGGGGTCATTCCGAGTTGTTCGCTCGTTGCCGATTTTCGCAATGGAGCGATTAAGGCAAAAATGCGCATGCGCATGGTACGCAGCGTGCATGCGCTAAGTATTTTAGCACAAAACTCAGTAGATTTACTCATGTCCGAACGAAGAATTTTCATCGTTGAAGTGATCGGAGTGTGATTGACAGGAAGTGGGTGTTTGTGGGCGGAAACTGACCGTTTTCAGGGAGTGTGCGGAAAAACGCAGGCGTGCCAGGATAAAACGCGGGAGTGTCTGGAGAAACGGGGGAGTGGCTGGCCGAACGCAGGGCGTGTTTGTGACGTCAAACCAGGAACGAAACTGGCTGAGCTGATCGCAGTGTAGGAGTAAGTCTCGAGCTACTCAGAAACTGCTAAGAATTATTTAATCGCAGTTCTGCTAATCTTTCGTTTGCAATTCTGCTAAGCTAAAATACACTCCCAGAGGGCGGCGGCCTAGCGTGTGCAATGCTGCTAAAAGCAGCTAGCGAGCGAACAACTCGGAATGAAGGCCTATGGCCCTCATTCCGAGTTGTTCGCTCGCAAGCTGCTTTTAGCAGCTTTGCACACGCTAAGCCGCCGCCTACTGGGAGTGAATCTTAGCTTCTTAAAATTGCGAACGAAAGATTCGCAATATTGCGAAAAGACATCTCTGTGCAGTTTCTGAGTAGCTCGAGACTTACTCTGCCAGTGCGATCAGTTCAGTGCTTGTCGTTCCTGGTTTGACGTCACAAACACACCCAGCGTTCGCCCAGACACTCCTCCGTTTCTCCAGCCACTCCCGCGTTTTTCCCAGAAACGGTAGCATTTTTTCCCACACGCCCATAAAACGTCCAGTTTCCGCCCAGAAACACCCACTTCCTGTCAATCACATTACGATCACCAGAACGAAGAAAAAACCGTGAGTAAAATACCTAACTGCATAGCAAATTTACTTGGCGCAGTTGCAGTGCGGACATTGCGCATGCGCACTAAGCGGAAAATCGCTGCGATGCGAAGAAATTTACCGAGCGAACAACTCGGAATGACCACCAATGTGCACTGCAGGGTGGGGCAAATATAACATGTGCAGAGAGAGTTAGATTTGGGTGGGGTGTGTTCAAACTGAAATCTAAATTGCAGTGTAAAAATAAAGCAGCCAGTATTTACCCTGCACAGAAACAAAATAACCCACCCAAATCTAGCTCTCTCTGCACATGTTATATCTGCCCCCCCCTGCAGCGCACATGGGCCCTCATTCCGAGTTGTTCGCTCGCTAGCTGCTTTTAGCAACATTGCACACGCTAAGCCGCCGCCATCTGGGAGTGTATCTTAGCATAGCAGAATTGCGAACGAAAGATTAGCAGAATTGCGAATATAAATTTCTTAGCAGTTTCTGAGTAGCTCGAGAATTACTCAGCCATTGCGATCAGTTCAGTCAGTTTCGTTCCTGGTTTGACGTCACAAACACACCCAGCGTTCGCCCAGACACTCCCCCGTTTCTTCAGACACTCCCGCGTTTTTCCCAGAAACGACAGCGTTTTTTCGCACACGCCCAGAAAACAGCAAGTTTCCGCCCAGAAACACCCACTTCCTGTCAATCACAGTACGATCACCAGAACGATGAAAAAACCTCGTTATGCCGTCAGAAAAATACCTAACTTTTGTGTAAAATAACTAAGCGCATGCGCTCTGCGAACCTTGCGCATGCGCAGTAAGCGACTAATCGCACTATAGCGAAAATCGGCAATGAGCGAACAACTCGGAATGACCACCATGGTTTTGTAGTTTGCACAACTGCTAACAAATATGCTGCTGCGATCAACTCTGAATTACCCCCTTTATGCGAGGCTACCTGATGTTGCTGTGTAAATGTTTACTGCTTTAAAAATACGGGCAGACTCGCACAAAGTGTCGTACCTCCAGCAGCTCACAGCCATTGCATTAAGCTCAGTGTTCTGACAGCTTTGTCTTTATTTCTCTTACGTCCTAGAGGATGCTGGGGTCCACATTAGTACCATGGGTTATAGACGGGTCCCTTGGGAGCCAAGGGCACTTTAAGAGTTTAATAGTGTGGGCTGGCTGCTCCCTCTATGCCCCTCCTACCAGACTCAGTTTAGAAAATGTGCCCAGTGGAGCCGGTCACAGCTAGGGGAGCTCCTAGGAGTTTTCTAGTTTTATTATTTTTTAAAGGAGTTAGGTACAGGGAGGTTGCTGGCAACAACCTCCCTGCTTCATGGGACTTAGGGGGGGAGTAGGAACTAACCCTAGAGCTTAATGGTTCTCTTTCGAAGTATCAGTAAAGTAAGTCTCCTCTGCAGGCTCAGGTACCTTATCAGTAATGTGTAAAATGTCCCTAATAGCCTTAGTCATAAGTTGAACCCCTTTAGCAAGGGATGCATCTCCCCTCCTGCATATCCTCATCACCGTCCCCTGTATCAGAGTCGGTATCCATGTCAACTTGCATTATCTGGGCAAGAGCACGCTCTTAGGGTAATTAATTGGGGTCTTTGATGAGGTAGTGGGAGTTGAATATGACACAACCTCTACAGACGTTTTCAAAACCTGTGTTGCAGTCTCATTTTGAGCTATCCTAGATGAAACCTGGGATATCATTCTCCTAATAGAATCCACCCATGGGGGTTCGGATTCAGAAGGCTGAGACAGTATATTACAGTCCTGAGTACAAGGAATAGGCTCTTCAGGCAAAGATACACACTCTGCAGCACAGGATACAGAGTTCTTAGACATGTTTATGTGAGCTATGCAAACACACACACACAGGAAATTGCAGGCACAGTTTCCCCCAGAGTACCTTCAGAGAGACACAGAGTATAAGGAGCCAGCCACACAGCGCCCCAGTAGGCAATTTATACAGTAAACAGCTGGAGCTTCCTGAATAACCTTAATAAATAAAACAGTTAATATCTCCCCCCCACACACACACACCCCACCCCACCGTCTATAACACCCTAGTACCGCAGAGGTATGCTGGAGTTATGTGGAGGGCAGTGCTCCATGTCAGCATCTCTTCAGTGTGATCTGCAGGGAGAAAATGGCGCTGGTGAGTGCTGGATCCTCTCTGAGGAAGAAGCTCCGCCTCCTGTAATGGAGCGTCTTCCCGCACTAAGAGATTATACTGGCCTGAGGTAATTTCTGCAGCAAACAGTGGGTTAGACCTTGTAAGCTATACATGACCAGTGTAGGGTAATGCGCTGGCCAAGGGCGCTCCTCACAGTGCCGCACTACAAGTACCACTGAGTCCTCCAGAGCGCAGCCTGTAAGAGCTGCGCTCCTATCCTTGTGCCGCCATTCCCCACCGGTGACCCGCTTACCTGGGCATCGGTGTCATACTCACCACTCCATCTTCTGGCTCTGTTAGGGGTGGCAGCTGTGCTGCAGGAGTGAGCAGTCGCCTCGTGGGCTAACGATCAGCACCCTCAGGAGCTCAGTGTCCTGTCAGCGGAGATATCCTCTATTACATTCCCTGCGTCTAAGGAATTAAACGCATTGTTTGAAAAATCCTTGGAACACATTGCTTTTTCTTTCCCTGAGGAGGACAGGAAAAAGTAGGAAATCCCGCCTGTAGTAGACACTTCTGTGTCTAGGTTGTCTAAAAAAGTGGTTTTACCTGTCCCAGGGTCCAACGCTTTAAAAAAGCCGGCTGACCGTAAAATTGAGAATACACTCAAATCATTATACACAGCTACTGGCGTAGCTTTAAGGCTTACTATTGCTTGTGCGTGGATTTCTAAAGCCATAGTAAAGTGGTCGGCACCTTACTAGAGGAATTAGATTCTATGAATAGAAGTGAAATTGAATTGTTCTTACGTCACATACAGGACTTTGCAGGTTTCATGGTGGAGGCCATGAAGGACCTTGGCCATCTCAATGCGAGAGCTTCTTCCATGGCTATCTCGGCACTCAGGGGACTCTGGCTGCGCCAATGGTCTACGGATGCGGAATCCAAGAAAAGTGCATAGAACCTACCTTTCACAGGTCAGGCTCTGTTTGGGGAAGCGTTAGATGAGTGGATCTCCACGGCAACCGCGGGTAAGTCAGTATTACTTCCCTCAGCTACACCATCTGCTAGGAAATATTATTCTACCATGCAGTCCTTTCGAACCGCGAAAGCTAAAAAGTCCAAACCCCCTTACACTTTCTTTAGAGGAGGTCGGGGGAAATCCAGAAAACCTGCACGAGCAGGTTCACAGGAACAAAAACCCGGTTCTGCTTCCTCAAAATCCTTGGCATGATGGTGGATCTCCCAGCCTGGAGATCGGACAGGTGGGAACAAGATTAAGAAATTTCAGTCATGTCTGGGTGTCATCAGGCCTAGACCACTGGGTACAAGATATTGTTACCCAGGGGTACAGACTGGAGTTTCAAGATCTCCCACCTCACAGATTCTTCAAATCAGGCTTACCAGCTTTGCTGACAGAAAGCGCTATCCTACAGGAAGCCATTCAAAAATTGCTAAGGTCAAATGTTATTGTTATTGTTCCAGTTCCACTTCACTTAACAAGGTATATTACTCAAACCTGTTTGTGGTAGAGAAACCGGATTGTTCAATCAGACCAATATTGAATCTAAAGTCATTGAATCCTTATTTGAGGGAATTCAAATTCAAGATGGATTCTCTGAGAGCGGTGATCTCCGGTCTGGAGGAGGGGGAATTTCTAGTATCCCTGGATATTAAGGATGCATACCTTCACATTCCGATCTGACTGCCTCACCAGGATTATCTCAGATTTGCGCTGCTGGACTGTCACTATCAGTTCCAGGCATTGCTGTTTGGCCTTTCCACGGCACCGAGGGTGTTAACCAAGGTCATGGCGGAGATGATGCTACTCCTCTGCAAGCAGGGGGTGATCATTATCCCTTATCTAGATGATCTGCTGATAAAAGCGTCTTCCAGGGAGAAGCTGTTACAGAGTATTGCTCTCTAAACTCAACTACTCCAGGATCACGGGTGGATCCTGAATCTTCCAAAGTCACATTTGAAACTGACAAGTAGACTGTCCTTCCTGGGGATGAACCTCGACATGGAAGTACAGAGGGTGTTTCTGCCGGAGGAGAAAGCGTTGGTGATACAAGCAATGGTCTGGGATGTCCTGAAGCCTGCCTGAGTATCGGTTCATCAGTGCATTCACCTTCTAGGAAAGATGATTGCCTCCTACGAGGCTCTACAGTATGGCAGATTTCATGCACGGTCTTTCCAACTGGAACTCCTAGAAAAATGGTTGGGATCTCATCTTCACATGCACCAGAGGATACGTCTGTCACCAAAAGCCAGAATATCGCTCCTGTGGTGGCTGCAAACTTCTCACCTACTAGAGGGACGCAGGTTCGGGATTCAGAATTGGATCCTCCTTACCACGGATGCAAGTCTCAGAGGTTGGGAAGCAGTCACCAAAGGGGAAAATTTCCAAGGAAGGTGATCAAGTCTGGAATCCATCCTTCCGATAAAAATTCTGGAACTAAGGGCCGTGTACAATGGTCTTCTGCAGGCGGCACATCTTCTGAAAGATCAGGCCATTCAGGTTCAGTTGGACAATGTAACAACAGTGGCCTACATAAACCGACAAGGTGGAACGAAGAGCAGAGCTGCAATGTCAGAGGTAACAAGAATCATCCTCTGGGCGGAAAAGCATGTGGTGGTGCTGTCAGCAATCTTCATTCTGGGAGTGGACAACTGGGAAGCGGACTTCCTCAGCAGACACGATCTCCATCCGGGAGAGTGGAGCCTCCACTCAGAGGTGTTCATAGAGGTGACAGGTCTGTGGGGCATACCTCAAGTAGACATGATGGCCTCCCGCCTCAACAACAAACTTCGGTGGTACTGTTCCATGTCAAGGGACCCACAGGCAGTGGCGGTGGACGCCCTGGTAACTCCATGGGTGTTCAAGTCAGTGTATGTGTTCTCTCCACTTCCACTCATCCCAAGGATTCTCAAACTAATAAAAAGAACAAGAGTTCAGGCGATCCTCGTTGCTCTGGACTGGCCAAGACGGGCTTGGTACGCGGATCTTCTGGAGTTACTGATGGAAGATCCGAGGCCTCTTCCTCTTCGAGAGGACCTTCTGCAACAGGGGCTGTTTGCTTATCAAGACTTACCACGGCTACGTTTGATGGCATGGAGGATGAACGCCATATCTTAGCTTGGAAGGGCATTCTGAACAAGGTTATTCCTACCCTGATACAGGCTAGGAAAGGAGTAATGTCTAAACATTACCATCAAATTTGGAAAAACTATGGGGGTAATTCTGAGTTGATCGCAGCAGGAAATTTTTAGCAGTTGGGCAAAACCATGCGCACTGCAGGGGGGCAGATATAACATTTGCAGAGAGAGTTAGATTTGGGTGGGCTATTTTGTTTCTGTGAAGGGTAAATACTGGCTGCTTTACTTTTACACTGCAATTTAGATTGCAGATTGAACACACCACACCCAAATCTAACTCTCTCTGCACATGTTATATCTGCCTCCCCTGCAGTGCACATGGTTTTGCCCAACTGCTAAAAAATTTCCTGCTGCGATCAACTTGGAATTACCCCCTATGTGTCTTGGTGTGAATCCAAGAAGTTTCCTACAGTGGAGTTTCAACTAGGGCAGTTTCTCCTCTTTCCGCAAGCAGGTGTGGATGTGGGCTTACACTTGGGCTCCATAAAAGTCCAGATTTCGTCCATGTCCATTTTCTTCCAGAAACATTTGGCTGCCCTCCCTGAGGTTCACACTTTCTTGAAAGGGGTTCTGCACATCCAGCCTCCCTTTGTGCCTCCTACGGCACCTTGGGATCTTAATGTGGCACTGCAGTTCCTGCAGTCGTATTGGTTCGAACCTTTACAGGAGGTTGATGTCAAGTTCCTTACTTGGAAGGTGGTCACACTATTGGCATTAGCATCTGCTAGGTGTGTGTCGGAATTGGGTCATTGTGATGCAAGAGCCCCTACTTGATTTTCCATGAAGATAGAGCTGAGCTCAGGACATGTCAGCAATTTCTTCCGAAGGTTGTGTCTGCTTTTCATATCAACCAACCTATTGTGGTGCCAGTGGTTACTGACTCATCAATTACGTCAAAATCCTTGGATGTTATAAGGGCTTTGAAGATTTATGTGAAGAGAACTTCTCGTCACAGAAATTTGGACGCTCTGTTTGTCCTTTATGATCCCAACAAGGTTGGGTGGCTTGCTTCTAAGCAGATGATTTCTGGCTGAAGCAGGTGTACTATCCAGCATGCTTACTCTACGGCAGGCTTGCCATGTCCAAAATCTGTTAAGGCCCACTCTACTCGTAAAGTGAGTTCTTCCTGGGCGGCTGCCCGGGGTGTCTCGGCTTTACAACTTTGCCGAGTGGCTACTTGGTCAGGATCAAACACATTTGCTAAGTTCTACAAGTTCGATACTTTGGCCTCTGAGGACCTTAAGTTTGGTCAATTTGTTCTGCATGAGCCTCCGTGCTTGGAGCTTTGGTACATCCCCATGGTACTAATGTGGACCCCAGCATCCTTTAGGACGTAAGAGAAAAAAGGATTTTAATTACCTACCGGTAAATCCTTTTCTCGTAGTCCATAGAGGATGCTGAGCGCCCACCCAGCGCTTCGTTTTTTGCATTTGTTACTTAGTTAAGTACTGCGTTGTTACTTGGTTAAGTACTGCATTGTTACTTGGTTAAGTACTGTTGTTGTACTGTTGTTCAGCCATTGCTGAATTGTTTCAAGCTGGTTAGCTTGGATTTCTGTTGTTATGTGTGAGCTGGTATGAATCTCACCACTATCTGTATTTCCTTCTCTCGAAGTATGTCCGTCTCCTCGGGCACAGTTTCTAGACTAAGTCTGGTAGGAGGGGCATAGAGGGAGTAGCCAGCCCACACTATTAAACTCTTAAAGTGCCCATGGCTTCCAAGGGACCCGTAAATACCCCATGGTACTAATGTGGACCCCAGCATCCTCTATGGCCTACGAGAAAAGGATTTACAGGTAAGTAATTCAAATCCTATTATTCTATTAGCCCAATAAGATATTATTTCTTTTTCTGCCTGTTCATGTACCTGACAAGACGTTTTTGGACTGGATTTACTATCTTTAGAATTTCGTTTTTCAGCTTCAATATTTGCTAACCATACAGTATTTCCTATTTTGGGGGATCTCCTACTGTGCAATACACAGCAGTGACGTGCAGTCAGGGTAGGCAGAGTCTCACCTGTCATACTCCAGTACGCTCCAGTATACTTGACTATAAAAATGAGTAAAATAATAAAAAGATATTTATCATTTATAAATATCATCTTTGTATTATTCATATAATGTTTGCATCATTCTAATAATTTTTATAAGCAAAACTCACCACCGAATTATATATCCGTGTGTAAATCTTTCTCTGATACTAGCCAGTACCCCCCAGCCAATAACCTCACTACACATCACTGATACACAGTATATACAGTTGTGTACTGCCTCATCTGGGTCTCAGAACAACAGCACACTGAGATTTGGGGTCCCAGCCAAATAAAAACACCACATAATTGAGCACCATCATTATAACTGATTTTGTTAAACAGTGAAATTACAGTGTTTATGGGAATTACATATATTGCCACCAGTACAGTTACATGTCATTTGTAGAACATTTATTCACATTGCGCATGTGGCAGTGCTGAGTGTATACAGGTATGGACAATGATTAGTCGTTAAAAAGTCTGATGGAACTGTTAAGTTCGTTTAACTTTCGGGAAAAAGCAATACCTTAATTCACCAGTGTTCGGGCTGCTTCGACCACTAAGGGTGTGTTTTAAACCTCTATAAATGCGTACACATTGCGTAAGCACGCCGACACGCTGTGAGCACAATGCAGCTACACGTGTGGGTGAATACACTTTAAACCCCTAACAGGAAAGGAATGCAACACCAATTGTATATGTTATGTTGTGGTCTAACGCAGCAACAAATATTTACTTAAAAGGGGGGTACAAACAGAAATACAACAATACAAGAAAAGCTACAACCAAGAGTACATATGTTTGTTCGCCTGCGCCACCCAGATCCAGTCCTAAGTCAATCTGGCAAGATGACCTTCAGAGAATTAACCTGAGACTGGCCAGGAGGCCTTGTTTTTATACAATGGTCCAAAACACAATACAATGGGAAATGTATGCTCTTCTTCCATTGGCCCGGGGGTGGGACATATCCTGTGCAGTGGGGATCATTGGTCAGCTCAAATGGTGGGTGATTGCTAAGTCCTGAGATGTGATTACTGTTGTTTACATCTGAGTTCCCGCCCCAAGACCAGTTAAACCCACCACATTATCATTCATAAATCCGGTATTACTAATAACTTACTGCCGCAATATGAGACAATATCCTCATACCCACCGGATTACTGCTTATGTGACCCTGAACAATATGATCCCACACATGATATGTTTATCCATTCCCATCCTCGAGATATGTGTATGTATTAGTGATGAGCGGGTTCGTATACATATATATATATATATATATATATATATATATCAAACAAATACTCTCCCTCTGCGCTAGCTAATTAAGACTGTCATCTTAAATATACCACAAAAAATCAAAATGAAGGCAGCCTAATTCAGCTAAGTCCCCTATTAGAAGGAACTAGGAATAGGGATATACAACAATAGGAGAATTGGTGCCAAGGGGTCGTATCAACACCCAATTTTTAACCCTTAAATGGTTAACAATGTGTAAAACAGAATACCATGTCCTTCATAAAACATTTATTAAAAACATAACAATTTCAAGGTCTAAATTGGTACAGAGGAGATGTATTATTCCACACTTTAGGCAGTATAGGGTACATGCAATTGCGGTCGAATTCCCGAAAATTTCGAAAAACGGGGCATTTTCGACACAAAAAAAAAATGGACAATGCAATACAGTACTATTCGACAAAAAACGGACTTTTCAGATTCAACTTTTTGCAATTCGACATTTTGAAAATTCGACATGTCTGCAGTGGTAAAAATGCGGCAATTCGACAGAAGTATATTCAATTAAAGAATGTCGATTCGACTTTAGTGCTTTTCGACAGTAATATCGTCAATTTCTTTCCGCCTCACTTTGCTGGCGGAATCTAATAAAAAATGTTTAAAACATGTTTTCTTTTGTGTTTTTTTATTGCTAATAGCATATCTATTTATATTAGAAGGGATTATGTACTTGGTTTGTCTATTAGAGGGACACAAGTATTATTTATATATTTTTTTAAATAATATTTTTTTTTAACTGACTAATATAGAGAGAGCATGGTTTTTAGTGGGAAGGGGTGGGAATGGGTTAAAATCAAGAAAAAAAATGTGTGGGGTCCCCCCTACTAAGCATAACCAGCCTCGGGCTCTTCGAGCCGGTCCTGGTTGTAAAAATACGGGGGGGGGGGGGGATTTAACAACCAGCACCAGGCTCTGCGCCTGGTCCTGGTGCAAAAAATATGGGGGACAAAAAGTGTAGGGGTCCCCTGTATTTTTTGTACCAGCAGCGGGCTCCACTAGCTGGACAGATAATGCCACAGACGGGGTACACTTTTATACCGCTCCCTGCAGCCGTGGCATTAAATACCCAACTAGTCACCCCTGGCTGGGGTACCCTGGAGGAGTGGGGACCCCTTAAATCAAGGGGTCCCCCCAGCCACCCAAGGGCCAGGGGTGAAGCCCGAGGCTGTCCCCCCCATCCAAGGGCTGCGGATGGGGGGCAGATAGCCTTGTTGAAAATGAAAGAATATTGTTTTTTTGCAGAAGAACTACAAGTCCCAGCAAGCCTCCCCCACAAGCTGGTACTTGGAGAACCACAAGTACCAGCATGCAGGGGGGAAACGGGCCCACTGGTACCTGTAGTTCTTCTGCAAAAAAAATACCCAAATAAAAACAGGACACGCAAACCTTGAAAGTACAACTTTATTACATACATGCCGACACATACATACTTACCTATGTTGACACGCCAACTCTGTCCATGTCTCCAATGTCGACAACAATCCGGGGTACCTGAAAATAAAATTATATAGGATCCCCTGTCATTTTTCTACCCATATTTTTGCAACCAGGACCGGCTCAAAGAGCCCGAGGCTGGTTATGCTTAGGAGGGGGGACCCCACGCATTTTTTTTCAGTGTTTTTTAACCATTTCTGCGCCGTCGGAAAAGTCAAATCCAGGAAGCACTTATCCGTCAATTCCTCCATTTTTCGACAGTGGGACTGTCGAATCCGTTTTGTATTGAATATTTCGAATTCTGGCACCCCCCGGCCGGAATTCGACTGTCGAATTGTGTTGAATTTAAAAACGGTCGAATTCTAGCCGGAATTTGACCACAATTGCGTATACCCCTATGACTCTTAGCGTTGAATACAATAGTTGATGATTCACAACAGTCTCCTCCTTCTCCTTATAGTTGGTTTGGAGATAATATCATAATACAGAAAACCAACGCGTTTCATCTTATACAAAAGACTTCATCAGGGGTACATCTCAAATGCCTGGAATGTATAGTTGTTTAAACGAATAGTATTATATGAAAAGGCTCGTTCAAACGTGCATGGTGGCAAATCCCATATATCTTTGCACAGGTACTGAGCGGTTACTGCAGATTCACAGAAGGTTTCCTTTCTAAGTGATTATTCTGTACCTGGGTATCTGAGTTTTTCTTGTCTCACCTTAAGGCTAAATTGGTTGTAAATCTGACAGCCCCGGTGATATATGGTATTTGCAACCATGTACATTTGAACGAGCTTTTTCATATAATACTATTCGTTTAAACAACTATACGTTCCAGGCATTCGAGATGTACCCCCGATGAAGTCTTTTGTATAAGACGAAACGCGTTGGATTTTCTGTATTATGATATTATCTCGAGGTACTGCGAAGTATACATTTAATCCTTCTCATCCCGTATTAAGGGTCTGTACATGGGCAAACAAACATTACCGAGCTCTTTCTAGGCAAGGGCCATTAGACCTCACCTTGTCCGGCTTCTTATAATAACAAATGGGGAGCACATTTATCTGATGATACCTGTGGGGGAGATGTATGTGTATGCTATTATGTGTGGATAACGTTTACCAACTGTGTGTTATTAACTGAAGATTGCAGAGATGATGATAAGACATATAAAAATACATTCACATAATTTCATGTACATTGATGTCGTTTCCGGTTGTGGAAGTCTCTGGGTAGAGGGGAAAACTAAAAGATGGTGAAAGAAACAGGCCATGAAATTAATTTACAATCCTTATCATAACACTGTTTTTATGGTTGGGTCATATATCAAATATGCTGCTGTTACAACGCCCTCGCTCCTTAGACTCATCAAATTTGTCCTGTATTTGCGCCGCATCAAAATTCGAACACATCGGAATATCAGAACGATAATTATGACAACACCCAGGATACAGAGGAGAAACTTTCCCACACTTGCAATTACACTTTGTGCCCACTCTCCTAACCCAGAGAACCATTTGAGTGGGTTCAACCATGAAGCCCACCCGATTAATTCATTATCCACAGCCGTTAAGGTAAGGTTGCGCTTCCTTCTAAACTCCCACTTCAACTGCAAGATCTCGTCCATCTTTTGATCGATGATCTCCGTTGGGTCTTCAGTACTGTTCGTAATATACGTACAGCACTTCACACCATATTGAGTTGCCAGAGTAACACAGTACCCACCTGTCACAGCCGTGACGTAATTTAAGACCATCCTGTGCTGGACCAGCTCCTTCTTGTAGGCCTGTAGCTCCCTACCTGTATACCTGAAGGTGTCATCATACATCTCAGTGATATTATCTATCAAGTTCGCCAGCGCATGGATGTATCTATAATTTATAATTCCTCTGGCAGTATGGGTGACTCTCTATGAGGTGTCTCTTGACAATGTGTTCATAATGTGTATGAGTATAAGGAGTCTGAGCTTTGCGGTGAATATCTTTCATTTTGTCGTGTGCAATGGTCATAACCTCTGGTAGTACTCTGCCAATGTAACACAACTCTTCAGTGCTCGGAGTAAACCACTTGTACGCTTTCCTTCCACATATGAAGTAGGCATCATCTGGAAGAACATAGGGGACAAAATTTAACAAAACCATATCACAGATTTTTCTTATGAAGAAACCGATCCCCAGTTCTCCCATTTGTTCAGTACAATTATCGGGCTGGATGATGTGGGCACAATATCTCTGCGACACTTTTCCAGCCCACATGGTTTTAATCCCACGTGTATACCTGTATCGGAAGTACCTCCCACTTGTGGCTATCTTACGTACAAGTTCGGAGTGGATGCGTACTTTATCAGCTCTATGTGAGAAGGTCATTGTCTGATTGTTCCATGTCACTTCCCAATATACTGGTTTCTGGAAATTGGACATGTTAAAACACAGCAGTGACCTATCTATGTGGTACTGGTGGAGCTTCAAGCTAGGGGGCCTAGATATATTGAATTTCTTGTCCACTGGTCTCACCCCTGTAATTCAAGTACCTCATTCACTGTTAAAGGGTATGGCACTAATTCCGACTTACTCTGTCCTTCAGAGCCGTAACTAGGTGTGTGCCGATGGTGCCTTGCCCACAGCGCAAATACACTGAGAGCGCACCATCAAGCATCACACCCGCACGGCCGCAGATTCACTGTTTTAGGTTGCTGCCCACACGACTGTGTCCAGCTGCTGAAGCTGCCACCCGCCTGCCTGTGTCCCAGTGGAGCCGCCGCCCGCCTGTGTCCAACTTAAGCCGCCGCTACTGCTGAGGTCCCGGCAGCGCTGCGGCTGAGTTATCTGCCTGTGAAGTGGACAGGAGTCAGGAGCCGGCAACAGCACGTAAGTGCCTACACTATACTACACTACACTATACTACAGTATACTACACTATATTACACTACACTTCACTACAGTACACTACACTACACTCTAAGGGTAGGGGGGTGTAAGGGGGACGCTGTCTGCTGTAATGTGTAAAAGGTGGACTCTGCCTGCCGTAACATGTAAAAGGAGGACTCTGTCTCCCGTAATATGCAAAAAGGGGGATGCTGTCTGCCGTAATGTGTAGAAAGGGGACGCTGTCTGCCGTAATGTGTAAAAAAGGGGGACTGTCTGCTGTAATGTGTAAAAGGGGACGCTGTTTGCCGTAATGTGTAAAAAGGGGACGCTGTCTGCTGTAAAGTGTAAAAAGGGCACGCTGTCTGCTGTAATGTGTAAAAAGGGGACTCTGCCATAATCTGTAAAAAAGGGGGACTGTCTGCTGTAATGTGTAAAAGGGGACGCTGTCTGCCATAATGTGTAAAAAGGGGACTCTGTCTGGCGTAATGTGTAAAAAGGGGACTCTGCCTGCCGTAATGTGTAAAAAAGGGGACGCTGTCTGCCGTAATGTGTAAAAAGGGGACGCTGTCTGCCGTAATGTGTAAAAAGGGGACTCTACCTGGTGTAGTGGCGCTACTGTGTGGCGTAATTTGAATAATGGAGACTACTGTGCACCATTATATGGGGGAGATTCAAATATTTGAAAAGTCCTTTGGGTGTCTGTTTTTTCCTGTCTATTAGATAGGAACAAACAGACTCCCAACTGACTTTTCAAACATTTGAATCTCCCCCTATGAATTGGTATTATTTTGTGGCCACACCCATTTCCTGTGAAGCCACGACCATATATTTTTTGCACTGCCGCCGGTTTACGTTAAGGGGGGGGGGGGCGCCGATGCCGTTTCTTGCACACAGCGCTAAAATGTTTAGTACGGCACTGCTGTCCATGAGGTACTTGTGAGCACACCCAGTATTCTGTTTGGTTTAAGACCGTACCCACTAATGAGTGGTAATCACTCAAAGGATGTCCGCCAAGGTTGGTATTAGTGTTTGACTGACATCTCTGGATGCACCCATCTTCGATTATATTGTCGCAGTACTTACATATGCAGTATTCATCAGACAATAACCCTTCACATTGCCTCCGAGCTCCGTGACTACCAGATCTCTTACTGATACCAGCTTTGACCAAAGTGATGAACTGATCCTGGGGTCCTACGAATCCATACTCTCCATCTGAACCCATTCCAGATCCTTGCTCGACGTCTCGGGGGCCCTCACAAAAACAAATTGTCCTGATCAAAAACAGAGTCACCAGAAAAAGCCGGAACACTGTCTCTTGGTGTGGATCCATTTCTGTAAGGGGAAAACAGGAAGGAGAAAAAAGAAAAATGCAGTGGAGGGTGAAAAAAAAGAAAAATGTTACGACAACTGTCCTTGATTTTTGCTGTTCTCCACGCTCAGGTGCCGTCCAACAGTCCTGCCTCCCAGCTTTCCCAGAACAGATTCTCTAGTGATACGAGGTTCTCTTTACCTTTCTCTTTTTCACGAGTTTTCTCCGGGTCAGCGACCTTCTTGCAGTGGGACGAGTGGAACCAAGTCTCTCTCTCGGGCAACCTTCAGTGCTGTCGTGCTGGTCAACAAAACTTGATATGGTCCTTCCCACCTGTCAATGAGGCAACCTGAGCGTAGAAAATTTCAAATCATCACAATTCACACACAGGTTCAATGTCATGACAATTACTGTTTGGTAGGTCAGGAATCACCAGTTTTAGATTATTTTGCTGGTTTCTCAGTTGCTGGCTCATTCTAATCAAATATTGCACAGTCATTTCATTATTGCACTTCAAATCATCCTGGGGGTCTATCATTACATGGGGTTGTCGTCCAAAAAGAACTTCGAAGGGTGATAGGTTAAGCAGTGACCTGGGAGTGGTTCTGATGCTGTACAACACTAGTGGAAGTGCTTCTGGCCACAACAGTCCAGTTTCAGCCATCACTTTGCTCAGCTTGTTGTTAATAGTGCTATTACTTTTCTCCACCTTTATATTGGCCTGTGGCCGGTATGGAGTATGTAGCTTACTATTAATACCCATCAGTTTGCACATGACCTGAAAGACTTCACCTGTAAAATGTGTACCCCTATCACTTTCGATAATTTTAGGGATACCCTATCGACACACAAATTCCTGCACGATTTTCTTTGCAGTGAACACGGCAGTATTTGTGGCAGCGGAGAATGCTTCTACCCAGTTCGAAAAGACATCGGTACATACCTAAAACATACCTTAAATTTATACAGGGTGGTAACTGTATGAAGTCAATTTGTATTACCTAGAAAAGTCCGTCTGTAGGAGGGATATGGGATGGCTCCATTGATATTGTCTTACCAATATTCTTCCTCAAGCAAGAAAGACATGTCATTGCTTTCTTGCTCGCCTGAGAAGAGAACCCTGGTGCACTCCAGTAAGCTCTTACCAATTTGCACATACCTTCCTTGCCCATATGAGTCAGTCCATGTGCCACCTCAGCTAGGATGGGAGATATGCCCTAGGGGCCACTGGCTTACCGTGTCCATCTCTCCAAAGTCCTGAGGACTCCTGACCATATTCCTTCGCCTTCCAGACTGCCTTCTCCTGTAGGGAACACACATTTTGCATTTTGATTAATCGTTGCATGTTTGTTGTGTAGGGTAAAAACATCTCTAGAGGAGAGAGAAGAGAAGAGAGAAAAAAAGAAAATGTCAGGTTTGCGTTCACCAACGGGCTGTCACACCATCATGCATATCAGTGTCTGTACACAATTTCCCTTCACCAGTATTCTCATTCTCCACCCTTTGTGCATGACAAGGCACACTGCAGTAATACTGGTGCCATCATACTGGTGCGATATACCGGGTTCGGGCAGAACTCTGAAGGACCAATAAGGCATGTGGTGTATGAACTGTAATCTGGTCCATGTATTGTACCCTCCTGTAGGTGAACATAAAAGATGAAGAGGAAATTGAAGAATAACCGAATCGAGGTTTGTAACAGATAGGTTTGTAGAGGAGAAGAGGATTTTATTAAAATGACAACTGGATTGGGCACTACGGGGAATTGATTCTCTACTTGGTCTACTCCCTTTAAAGTTTGTGCTTGTTGTATCACTACTGGGACTATCCCAGCCATCAATCCAGTGTCCTGTCCATCCTAAGTTCATAGTGAACCCGATATTTTGCGGGATAATTTCCTCTACCTGTGATGGACATGAATCTAGAAAAGTGGAATGCAACATTAGTCTTTGTGGGTATCTAACATACTTTGTACTTTCGTGAGCGGGAGCACACTACATGTATATCATATTTACCAAAGTCTCTGTCGATAAAGTTAGTCAGGGGCTACTGCTGCTGGGAAAAAAAGAAAAGGTTTACCATCATAGAGGCCCAATCGTAACTTTTGCGAGTTTTGTCAAAGGGTAATGTTGCACTTCCCTCGTTCTTCCCATTTGCCGAATTATTGTTTTCTATTTGGCTTTAAATCCTTACTATATGTCCCTTGGTCCCATCTATGTGTTTGATAACGTGGCTTGTGTTCTTTGTCTAGGGGGTCTATATTTACTATGTGTCCCATTACTCCTACAATCCCTGGCATAATGTCCCTCCTTTCTACAAATATAACATATTCTTGCTAGAGATGAGCGGGTTCGGTTTCTCTGAAACCGAACCCGCACGAACTTCATGTTTTTTTTACGGGTCAGAGCAGACTCGGATCCTCCCGCCTTGCTCGGTTAACCCGAGCGCGCCCGAACGTCATCATGACGCTGTCGGATTCTCGCGAGACTCGGATTCTATATAAGGAGCCGCGCGTCGCCGCCATTTTCACACGTGCATTGAGATTGATAGGGAGAGGACGTGGCTGGCGTCCTCTCCATTAGAAATTAGATTAGAAGAGAGAGAGAGATTGTGCAGAGTCAGACAGAGTTTACCACAGTGACCAGTGCAGTTGTTGTTAGTTAACTTTTATTTATTTTAATATAATATATCCGTTCTCTGCTATATCCGTTCTCTGCCTGAAAAAAAATGATACACAGCAGCAGCCAGTCACACAGTGTGACTCAGTCTGTGTGCACTCAGCTCAGCCCAGTGTGCTGCACATCAATGTATAAAAGGCAAAGCTTATAATAATTGTGGGGGAGACTGGGGAGCACTGCAGGTTGTTATAGCAGGAGCCCCCAGGAGTACATAATATTATATTAATTTAAAATTAAACAGTGCACACTTTTGCTGCAGGAGTGCCACTGCCAGTGTGACTAGTGGTGACCAGTGCCTGACCACCAGTATAGTAGTATATTGTTGTATGTATTGTATACTATCTCTTTATCAACCAGTCTATATTAGCAGCAGACACAGTACAGTGCGGTAGTTCACGGCTGTGGCTACCTCTGTGTCGGCAGTCGGAACTCGGCAGGCAGTCCGTCCATCCATAATTGTATTACAATATATACCACCTAACCGTGGTATTTTTTTTTCTTTCTTTATACCGTCGTCATAGTGTCATACTAGTTGTTACGAGTATACTACTATCTCTTTATCAACCAGTGTACAGTGCGGTAGTTCACGGCTGTGGCTACCTCTGTGTCGGCAGGCAGTCCGTCCATCCATAATTGTATTATTATTATAATATATACCACCTAACCGTGGTTTTTTTTTCATTCTTTATACCGTCATAGTGTCATACTAGTTGTTACGAGTATACTACTATCTCTTTATCAACCAGTGTACAGTGCGGTAGTTCACGGCTGTGGCTACCTCTGTGTCGGCAGTCGGCAGGCAGTCCGTCCATCCATAATTGTATTATTATTATAATATATACCACCTAACCGTGGTTTTTTTTTCATTCTTTATACCGTCGTCATAGTGTCATACTAGTTGTTACGAGTATACTACTATCTCTTTATCAACCAGTGTACAGTGCGGAAGTTCACGGCTGTGGCTACCTCTGTGTCGGCAGTCGGCAGGCAGTCCGTCCATCCATAATTGTATTATTATTATAATATATACCACCTAACCGTGGTTTTTTTTTCATTCTTTATACCGTCGTCATAGTGTCATACTAGTTGTTACGAGTATACTACTATCTCTTTATCAACCAGTGTACAGTGCGGTAGTTCACGGCTGTGGCTACCTCTGTGTCGGCAGTCGGCAGGCAGTCCGTCCATCCATAATTGTATTATTATTATAATATATACCACCTAACTGTGGTATTTTTTTTTCTTTCTTTATACCGTCGTCATAGTGTCATACTAGTTGTTACGAGTATACTACTATCTCTTTATCAACCAGTGTACAGTGCGGTAGTTCACGGCTGTGGCTACCTCTGTGTCGGCAGTCGGCAGGCAGTCCGTCCATCCATAATTGTATTATTATTATAATATATACCACCTAACTGTGGTATTTTTTTTTCTTTCTTTATACCGTCGTCATAGTGTCATACTAGTTGTTACGAGTATACTACTATCTCTTTATCAACCAGTGTACAGTGCGGTAGTTCACGGCTGTGGCTACCTCTGTGTCGGCAGTCGGCAGGCAGTCCGTCCATCCATAATTGTATTATTATTATAATATATACCACCTAACCGTGGTTTTTTTATACCACCTAACCGTGGCAGTCCGTCCATAATTGTATACTAGTATCCAATCCATCCATCTCCATTGTTTACCTGAGGTGCCTTTTAGTTCTGCCTATAAAATATGGAGAACAAAAAAGTTGAGGTTCCAAAATTAGGGAAAGATCAAGATCCACTTCCACCTCGTGCTGAAGCTGCTGCCACTAGTCATGGCCGAGACGATGAAATGCCAGCAACGTCGTTTGCCAAGGCCGATGCCCAATGTCATAGTACAGAGCATGTCAAATCCAAAACACCAAATATCAGAAAAAAAAGGACTCCAAAACCTAAAATAAAATTGTCGGAGGAGAAGCGTAAACTTGCCAATATGCCATTTACCACACGGAGTGGCAAGGAACGGCTGAGGCCCTGGCCTATGTTCATGGCTAGTGGTTCAGCTTCACATGAGGATGGAAGCACTCAGCCTCTCGCTAGAAAACTGAAAAGACTCAAGCTGGCAAAAGCACCGCAAAGAACTGTGCGTTCTTTGAAATCCCAAATCCACAAGGAGAGTCCAATTGTGTCGTTTGCGATGCCTGACCTTCCCAACACTGGACGTGAAGAGCATGCGCCTTCCACTATTTGCATGCCCCCTGCAAGTGCTGGAAGGAGCACCCGCAGTCCAGTTCCTGATAGTCAGATTGAAGATGTCAGTGTTGAAGTACACCAGGATGAGGAGGATATGGGTGTTGCTGGCGCTGGGGAGGAAATTGACCAGGAGGATTCTGATGGTGAGGTGGTTTGTTTAAGTCAGGCACCCGGGGAGACACCTGTTGTCCGTGGGAGGAATATGGCCGTTGACATGCCAGGTGAAAATACCAAAAAAATCAGCTCTTCGGTGTGGAGGTATTTCACCAGAAATGCGGACAACAGGTGTCAAGCCGTGTGTTCCCTTTGTCAAGCTGTAATAAGTAGGGGTAAGGACGTTAACCACCTCGGAACATCCTCCCTTATACGTCACCTGCAGCGCATTCATAATAAGTCAGTGACAAGTTCAAAAACTTTGGGTGACAGCGGAAGCAGTCCACTGACCAGTAAATCCCTTCCTCTTGTAACCAAGCTCACGCAAACCACCCCACCAACTCCCTCAGTGTCAATTTCCTCCTTCCCCAGGAATGCCAATAGTCCTGCAGGCCATGTCACTGGCAAGTCTGACGAGTCCTCTCCTGCCTGTGATTCCTCCGATGCATCCTTGCGTGTAACGCCTACTGCTGCTGGCGCTGCTGTTGTTGCCGCTGGGAGTCGATGGTCATCCCAGAGGGGAAGTCGTAAGCCCACTTGTACTACTTCCAGTAAGCAATTGACTGTTCAACAGTCCTTTGCGAGGAAGATGAAATATCACAGCAGTCATCCTACTGCAAAGCGGATAACTGAGTCCTTGACAACTATGTTGGTGTTAGACGTGCGTCCGGTATCCGCCGTTAGTTCACAGGGAACTAGACAATTTATTGAGGCAGTGTGCCCCCGTTACCAAATACCATCTAGGTTCCACTTCTCTAGGCAGGCGATACCGAGAATGTACACGGACGTCAGAAAAAGACTCACCAGTGTCCTAAAAAATGCAGTTGTACCCAATGTCCACTTAACCACGGACATGTGGACAAGTGGAGCAGGGCAGGGTCAGGACTATATGACTGTGACAGCCCACTGGGTAGATGTATGGACTCCCGCCGCAAGAACAGCAGCGGCGGCACCAGTAGCAGCATCTCGCAAACGCCAACTCTTTCCTAGGCAGGCTACGCTTTGTATCACCGCTTTCCAGAATACGCACACAGCTGAAAACCTCTTACGGCAACTGAGGAAGATCATCGCGGAATGGCTTACCCCAATTGGACTCTCCTGTGGATTTGTGGCATCGGACAACGCCAGCAATATTGTGTGTGCATTAAATATGGGCAAATTCCAGCACGTCCCATGTTTTGCACATACCTTGAATTTGGTGGTGCAGAATTTTTTAAAAAACGACAGGGGCGTGCAAGAGATGCTGTCGGTGGCCAGAAAAATTGCGGGACACTTTCGGCGTACAGGCACCACGTACAGAAGACTGGAGCACCACCAAAAACTACTGAACCTGCCCTGCCATCATCTGAAGCAAGAAGTGGTAACGAGGTGGAATTCAACCCTCTATATGCTTCAGAGGTTGGAGGAGCAGCAAAAGGCCATTCAAGCCTATACAATTGAGCACGATATAGGAGATGGAATGCACCTGTCTCAAGTGCAGTGGAGAATGATTTCAACGTTGTGCAAGGTTCTGATGCCCTTTGAACTTGCCACACGTGAAGTCAGTTCAGACACTGCCAGCCTGAGTCAGGTCATTCCCCTCATCAGGCTTTTGCAGAAGAAGCTGGAGGCATTGAAGAAGGAGCTAACACGGAGCGATTCCGCTAGGCATGTGGGACTTGTGGATGCAGCCCTTAATTCGCTTAACAAGGATTCACGGGTGGTCAATCTGTTGAAATCAGAGCACTACATTTTGGCCACCGTGCTCGATCCTAGATTTAAAGCCTACCTTGGATCTCTCTTTCCGGCAGACACAGGTCTGCTGGGGTTGAAAGACCTGCTGGTGACAAAATTGTCAAGTCAAGCGGAACGCGACCTGTCAACATCTCCTCCTTCACATTCTCCCGCAACTGGGGGTGCGAGGAAAAGGCTCAGAATTCCGAGCCCACCCGCTGGCGGTGATGCAGGGCAGTCTGGAGCGACTGCTGATGCTGACATCTGGTCCGGACTGAAGGACCTGACAACGATTACGGACATGTCGTCTACTGTCACTGCATATGATTCTCTCAACATTGATAGAATGGTGGAGGATTATATGAGTGACCGCATCCAAGTAGGCACGTCACACAGTCCGTACTTATACTGGCAGGAAAAAGAGGCAATTTGGAGGCCCTTGCACAAACTGGCTTTATTCTACCTAAGTTGCCCTCCCACAAGTGTGTACTCCGAAAGAGTGTTTAGTGCCGCCGCTCACCTTGTCAGCAATCGGCGTACGAGGTTACATCCAGAAAATGTGGAGAAGATGATGTTCATTAAAATGAATTATAATCAATTCCTCCGCGGAGACATTGACCAGCAGCAATTGCCTCCACAAAGTACACAGGGAGCTGAGATGGTGGATTCCAGTGGGGACGAATTGATAATCTGTGAGGAGGGGGATGTACACGGTGATATATCGGAGGGTGAAGATGAGGTGGACATCTTGCCTCTGTAGAGCCAGTTTGTGCAAGGAGAGATTAATTGCTTCTTTTTTGGGGGGGGTCCAAACCAACCCGTCATATCAGTCACAGTCGTGTGGCAGACCCTGTCACTGAAATGATGGGTTGGTTAAAGTGTGCATGTCCTGTTTTGTTTATACAACATAAGGGTGGGTGGGAGGGCCCAAGGATAATTCCATCTTGCACCTCTTTTTTCTTTTCTTTTTCTTTGCATCATGTGCTGATTGGGGAGGGTTTTTTGGAAGGGACATCCTGCGTGACACTGCAGTGCCACTCCTAGATGGGCCCGGTGTTTGTGTCGGCCTCTAGGGTCGCTTATCTTTCTCACACAGTCGGCTACCTCATTGCGCCTCTTTTTTTCTTTGCGTCATGTGCTGTTTGGGGAGGGTTTTTTGGAAGGGACATCCTGCGTGACACTGCAGTGCCACTCCTAGATGGGCCCGGTGTTTGTGTCGGCCACTAGGGTCGCTTATCTTACTCACACAGCGACCTCGGTGCAAATTTTAGGACTAAAAATAATATTGTGAGGTGTGATGTGTTCAGAATAGGCTGAAAATGAGTGTAAATTATGTTTTTTGAGGTTAATAATACTTTGGGATCAAAATTACCCCCAAATTCTATGATTTAAGCTGTTTTTTAGGGTTTTTTGAAAAAAACACCCGAATCCAAAACACACCCGAATCCGACAAAAAAAATTCGGTGAGGTTTTGCCAAAACGCGGTCGAACCCAAAACACGGCCGCGGAACCGAACCCAAAACCAAAACACAAAACCCGAAAAATTTCAGGCGCTCATCTCTAATCTTGCCCGTTTCCAGTCTTTAGGGGCCTAGGGTCTTGGTTGATTGGACATCCCTTTAAGTGCCTGTATGCTTACCGTCCTCAACCTCTTCTCCTGCTGTTATCTGTGTTTGGGGATATTCCTGTCATGCTCAATAGCGGACTCTCTGAGAGTATCTACTGTGACCCCTCTCCAATTAGGCAAAGAAGTCTGTACCCTGACTTTCAATGCCTTATTGAGCCCGTCCATTAGCACAGAGACAGCCACCTCCCTGTAATTCGCATCATTCCTTATATCCGATACCCCAGTGTATCTAACCATTATTTGTAAGGCCCTATGTAAATAATCAGATGTCGGTTAATTTTCTCTCTGTTTTATAGAGAAAATTTTATTCCACTGGACAACAATGGGGAAGCACAATCCTAGTTGTATGTTAATTCGTTTCACGTTTTCCTGATTGTATTCGTCAGGCAGAGGATCGTCTGACTCTATATAATATTAGGGGGTAGGCACGCTTTCAAAAGGGTCCACCAATCTTTGTTTGTAGGTTCATGGGCATTAACCAGATCCTTAATAAACTTCTGACATCTGGCTAAATGTCTCCGGGGATCGGAGAATTCTGAAATGATTGACCGTAGTTCCGATCTGGTCCATGGGCAATACATTGCAGAATTTCTGATGATGGTTACTCTCTGTCTATCGGTTCTCCCATTGGGAGTTGCTATTACCCAGACAGGATGTAACCCTACCATTCCATTCCTAATCGGCTCACTGTGAGGTGTTACTGTCTCTGCGTAATGAACAGTCTCACACTTACCGGTGGCTATGATCTCACCCGTCCCTTCAGTGGGAGACAAAATCACTGCTCTTACTGGTTGGGCCGTGCCCACCTGAGTTTCCTGCAAGGTGGCTGCCTGGATGAGGGCTGAGATTAGGCTGGATCCATCATCTTCCTCCGACCTATGACCTTTGAGAGAATTTAAGGCAGGGTACAATATGCATGGGTTAGGGTTAATACAATTTACATGGATGTTCCTATCATTTGCCAATGTACCATTGGTTGTAGCTGTTTTCTCTTCATCGACATGTGTCGGTGATGGTGTGCCCACAATCACATTCCTGTCAGGTTTGGAACTTGCTGTGCGAGCCAGCTCCCTTTGCACATCTCCCTCTTGTTGCCATATATTTAAACAGTCGTTATGTCTGATCTTTTGTTTATTAGACTTGATCAGACATATTCTATTCCTTACATTCTGCAGTACCTTTGGTTTAAAACTACCCATCCTAGGAAATGATGCCTTATCCCCAGCAGTCTTACATACCCATTCATCACAAAAAGCCTCTACGTGTGGACCATACTTACCACACATTATCAACCTTGCGGACCCTCTTGGCCCTTCCTCTCCAGCCTGAACCCTGGCTGCCGAACGCCTCTCGCTTGTGCACTTGGCTCCCATTGTGGGCTTTTTATGCACAAACACCAAATGCACAAAAAAAAACGGTGAAAGTTCTTACCGAGTGCTTTCACTCACTCCAGCCCCCACTGGCCTGTACTACAACCCACTGTAAATAGTGGGATTGCGATGTACCCAACCTTGGGCTCCTATCATACCCTTCAGCACCAAAATTTCTTTCAGTGGAGTTTCTGTTGGAATATTTTCCTGAGAGGTCCAGCGAAAAATTCCTTTTCGGTATCTTTCCACTGGAATTTTTGTAGGATGAGAAACATGCTATCGATCACCCTTTCCAGTGGACGCCCACCAGGGAGATTTCCTGAAGAAAATCAGTGAAAAACCCCTTGTTTACATAATCACATCTGTGTATGCTCTACAAAGCGCATATGACACACCTGCGCAAAATAACGCAAATGGTATCACATTGCGACACGTATAACACACAGACGTGCGGTCCAATCACACGACCTATAGATACTCGTTATCTCTATGCCCTACGATCACGGGAGTCGAATTTAAGCCACGTTCCTCAGCCGAAGCGAAACAAAAAACACCTTTTACGCTCCTCCAACACGTTGTAGTACGTGCCAACTTCGTTAAATGCGCTAGGTTGCGACCCTTCTCGCAGCTGAGCCCCTTCTAGCTGAGGCGTTTTGTCCACGGGATCCAGGTTTTTCGGGGTTCAATACATCCACTCTTACTTTCAGCTTACACAAATACACAATGTTTTTCTTTACAGAAAAATATCACTCCCTTTGATTGATAGGCTATCCCAGAGGTAGTACAGTTTAAACAAAGTATTATAATAATCTGCTTTTAAAATTGGATAGTTATTTGCTATTGTATAAATGTATTTTATCCCGCCTTTAAATTTATACCTATTGTGTGGTTATAACTTGCGCTCGCTACTTCACGCAACCTTGCGTGAACATGTGACCGTGCACATCCCTGCGCCACGTGCGCACTCCTGTATGCTTTCCTCATGTACCGTACCACGTGTACAACGTGCGTTCGCAACTCAATAAACCACACTACATCACGATAAATGTGAGCAACAAAATACTACTGCTCACTTACACAATACCCCAAAGGTAATCCTCTTTTGAGTGTATACCTAAACGTTTAGGCCGGAACTGCATTTCGTGTTTTTATAATTACTCCCTTAACACACTATCTCAAATATATAGCAAATTAACGTATCCGACCTTACACAGATCTATAATGACTATTATAACCTATGGCAACAATATGTGAGAATGTATGCAAAGTATCGGTATGCTTTTTGTACACTTTCGCGCCAAAAGTTTCACACAAATAATAATTGGCTTTTTTCCTGTTTGTCCATCGGTTACACCAGCACCTCTAAGACTATTCAGAACAGACAAGGTCTAATAACACAAGATGGTTTTAAACATAATACAAAATTACTTAAAACATGTCTCCACCCTATGTTGGTAGACCAAAGTCTGTTATGACCTACAAGTCCGTAAGTATGTGGTGAACCGGGCGAGCCCGCAACTGTTAAGTTTGTTAAGTTTGTTTAACTTTCAGGAAAAAGCAATACCTTAATACACCAGTGTTCGGGCCGCTGCGACCGCTAAGTGTGTGTTTTAAACCTCTATGAATGCATACACATTGCGTAAGCACGCCGACACGCTGTGAGCACAATGCAGCTACATGTGTGGGTGAATACACTTTAAACCCCTAACAGGAAAGGAATGCGACACCAATTGTATATGTTATGTTGTGGTCTAACGCAGCAACAAATATTTACTTAAAAGGGGGGTACAACAGAAATACAACAATACAAGAGAAAAGCTACAACCAAGAGTACATACGTTTGTTTGCCTGCACCACCCAGATCTGGTCCTCAGTCATTCTGGCAAGATGACCTTCAGAGAATTAACCTGAGACCGACCAGGAGGCCTTGTTTTTATACAATGGTCCAAAACACAATACAATGGGAAATGTATGCTCTTCTTCCATTGGTCCGGGGGTGGGACATATCCTGTGCACTGGGGATCATTGGTCAGCTCAAATGGTGGGCGATGGCTAAGTCCTGATATGTGATTACTGTTGTTTACATCTGAGTTACCGCCCCAAGACCAGTTAAACTCACCACATTATCATACATAAATCCGGTATTACTAACTTATTGCTGCAATATGAGACAATATCCTCACACCCACCGGATTACTGCTTATGTGACCCTGAACAATATGAACCCACACATGATATGTTTATCCATTCCCATCCTCAAGATATGTGTATGTATATGTAACCTGGATCGGTTGAAACAGCTGTTGGGCTGTGCCTGTATGTACACTTGTCGCCTTGATATGGAATAAATCTTCTTCGTTTTCTCATCTAAACCGTGAGTGCTGGCTTGTTTTGCTTTTTCCAATGAGCTGGAAAAGTGAGTGCCTTTATTTATATATATATATATATATATATATATATATATATATATATGTATATATTTCTGCTATTACAATTAGTTATGATAGATATATATATATATATATATGTAACCATGAGTTAGATGTATTTAGGCTATATGTATGAGAATATAAATGTTATACCTCTGATATATCATACATTAAATGTCTGGTCTTTAAATGTCTTGTATGTGGTTTAGTAAGTTGTTAAACAAGTTAGGGTTTGGCTTGTGTTCTTGTCTAGGATATATTGTTCTTTTGTTTGTTCTGGTTCCCAGTGCAACAATGACAGTCTAGTATCTGTTGACTCACTATACAACTCTAAAACAATGGGGGCAAACAACGGTATTTACATTCTCCATAGCTCAGGGTCTATTTTCCATGATTACAAAGCTTTGCGTAAACAAAACAGTCTGATACATTCAAGACACTGTAATTGATTTCTTGGAAGTATTGCCTTTGAATGTGTATATGAGTGATTTGCTTATAATGTGTGCGCACAGTAACTTGCCATTGAACAATGTACAGACTGTGTGCAAATTATGCACTATATGGATAAAATATTGAATATGGCTTTGTGGCCTTTCTATGCGAATGCGTATGTTACCATATTTACTTATACCACGTGCTAATACGCAGGGCTTCACGAGCCAATGTACGCAGCTTGCAGGTATGCGCCCGCACGGCGAGTACGCACCCACACAGAGGCCACTCTGAATGGTGTTTGTATGTGTAGAGTGTAGGTGTAATATTTTCGACTTCAACAGAACTCTACTTGTGGATAATGGGGTGTATCTGGTGGAAATGCCTTCACACTTAAGGTAAGGTTTAGTGTGAACATTTTGAGGCCATGTAGTCACAGAATCGCAGGCTATGCAGAGTTGAGCATACATGTAAATCAGTGATGTACGGTGAGGTGAGGCAAAGCCTTTTCTGTTATACTAATGTATACGCCAGAGTTTTGACTATATAGACTAAATGAAAAATGCAAAGAATGTATTAGAAATATCTTCTTTGTATTATTCTAAACATTTTGATAGTCAAAACTCTGAAATAAAAAGCCTATGGCAGGTGAGGCAGTGACTCCCCCGCCTACCTTTTCCGCACATCTCTGATCAATACTCACCAAATTTCCAGCAGTATACAGTATACAATTGCACCTGTGTATAATGCCCACATAAACCCTTGGGGTCATATATTTTGTGTAAATCTGGCTCTGGTTCTAGCTAGTGCCTCCCTAGCCATTTACCTCACCACACGTCCCTGGCATAAAGTCACCTATTTTCAGAGGCATCTTTAACACCAAGAATATCTATGGTGCAAGTGTACAATAGGGGTAATTCAAATGTGGTTGAAATTGCTTAGTCCATTGCAAAATACTGATTATCAGTACTTTGCACATGTGCAGGACCCGTTCTGTGCATTTGTGAATGGGTCCTGCGACGATAGACGCAGGACAGCATCAGATTGTCAGTAATTGACAGCCTGATGCCGTTTAGGGTACTGGGAGGAGGTGGTGACGGCCTCTGTTTCTCCAAACAGAGGCGTCTCACCATCATTGCAGGGTAGGGAAGTTGCAAGGATCTTTATCAGAGGACGGTGGTTTCCTGGCCTCTAGGAAGCCACTGTGGTGGCCAGATTGCGTGACCCCCATGTGTCATGCAGCCAGACGGTGTCATGGATGATCTGACACTGCAACCTAGGATGCAGATCAAATAAGTAATGCAGCAGGAGGTGTGACACCTCCTGCTGCTTTACCATATAGAGCTATTGCTGCTGCTTTCATGTAAGCAGCAATAACAGATACTCCAACTACATCTGAATAAGGGCCAGTGATCCTTATTTAGAAACATAGAAATATAGAATTTGACGGCAGATAAGAACCACTTGTCCCATCTAGTCTGACCCTTTTTTACCATATTTTTATCTCAAACTTTATTTGATCCTCATTTATTTGTAAGGATATCCTTAAGTCTATTCCATGCATGTTTAAATAGCTCTACTGTCTTAGCCACTACCACCTCTGATGGGAGGCTGTTCCACTTGTCCACTACCCTTTCTGTGAAGTAATTCTTTCTCAAATGTCCCCCCTCCAGTTTCTGTGCAATCCCTCGTGTCCTATTGCTTCTCTTCAATTAGAGAATGTTTCCCTCCTGGACTTTGTTAAAACCCTTGATATATTTGAAAGTTTCTCTCATGTCCCCCCTTTCCCTTCTCTGCTCCAAACTATACATATTGAGATGTTTTTGTCTTTCTGTGTATGTTTTGTGATATAGGCCATGCACCATTTTTGTTGCACATCTTTGTACAGTCTCTAATGTATTAATATCTTTTTGAATATATGGCCTCCAGAATAGAACACAGTATTCTAGATGAGGTCGTACCAATGACCTATACAGTGGCATTATTACTTCTATCTTTCTGCTGCTGATTCCTCTCCCAATGCAGCCAAGCATCTGACTAGCCTTCCTCGTTGCTTTGTTACATTGCTTACCTGCCTTTAAATCACCTGGAATAGTAACTCCTACTGTAAATCCCTTTCCTCCTCAGTAGTTTCAAGTATAATGCCATTAATACTATATTTAGCCTTTGGACTTTTGAGACCCAAGTGCATGAGTTTTAATTTTTTTGCATTAAACTGTAATTGCCACATTCTTTATCATTCCTCTAGTCTACCTAGATCCTCAATCATTTGTTTTGCCCCTCCTGGTGTGTCTACCCTGTTGCATATCTATGTGTCATCTGCAAAAAGGCATACTTTCCCTTTAATGCCATTTGCAATGTTAGCAATAAAGATATTAAATAGCACTGGTCCAAGTACAGATTCCTGGGGTACTCCACTGGTAACATTTCCTTCCTGTGAATGCACTCCATTTTCTACAACTCTCTGTTTTCTATCCTGCAACCAAGATCTTATCTATTCAACAATCTTAGTATCCAATCCCAAACTTTCTATTTTATTTAGCAATCTGTGATGTTGAACAGTGTCAAAAGCCTAGATAAGCTATATTCACGGCTCCACCTTTATCCATAACTTTAGTCACACAGTCAAAAAAGTCAATAAGGTTTGCTTGACATGATCTCCCCCCAGTGTATCCATGCTGTTTAGGATCCTGTAAATTGCTGGATTTGTGATAATCTACAACTCTTTCTTTTAAGAGTGTTTCCATCAATTTCCCTATTACTGATGTAAGACTCACTGGTCTGTAGTTGTTTGCCTCTTCCATGCTTTCACTTTTGTGCAGTGGGACAACGTTTGCTCTTTTCCAGTCCTCTGGAATTACTCCTGTAGCTAATGACTGGTTGAATAATTCTGTTAATGGTGCTACTAGCACCTCTTTAAGCTCTTTTAGTATCCTTGGATGTATTCCATCTGGCCCCATAGATTTGTACACTTTCAGCTTTGAGAGTTATGTTAGGACCTTCTCCTCTGTAAATGTACTTGTTTCATTTTCCTGAATATCCCTGCAACTCCCCTCTCTTTCAGTAGTGAATACTGAGCAAAAATAATTAAGATGATCAGCTATTATATTGTCTCCCTCAACAAGACTCCCAAGGCTAAATGTAATAGGATGTGATTTCGGAAAACATGCGATTTTTACCGTAAATTACCACATTTTCCAAAACTCACAAATATAATAGGATGTGATTTTGGACAAATTTGTATCTTTTATGTATTCCAAAAATCGCAAGTGGCAAAATCGCATCCAGATGTTTTCCCATTGAAAACACTGAAAATTGCAAATGTAATAGGATGCGATTTTGACACTTAGACAGAAAACCTTACCAAAAATCACCAGATTAATAGACCAGGTTTACACTGGTGATTTTTGGTTAAGCATGCACAGATCAGTGATATCTGTGCATGCTTCTGCCTTTAAAAGTGTTTAAATAGCCTTTAAAAGTTTAAAATATTTTTAACTATCAGCCCTCCATCCACCGCCCAGGGATGGGGGGATGGGGCAGCTTTGAGCTTCATCCCTGGCCCTTGGGTGCCTGGAGGGGGTTCCCCACTCCCCCATGGAACCCCGGCCTGGGGTGACTAGTTGGGGGGAGTGGTGCTTTGGCTCCAGGGACCTATATAAAAGTGTCCCCTGGCTGCAGCATCACCAGCCCGGTGCTGGTTGTTTAAACACGGGGAACCCCCTATCAATTTTTTCCCTGTATTCTTGCAACCAGACAGTGGCGGAAGTTCCGGAGTCAATGGATTCGGTCGCCGCCGGGCTCCAGCGCTGAAGGGGGCACCCAGCCTGGCCGTCTCCATTGCCTCCAGTTACCTCAGAGTACAGCCACTGTGCGCAAGCGGTTATCCCATGCAGCCGCAGTGTCACCCCAGAATCTCAGCGAGCAGGAGGCGGGTTTGCCACCCATCAGTGTCAGACAATGCCCCCACCTCCTAACAGTCCTGCAGCCCATCTCCATGTAGCTCTGCTCTCCTCCCCAGACTAGTGGCTCATGCCGGGCGGGAAGTACCCTGCAGTCCACACTCTGTCTGCTCCCTGCTGTCCTGGAGTCTGTTTGACAGCAGCTTTCAGGTGAGGAGTGGCAGCAGAGATTGCAATGTTTGGATATCTAAGTGTGTGTGTGTGTGTGTGTGTGTATATATATATATAATATCTATCTCTATCTATATATACACACACACACACACACACACATAATAAAGATATTTTTTTATACAAAATATGTATAAAATATATATATATATATATATATATATATATATATATATGAGTCCAGGGATATATATATATATATATATATATATATATATATATGGGGCTGTGTGTGTGTGTGTACAGTGTGTATATGGGGCTGTGTGTGTGTACAGTGTGTACAGTGTGTATATGGGGCTGTGTGTGTGTGTACACTGTGTGTATGGGGCTGTGTGTGTGCTCCCATATGGGGCTGTGCGCATGTGTATGGGGCTGTGTGTGTGTATATGGGGTTGTGTGTGCGCGCACACGCGTATAGGGCTGTTTGTGTGTATATGTGGCTGTGTGTGTGCGTATATGTGGCTGCATATGGGGGGGTACATTATTGTCTAATTCGCCTCCGGGCGTCTGGTTTGAACTTACGCCCCTGCAACCAGGACTGGCTCAAAGAGCCTGAGGCTTGTTACATTTTTAGCACTTTGTTTACTTTTACAGACAGAAGCATGCATGGATCTCACTGATCTGTGCATGCTTCTGACTAAGTAATAAAAACATGACCTAAAATCTGCATGTTTTTATTACTAAAAATGGCATGTATTCTTTACTAAAAACCATACATTTTGCGACACCTAAAAAAAAAATCTACCCTATTACATCTAGCCTCCAGTCTCTGGGGTAAATTTACTAAGATTCGTATTTTCCCATTTCAGGTCAAAGTTCAATCACGAATGACATCGAAAGTGTAAAACTGCAACTTTTTGAATTGATTACGACTAATTTACTAAGCTGTCGTATTCGGGTTTTTCTTTTGTTCCGATGTCGATGTCATTCGTGGTTTTTTTTTCTATTTTTACGGCAGTGATTAGCAAAACACTGCCGACTTTTTTACAATGAATCTCGGCCGGATCTGTGTGATCCGTGCTGGGGTTCATTTTTTTTTTTTTTTTTTTAAATTAAACACTGTCAAATATTTTAAAAAAAATTGCGTGGGGTCCCCCCTCCTAAGCATAACCAGCCTCGGGCTCTTTGAGCCGATCCTGGTTGCCGAAATATGGGGAAAAAAATGACAGGGGTTCCCCCATATTTAAGCAACCAGCATCGGGCTCTGCGCCTGGTCCTGGTTCCAAAAATACGGGGGACAAAAAGAGTAGGGGTCCCCCGTATTTTTAAAACCAGCACCGGGCTCCACTAGCTGGACAGATAATGCCACAGCCGGGGGTCACTTTTATATAGTGCCCTGCGGCCGTGGCATAAAAAATCCAACTAGTCACCCCTGGCCGGGGTACCCTGGGGGAGTGGGGACCCCTTCAATCAAGGGGTCCCCCCCCCAGCCACCCAAGGGCCAGGGGTGAAGCCCGAGGCTGTCCCCCCCCATCCAATGGGCTGCGGATGGGGGGGCTGATAGCCTTTGTTGTAAAAGAAAAGATATTGTTTTTAGTAGCAGTACTACAAGTCCCAGCAAGCCTCCCCCGCATGCTGGTACTTGTAGAACCACAAGTACCAGCATGCGGCGGAAAAACGGGCCCGCTGGTACCTGTAGTACTACTACTAAAAAAATACCCAAAAAAACACAAGACACACACACCGTGAAAGTATAATTTTATTACATACATACACACATACATACATACTTACCTTATGTTCCCACGCAGGTCGGCCCTCTTCTCCAGTAGAATCCAAGGGGTACCTGTTGAAGAAATTATACTCACGAGATCCAGGGGTCCAGGGTCCTCGGGGAATCCAGGTGTAATCCACGTACTTGAAAAAAATAACAAAACGGACACCCGAGCCACGCACTAAAAGGGGACCCATGTTTGCACATGGATCCCCTTTTCCCGACTGCCAGAAACCCACTCTGACTGATGTCTAAGTGGGTTTCTTCAGCCAATCAGGGAGTGCCACGTTGTAGCACTCTCCTGATCGGCTGTGTGCTCCTGTACTGAGTGACAGGCGGCACACGGCAGTGTTACAATGTAGCGCCTATGCGCTCCATTGTAACCAATGCTGGGAACTTTCTGCCCTGCGGTTGACCTAAAGTGACGTCACCGCTGAGCAGAAAGTTCCCAGCATTGGTTACAATGGAGCGCATAGGCGCAACATTGTAACACTGCCGTGTGCCGCCTGTCACTCAGTACAGGAGCACACAGCCGATCAGGAGAGTGCTACAACGTGGCACTCCCTGATTGGCTGAAGAAACCCACTTAGACATCAGTCAGAGTGGGTTTCTGGCAGTCGGGAAAAGGGGATCCATGTGCAAACATGGGTCCCCTTTTAGTGCGTGGCTCGGGTGTACGTTTTGTTATTTTTTTCAAGTACGTGGATTACACCTGGATTCCCCGAGGACCCTGGACCCCTGGATCTCGTGAGTATAATTTCTTCAACAGGTACCCCTTGGATTCTACTGGAGAAGAGGACCGACCTGCGTGGGAACATAAGGTAAGTATGTATGTATGTGTGTATGTATGTAATAAAATTATACTTTCACGGTGTGTGTGTCTTGTGTTTTTTTGGGTATTTTTTTAGTAGTAGTACTACAGGTACCAGCGGGCCCGTTTTTCTGCCGCATGCTGGTACTTGTGGTTCTCCAAGTACCAGCATGCGGGGAGGCTTGCTGGGACTTGTAGTACTGCTACTAAAAACAATATCTTTTCTTTTACAACAAAGGCTATCAGCCCCCCCATCCGCAGCCCATTGGATGGGGGGGGACAGCCTCGGGCTTCACCCCTGGCCCTTGGGTGGCTGGGGGGGGGGACCCCTTGATTGAAGGGGTCCCCACTCCCCCAGGGTACCCCGGCCAGGGGTGACTAGTTGGATTTTTGATGCCACGGCCGCAGGGCACTATATAAAAGTGACCCCCGGCTGTGGCATTATCTGTCCAGCTAGTGGAGCCCGGTGCTGGTTTTAAAAATACGGGGGACCCCTACTCTTTTTGTCCCCCGTATTTTTGGAACCAGGACCAGGCGCAGAGCCCGATGCTGGTTGCTTAAATATGGGGGAACCCCTGTCAATTTTTTCACCATATTTCTGCAACCAGGATCGGCTCAAAGAGCCCGAGGCTGGTTATGCTTAGGAGGGGGGACCCCACGCAATTTTTTTTTTAAAAATAAGCACTTTCCCACCCCTTCCCACTGATATACATGCACGGATCTCATGGATCCGTGCATGCCTATCCAATCACGAATAAAAAAAAAAGGTCTGTTTTTTTTTAGCACTTTTTTACGAGTTGTAATTTTTCACGGCAGTGTTTGTTTTTTTTTTGCTTTGCACTTCTTAGTAAATGACCGAGATTCATACTTAAACAGCCGCGTTTTGACCGATGGTGTATTCATTCGTGATTTTTTTCCTAGGACTTCAAAATATTACGAATGCCCTCATCACTGCCGTGATTATTGCTTAGTAAATTACCGAGATGACACTTTGATGAAAAAACGGCATCTCGGTCAAAATCGGGAGCTTAGTAAATTTACCCCTCTGTCTTTAGTTTTATTATTCCTCCTTTGGTTTTTCTCCTTTCGCTTATATACCTAAAAAAAAGTTTTGCCTCCTTTACCCACTTACTGAGTAATTTTCTCCTCATCTTGTGCCTTTGCACATCTGATTACCTTCTTATGGGTCTATCTACTAATCCTTGGATGGAGATAAAGTAGCTGGAGTTAAAGTACGAGCCAGGGGTGTAGTGCAAGCTCCAGGTGCTGTAAAAGTTAGAGGGCGCACCACAGAGCAGGAGGAGGAGGAGCAGAGGAGGCACACACTGACTCTGACTCTGAGACTAGGTAGAGAACAGGGCAGGCAGAGGTGACAGCAGGAGGCACTGACAGCCAGCACATGCTAGAGCTCTCCATGCCCCTCAAGCTGCTGCGGAACAGGTATTTCTGCCCTTCAGGCAATTCTGGGACATTATTTTAATTGATAAATTGGGAGATTATCAGATCTGGGGAAGGGTTCAGTTTTGGGGCATTATTATCTTTGCGAGATTGGCGGGATTTTAAGGTCTGTAGGAGGTCATGTGTGGGGCGTTATTTTCATTAAGGGATTGGCGGGTTGTGAGGTCAGGTCAGTCGGGGCAAACAATTTATTTGAATTCAAAAAGTAAATAATTGAATACAGCTACTTCTGTAGTGGCTTTACCATGGTGTAACGTGTATAAGGAGCTCTACTGTGGCATAATGTGTTTAAGTGGCTCCACTGTGTGGCGTAACATTTATAAGCAGCTCCTCTGGGTAGTGTAATGTGTATAATCAGCTCTACTGTGTAGCGTAACACGTATAAGCAGCTCTTCTGTGGGGTAACGTCTATAAGCGGCTCTACTTTGGTGTAACGTGTATAAGCAGCTCTACTGCGTGGCATAATGTATATAAACAGCTCTGCTATGGCGTAACATGTATAAGCAGCTATACTGTGTAGTGTAATGTGAATAACGGACACTACTGTGTGGTGTAATGTGAATTGGTACTATTAGGTGGCCACGTCCCAATATTTTAGTTATGTGTTTTCGGCACGTACCGTCCATATTTTAAACATGGGGGCAACCAGAGAAACTTTTGCAATGAGCTCTACAAGGTCTAGAACTGACTCTGTCACTAATTTAAATACTGTTTCTTTTACAAATGTAACATGCCATCACATGTTGGCCATGCCCCCATTTTAAATAAGGTTTTGCATGGCCACTTACTGTATATGGAGCCTCTTGTAAAACACAATACACGAGCAAGCCCTAAAATGTATTAGTGTATTCTAATCAACAAGTAGATTTTACTAACTGCTTTGGGGCTCATTTACATTTGAATGTAAGTCATTTTTATGACACGCCTCTCAGATGTAGCAGCACACGTCTGCGCTAACATGTAGGTGTTACTTTCACAATCTCCCTGAAATACTTTTACGAAGTAGGCAAGCATGGTTCATAGTGACAGATCAGCCTGTCCAACACACATCAGGTTGTGTTTGTGCATGTCCAGCTGTATAAAAATGAAATGACAACTGATTTAATATACTTATTGTAGGAACTGAAAAGGTTAAGTGGAAGTAATAGTGGTGGAATGGCTATTTTATTTTAGATTATAGTAAAGATATAAATTTATCATCCACTTCAATGGATACAAAGTCTATTTATAAATGTTATATTCTGTCAACAAGTAAACCTGTGTCAATGTAATCCTATAAATATGTGATCTAGGTTACATTAAGGTTCCCAGGGGTCACTGGATGAGGAAAGGGCACTTTTACTAACTCTATATAGATGTCATTTTACATTAGTTGTCAGGATCACATATTGTACATCATTTCTTAAAAACTGACAGTAAAGGTCAAGAAAGAGATTGTACATAGTCAAGTAGGTGACTGAAGGTAACATAACATGCCTGCTTGAATCACCTTTGACCTGACAATAAGGGTCTACTTGGCCTTCAGAGCACATTTACAGCTCCAATGTATCATTTTTATGTGTCTTCAATAAAAGCAAAAGTGGCCTAGATTGATTTTACACTTGGATTTCTGCATCTAATCCTGTAGCTGCAGATAAAACGTCACAATAAATCCATGTTATATGACAATTTGTTTTCTTATACATGAATATTATTGAGGTTTTTAATAGTAGAAAAGGAGGATAATGCTGTGGTGAATTGGGGGTTGGTGACTATACTTTTCTCGTACAATTAAATGACATTACAATCTCTGTAAATGATAACCTGCATGGATTGAATTGGATTTTCACAGTGAACAAAGAATTATACTATGCAGAGCAGGATTACTATACTCACCACACATGCTAAGGAATTATGGGGGTCATTCCGAGTTGATCGTAGCTATGTTAAATTTAGCACAGCTACGATCGCAAACTCAGACATGCGGGGGGACGCCCAGTACAGCCTAGCCCGCGTCGCATGTCAGTGCCGCCCCCCCCGCACAAATGCAAATGCATCGCACAGCGGCGATGCCTTTGTATTTGAGGAGCAACTCCCGGCCAGCGCAGCTCCTGCGGCTGGCCGGGAGTTGCTCGTCGCACCCGCTGGCCGCATCGGCTGCGTGACACGTCACGCAGCCGCCACGGCGTGGCCCGCACCCCCAACGGTCCGGCCACACCTGCGTTGGCTCTACCGCACCCCCTAAATGGCGGCTTGTCTCAGAGGCGATCGCTGGGCACCGACGACTGCCATGCACTGGTGCACTGCGGCGCTGGCGCATGCTTAGTTCCGACCCGATCGCTGTGCTGCGACAAACTGCAGTGAGCGATCGGGTCGGAATGACCCCCAATATGTACTTTTTAGTGAAGCAAGAAACATAAAATTTAAGGGGGAATTCAATTAGCAGCAGAATTTACAGCAGGTGAAAAAGGGTGGTAACCTCAGGCTTTAACACCCAGGGCTATTCAATTACAGCCTCTGGGATAGGTTCCCCGACACATGGGTTAATATGGTCGCAGCACCTGAAAACAGGCTATTTAATACAGATTTCTTTTCGAGCCTTGACAGGCTCAAAAAAAAAAAAAACCTGCAGCCTGCGGACTGCCTTCAGGACTAATTTAATAACCCTGTTGCTTCAATTAGACCATTGTAATTTACCGCGGCTACAGTAATTGAATTCCCCACTTAATGTATTTGGTATATCAAACTTGTCGTTTCTGTGTACATCAGACCTAAATGCCATCATATGTTCTCATATGTCATCATAAAGACTCCCAAGTAAAGCTTCACATGCAATCATATTACCTAATATGTCCTGTAATGGTTCATATGCGCCAATATCGCCAATAATGTGGTATACAAACCCATATTCCCCAAATAGATTCTCCTGACCCATCGACATAGCCCAAAATACTCATGCTGTAGTACACAGGAGAAAGTTCTTTAGCCTGTTATCAGAAGAATTGTTACCCATGACAGAAATGTGACCGTTTGATAGTCTAAAACTGTGGACTTGCAACACAAAACAGCTCAATAATTAAAAAATATCTCAATTTTGCTTTTGTGATTTTTCATTGTGCCAAGTTCAAAAAAGTGTCTACGTAGTCACACCTATGATTCCCTGTAATCTGTTATCTGCAGAGCTAAATTCTATGTGTGTCCACAAAGCTGCTATCTTATTGGCACATTATTATCACGCATGCAAAAGAGAGGCTTAATTGCTGCAGTATAATCTGTTTAGCCATTGTAAATATACTAAGACTGTTTTATTTGCAATGACAAATGATAATCACTCTTTCAGCATTAGCCTATATGCATTACATAATCATTAATTAATTTAATTTGTGTACTGTACTGTTGAGAGAGTGAATGATTTTTCTACAATAAGCATTCATCTAACAATAACTAATTCTGGTAATCTGTTTGCAGCTAGGCTAGCATTCCCATGGTGGCATTGCTGCATCTCAGTTGCAGTTTCAGCTGCAGAGCCTAATAGTAGCTTTTGCTATTTATTCTAGCCTACAACTTGTCTTTAGTTAAATGACAGCAGATAGGCACAGCAATTGGATTGTAATTGCAGCACAGAACATAAATCTCTTTATGACGAAGTTGCAGAAGAGGTGCGTATGAACTTGCGTTTAGCTTCTATGGGGACATGCTGATCCTCTGACTGCAGCTGTGTCCTTTATATACTGTAGCTTCAGTTGCGCCAAACAGAAGCTTTCAGCATGCCAGGTTCACGGCAACTTGGCCGCACTTTGTCTTTCTCATTCAAAATGTGCATCCTATGGAGCTAATTCAGATGCAGAGGTGTAACTAGGGTTTTTGGAGTCCAGGGCAAGATTAGAAATGGTGGCCCCCACCCCTATCAAGCCCTATAAAGCAACTGTGTGCGTGCGACAAAATGGGCGTGGCCAAATGCCAGATGGGGCGTGGTCACTGAAAATGGGGCATGCCAACATGATATGCCACCTGTTTCACGTCACACTGGGAACATTCTTTTCAATTCAACATGCACCTTACCTGTAGGATGGTTTCTCACAATATGAATCCTCCGAAGAACTGTATCCTCTAAGGCAAACAGCATCTTCAGTTGTTATTCACTATTCATGTAGAAGATCACATCGTCCAGAAGATACCTGTTTGACAGTATGAGCCAAATTAGCATTACCCCACACAGTATGAGACAAACTCACAGTACGCCACACAGTATGAGCCAAACTCACATCACGCCACACAGTATGAGCCAAACTCACATTACGCCACACAGTATGAGCCAAATTCACATTACACCACACAGTATGAGCCAAACTCACATTATCCCACACAGTATGAGCCAAACTCACATTATCCCACACAGTATGAGCCATATTCACATTACCCCACACAGTATGAGTCAAACTCACATTACACCACACAGTATGAGCCAAACTCACATTATCCCACACAGTATGAGCCATATTCACATTACCCCACACAGTATGAGTCAAACTCACATTACACCACACAGTATGAGCCAAACTCACATTATCCCACACAGTATGAGCCATATTCACATTACCCCACACAGTATGAGTCAAACTTCACATTACACCTCACAGTATGAGCCAAATTCACTTTACCCCACACAGTATGAGCCGAACTTCACATTACGCCACACAGTATTAGCCAAATTCACATTACTTCACACAGTATGAGCCATATTTACATTACCCCACACAGTATGAGTCAAACTTCACATTACACCTCACAGTATGAGCCAAATTCACTTTACCCCACACAGTATGAGCCGAACTTCACATAACGCCACACAGTATTAGCCAAATTCACATTACTTCACACAGTATGAGCCATATTTACATTACCCCACACAGTATGAGCCAAACTCACAGTACATCACACAGTACAAGCCAAATTAACATTACCCCACACAGTATGAGTCAAACTCACATTACACCACACAGTATGAGCCAAACTCACATTATCCCACACAGTATGAGCCATATTCACATTACCCCACACAGTATGAGTCAAACTTCACATTACACCTCACACTATGAGCCAAATTCACTTTACCCCACACAGTATGAGCCGAACTTCACATTACGCCACACAGTATTAGCCAAATTCACATTACTTCACACAGTATGAGCCATATTTACATTACCCCACACAGTATGAGTCAAACTTCACATTACACCTCACAGTATGAGCCAAATTCACTTTACCCCACACAGTATGAGCCGAACTTCACATAACGCCACACAGTATTAGCCAAATTCACATTACTTCACACAGTATGAGCCATATTTACATTACCCCACACAGTATGAGCCAAACTCACAGTACATCACACAGTACAAGCCAAATTAACATTACCCCACACAGTATGAGCCAAACTTCACATTACGCCACACAGTATGAGCCGAACTTCACATTACGCCACACAGTATGAGCCGAACTTCACATTACGCCACACAGTATGAGCCGAACTTCACATTACGCCACACAGTATGAGCTGAACTTCACATTATGCCACACAATATGAGTAAAATTCCCATTACGCCACACAGTATGAGCCATATTCACATTACGCCACACAGTATTCGCCAAACTTCACATTACGCCATACAGTATGAGCCAAATTCACATTACGCCACACAGTATGAGCAAAAAAATGTTGGTAACTTCATGCAGACAGTATATTCCCCATTGCTGGCCCCTTTCTCTTTCCCTGCAGAAGCATGGCTGGCTCCTCAGCTGCAGCACTGCAGTTTACAGTGGGTTACTTACTTCAGTGTCTGCTGAACTGTCTTGCTGTGATGGAGGCATGGCAGAACACAAGGACAGAGAGATGGCAAGTGAGAGAAAGAAAGAGGGCAGGACTCAGAGAGAGAGCATGGGTGGCCAGGTGGGAGGACACAAGGTGCAGCGGGGATCTCAGGGAGCATGATGCTGGTGCCACAGTCACGTTCGCTCCCAGCAGCAGGAGACTGGATGCTGCTGCTGCTCAAATGCCGCCAAGCACCATGTCCACGGGTCTAGCTTGGCGGCGCAGTGGGGAGGATTGCTCGGTGGTGCAGTGGTGAGGGCAGGCGGCAGCAGCATAATGATGGAGGTGGGTGGGCGGAGCAGGTACAATGCCCTGTCTGGTGGCGCCCCCTTCTGCTGGGCCTGCCACAATGCCCAGGGCACGTGCCCTGCTCGACCCCCCTTAGTTGCGCCTCTGTTCCAATGTGATTGTAGCTGCTATCACTGCTGCTTCCAAGGATAGCGCTGTATAGTAATGCAGCAGGATGCATATATTACAATTAGATGTTGCCTGCTGCTGTAGTGATCCCACCTGCTTCCTAGAACCCAGGCATCAGACCACTCACTCACCATCGGGCAGCTTGTCGTGCCCATGGGACTGCATAAGCCGCCCATAGCAGAGGCAAGGAAATCTTTGTGTAACCATGGAGATCCGTGGCCTCTTCACTCCCCCTAAACTGCAATGAAGCACCTCCGTTTTACGAAACAAAGGCTATTGCAGCCCCATCCCCATCCCTGCCACCCAAATGGCAGCATCTTTTTCTGATGTCAAGTTCCAAGTGCTTCATCCGTGACTTTGTACAGTATGTGTTTAAAACTAAGGGGTCTATTTACTTAGCCTTGGATGGAGATAAAGTCCCAACCAATTAGCTTCTAACTGCCATGTCACAGGCTGGGTTTGAAAAATGACAGTTACAGTACGAGCTGGTTGACTGGTACTTTGTCTCCATCCAAAGCTTAGTAAAGAGACCCCTAATTCTTGTGCGGTTAAAGTCACAGCTTGAGCAGAGATTTGGAAGACTGACCATGATTTTACTTTCTACAAATGTAGTGATTGATCACCAGATCCCAAGCAGCAGAAGAACACTGAAATGATCAATATGTGGCTACTGTATTTTTGTAGGGGGGAAGCTGCTCTTCGCTTCATATGCTGCTGTGTCCCTTCCCCTACACCAAGTAATTGTACATCCTCCATCTGTTTATCTCACATAATAGTTTAGGCAAGTGTTTAGCAATAGACTTCTCCAAATCTCTTTTGTTTGCACGTCTCTCTGTTTCCATTTACCCCTCTGACATTTCCACCCACCTACTGTACTTTGTTAATTTGCCCACACTTCACAACTTTACTCTGTGCCCATCACCACCCACTGTTCCTCTTTCCTGCACCCTAGTCACTCATACTTCATCCACCTTTACACCTTAACTTCCTCATCCACATTTGAGTCCTGATGACCACCAATCTGAATCTTCAGTACAGTATATGGAGGATCCCAGCATGGCAGGTAAGCAGAATATTCTGAGTTTAATAATTTTGGCCCTACATTGCTGGCAGATTTTACTACCGCTGATATTCCAGATAGCAGTAAAATTCACTGGCTTTTGTCAGTAAAGGCTTCTCCATGTATGAGGTATTTGTCCAAAACCTGTATTGTAAGGCCTAAATGCCCCCTCCCTGTGCTCTTCTATGTTTTACTTGGGAGGCCACACCCCCTCTCATGGCTGGACATGTCAGCAGCGTACAAACACAATATTTTCTGTCCCTCAACCGATCCATTCACTTCAATGAGCCACACCCACTGGCCATACCAACTGGCACAGTTAACATTAGGGGAGGGTGCCATAATAGGCACTTGCTCCAGGTGCAATGGCTCCATGCTAAACCTATGGATATGACATGTATGGTCATGGAGGTGGGAGGTTGCCACATATTCTTCTCTTGGCGTGAACAAACTAAGAACTTCAGAATTAGCCTATTTTGCAGGTTCTACCACCATGAATCTGTCACTAACTCTGACCCATCTGATGATTCTGTTCTTCTCTGCAGCTCTGATTGGTGATTTGAAACTTAAAATCATAAAGTGGCAATTGAGTTTGAGTGGGGCATAAGGGCACTGTTCATTACACCTTATGGGCAGGTTACATATGCAGAAATACTCATTTCCATATGTATTAAGTAGAGATGAGCGGGTTCAGTTCTCCGAGATCCGAACCCCCCCGAACTTCACCTATTTTACACGGTTCCGAGGCAGCCTCGGATCTTCCCGCCTTGCTTGGTTAACCCGAACGTCATCATCCCGCTGTCGGATTCTTGCGAGATTCGTATTCTATATAAAGAGCCGCGCGTAGCCGCCATTTTCACTCGGGCATTGGAGATTGAACGGAGTGGACGTGGCTGCGTTCTCTCCCTGAAAAGCTCCGTAATCTGTGCTCAGTGTTCTGCAAATATCTGTGCTCAGTGTGCTGAATATATCTGTGCTCAGTGTGCTGAAAATATCTACAGTCTCTGCCTGAAAATGCTCCATATCTGTGCTCAGTGTACTGCAAATATCTGTGCTCAGTGTGCTGCATTGTGGGGACCACCAGTATATAATTATAGTAGTAAAGTACAGTAGGCCATTGCTGTATCTTGCAGGTCTGTGTCAAGTATACTACTATCCATATCTGTGCTGCATTATTGTGAGCAGTATATAGTAGGACAGTGCAGCATTTTGGTGATCAGCAGTATACATATAGTACAGTACAGAAGGCCATTGCTGTATCTTGCAGCTCTGTGTCAAGTATACTACTATCTATATCTGTGCTGCATTATTGTGAGCAGTATATAGTAGGCCAGTGCAGCAGTTTGGTAACCAGCAGTAGTAGCACAGACAGTACAGTAGGCCATTGCTATTGATATATTACTGGCATATAATTCCACGCATAAAAAAATGGAGAATAAAAATGTGGAGGGTAAAATAGGGAAAGTTCAAGATCCACTTCCACCTTGTGCTGAAGCTGCTGCCACTAGTCATGGCCGAGATGATGAAATGCCATCAACGTCATCTGCCAAGGCCGATGCCCAATGTCCTAGTAGAGAGCATGTAAAATCCAAAAAACAAAAGTTCAGAAAAATGACCCAAAAATCTACATTAAAAGCATCTGAGGAGAAGCGTAAACTTGCCAATATGCAATTTTTATGACACGGAGTGGCAAGGAATGGCTGAGGTCCTGGCCTATGTTCATGGCTAGTGGTTCAGCTTCCCATGCGGATGGAAGCACTCATCCTCCTACTAGAAAAATGAAAAGACTTAAGATGGCAAAAGCACAGCAAAGAACTGTGCGTTCTTCTAAATCACAAATCCCCAAGGAGAGTCCAATTGTGTCGGTTGCGATGCCTGACCTTCTGACCTTCCCAACACTGGACGGGAAGAGGTGGCATCTTCCACCATTTGCACGCCCCCTGCAAGTGCTGGAAGGAGCACCCACAGTCCAGTTCCTGATAGTCAAATTGAAGATGTCACTGTTGAAGTACACCAGGATGAGGATATGCATGTTGCTGGAGCTGAGGAGGAAATTGACAAGGAGGATTCTGATGGTGAGGTGGTTTGTTTAAGTCAGGCACCCGGGGAGACACCTGTTGTCCGTGGGATGAATATGGCCATTGACATGCCTGGTCAAATTACAAAAAAAAATCACCTCTTTGGTGTGGAATTATTTTAACAGAACTGCGGACAACAGGTGTCAAGCCGTGTGTTCCCTTTGTCAAGCTGTAATAAGTAGGGGTAAGGACGTTAACCACCTCGGAACATCCTCCCTTATACGTCACATGCAGCGCATTCATCATAAGTCAGTGACAAGTTCAAAAACTTTAGGTGACAGCGGAAGCAGTCCACTGACCACTAAATCCCTTCCTCTTGTAACCAAGCTCCTGCAAACCACACCACCAACTCCCTCAGTGTCAATTTCCTCCTTACCCAGGAAAGCCAATAGTCCTGCAGGCCATGTCACTGGCAAGTCTGACGAGTCCTCTCCTGCCTGGGATTCCTCCGATGCATCCTTGAGTGTACCGCCTACTGCTGCTGGCGCTGCTGTTGTTGCTGCTGGGAGTCGATCGTCATCCCAGAGGGGAAGTCGGAAGACAACTTGTACTACTTCCAGTAAGCAATTGACTGTCCAACAGTCCTTTGCGATGAAGATGAAATATCACAGCAGTCTTCCTGTTGCAAAGTGGATAACTCAGGCCTTGGCAGCTGTGTTGGTGTTAGACGTGCATCCGGTATCCGCCGTTAGTTCACAGTCAATTAGAGAATTTCTTGAGGTAGTGTGTTCTTGGTACCAAAAACCATCTAGATTCCACTTCTCTAGGCAGGTGATACCAAGAATGTCAGCTCAATGTCAATGTCAATGTCAGTTCAATGTCAGTACACAGACGTCAGAAAAAGACTCTCCAGTATCCTAAAAAATGCAGTTGTACCCAATGTCCATTTAACCACGGACATGTGGACAAGTGGAGCATGGCAGACTCAGGACTATATGACTTTGACAGCCCACTGGGTAGATGTATTGCCTACCGCAGCAAGAACAGCAGCGGCGGCACCAGTAGCAGCATCTCGGAAACGCCAACTCGTTCCTAGGCAGGCTACGCTTTGTATCACCGCTTTCCATAAGAGGCACACAGCTGACAACCTCTTATGTAAACTGAGGAACATCATTGCAGAATGGCTTACCCCAATTGGACACTCCTGGGGATTTGTGACATCGGACAACACCACCAATATTGTGCGTGCATTACATGTGGCAAATTCAGCCACCGCGTGCCGAAGACTGGAGCACCAGCAAACACTCCTGAACCTGCCCCGCCATCATCTGAAGCAAGAGGTGGTAACGAGGTGGAATTCAACCCTCTATATACTTCAGAGGATGGAGGAGCAGCAAAAGGCCATTCAAGCCTATACATCTGCCTATGATATAGGCAAAGGAGGGGGAATGCACCTGACTCAAGCGCAGTGGAGAATGATTTCAACGTTGTGCAAGGTTCTGCAACCCTTTGAACTTGCCACACATGAAGTCAGTTCAGACACTGCCAGCCTGAGTCAGGTCATTCCCCTCATCAGGCTTTTGCAGAAGCAGCTGGAGAGATTGAAGGAGGAGCTAATATGGAGCGATTCCGCTAGAAATGTGGGACTTGTGGATGGAGCCCTTGATTCGCTTAACCAGGATTCACGGGTGGTCAATCTGTTGAAATCAGAGCACTACATTTTGGCCACCGTGCTCGATCCTAGATTTAAAACCTACGTTGGATCTCTCTTTCCGGCAGACACAATCTGCAGAGGTTCAAAGACCTGCTGGTGAGAAATTTGTCAAGTCAAGCGGAACGTGACCCGTCAACAGCTCCTCCTTCACATTCTCCCGCAACTGGGGCTGCGAGGAAAAGGCTAAGAATTCAGTGCCCACCCACTGGCGGTGATGCAGGGCAGTCTGGAGCGAGTGCTGACATCTGGTATGGACTGAAGGACCTGCCAACGATTACTGACATGTCGTCTACTGTCACTGCATATGATTCTGTCACCATTGAAAGAATGGTGGAGGATTATATGAGTGACAGCATCCAAGTAGGCACGTCAGACAGTCCGTACGTATACTGGCAGGAAAAGAGGCAATTTGGAGGCCCTTGCACAAACTGGCTTTATTTTACCTAAGTTGCCCCCCCCCCCCTCCAGTGTGTACTCCGAAAGAGTCTTTAGTGCAGCCGGTCACCTTGCCAGCGATCGGCGTACGAGGTTACTTCCACAAGATGTGGAGAAGATGTTTATTAAAATTAATTATAATCAATTCCTCCGTGGAGACATTCACCAGCAATTGCCTCCAGAAAGTACTCAGGGACCTGAGATGGTGGATTCCAGTGGGGATGAATTAATACTCTGTGAGGAGGGGGATGTACACAGTGAAAGGGGTGATGAATCGGACGATGAGGAGGAGGTGGATATCTTGCCTCTGTAGAGCCAGTTTGTGCAAGGAGAGATTGATTGCTTCTTTTTTGGTGGGGGCCCAAACCAACCAGTCATTTCAGCCACAGTCATGTGGCAGACCCTGTGGCTGAAATGATGGGTTTGTTAACGTGTGCATGTCCTGTTTATACAACATAAGGGCGGGTGGGAGGGCCCAAGGACAATTCCATCTTGCACCTCTTTTTAACATTTTTTATCTTTGCATCATGTGATGTTTGGGGCTAATTTTTTTAAGTGCCATCCTGTCTGACACTGCAGTGCCACTCCTAGATGGGCCAGGTGTATGTGCCGCCCACTTGGGTCGCTTAGCTTAGTCATCCGGTGACCTCGGTGCAAATTTTAGGACTAAAAATAATATTGTGAGGTGTGAGGTGTTCAGAATAGACTGGAAATGAGTGGAAATTATGGTTATTGAGGTTAATAATACAATGGGATCAAAATTACCCCCACATTCTATGATTTAACCTGTTTTTGAGGGTTTTTTTTATATAACACACCCGAATCCGACAAAAAATTTTCAGGGAGGTTTTGGCAAATTGCGTTTGAATCCAAAACACGGCCGCGGTGTACATCTCTAGTATTAAGTAACAGGACCACTCATTATTAGAGCTTCCATGTGGCCCTCTCATATTCAGGATCCCTCCGCTGTCAATGGCCCTTTCTGTAGCCATGTAATTTACACTAGCCGGAGTTGTAAACGTTCGCCGCTAGTAATTGGTGATGAAAGTGTAGGAGATAGGGATCGTGGAGCAGCAGCTTTTCAGAAGAGCTGTATTGCAAGCGGAGCAATGTTGAATTGCTCTTTTACTTACATATCCAATCAGCCCCTAATAATGTATGTAAAATATGTGATATCCTATGCACCAGACATTTGAAAGGTAACAAATACTTATATTGAGGAATGTTCTTGTATCATTTGTCCACAGTTTCCCTTTCTTATTTCTTTGTGATGAAAACACGTATTGTTTCTTCCAAATGGATGCCATATAAAACAAGGAAGATAAAAGAACACAGAAAAAAATCCAATGTGTAGTATTGTTTCTCAAAAGTCAAACAATGGTCATTTAGGACATAAAAAAGTTCCACAGCAAACTCTCCACTCCGTGTAGAATATGTATTAGGGGACCACCCAAAACATGTGACGATTAGTGGAAACCGATGCTCACTTTGTAAGCTTACATTAAACAGAATTTGTCATGCCCATAAAGGTATCTTTTCTCTCTATATTCCACCTCTCACGGTCTCATCAACATACACCACCCAAATGATCAGCAGGACCTCATGCTTTCACGTGTGCTTACTTGTAACGAATAAGGTATGTTCATGTAGAGGTTTCTTTTCTCATTCCCACACTTGTAAAAGATGTTCTCACAGGCTCACGTCCATGGATGGTGGATGGTAAATAAAGAAATAAATGTATAAAGATAATGTATAGAGCCATTCATGATGAGAACAGATGGCACAGGGGCATTTTCTGTCTGACCATCCTGTGTAGTTTCACTGGTTTTAGGGGGTCATTCCGACCCGATCTCAGCGTGCTTTCTTTTGTACAGCTGTGACCGAGTCACTACTGCGCACGCACGGGGGCCGTAATGCGCACGTGCGTTGTTGCCCGGCGACAGCCGTCGCCGGACAACGAGGCTGACTACGTAGGAAGTGGTCTCAGCGGTGACCACAAGAAGATTAACTGCAGGAAGCCGTTCTGTGGTGGCAACTCACTGTTTGGAGCCACTTTCGGGGAGTGGTAAGGAAAACACTGGCGTGTACAGGCGAACGGAGGGCGGATGTCTGACGTCAAAGTGCCCATCATCAAGTATGTTCAGGGCTGGTCTTGTTTTGCAGGAAACTTTTTTAGCTTAGCAGGGCTGCACAAACGTTCGCAACCCTGCTATGCTAAAATACACTCCCCCATAGGTGGAGATTAGTTGATTGCACCAGCAGCAAAAAGTTGCTTGGTGCGATCAACTCGGAATGAGGGCCTTAATTTGTACTTGCTAAGCTTAAATTTAACCTAAAAACTCCAATTTCATGGAATGGTGTCAGGTATCAAAATGGTCAAAATCAGTCTTAAAATATGGCAAATATTTTAATTTTCTCAATAAATTAATAATCATCTGGTACAAACAATGACATGAAAACCATTAATGAAACACAAAAGGTACTATCTAGTATTTCATGGTTATTTGCCAGTGAAATCTTCTCAGCAATGTGGGTGTCTTCAATTTACCCAGCACGGAAGAAAAAACACAAAAAAACATTTTCATGATAATTTACCTTTATGATATCATCTGCTACAACTATAAAATGATACTCAAAAATGATATGGTTATAAAGATACTGCTACCATATTATCAGTCCCTTAGCAGTAACTACTCATTTATGTACTGCAGTCATTAATTATACAATTGTCTTTGTTAATTGCAATCTAAACTTGTACATTTATTTTGATTGCATAAGTGATATGTTATTCAAACTGCATATTACATGAGCCATAAAAAAAATAAATTGCTATTGCTCTGAAAATACATCCCAATAATTAGTAGGTATCAAAGGCTTCCGCTTGACTTGGCAACAGAAAGTAGACAAACAAATTCACATAGAAACGCGGAACATTTCTTTGCAGCTTTTATCCTCACTTGTTACAAATGGGTCAGCTTTGTAACAGTTGGCTCATCCAGAATAATCAATTTGTTAATCAAATCTTAAAAACAAAACTTTTTCTGTTACTTAAAGCGCAACAGAATATGCTGCGCTGTAAAATAAACTGTTAATAAAGAAATAATTATAAAGATATGGCTTGACCCAGATTCACATTTTTATGCTCTTGAGACATCAAGGAAATATTGAATATTTGTGGTTAAATAGACTTTGTCAGATTTTTGGCCTATTCAACACTGTCGTATCCAGATCTATGTATTTGTTTATGTACAGTATAGTTAAAATACAGTTTTGCCACATCACTTTTATAATCACTATTATTCAGAGTCCCTGCTTTTTCCCAGGTCTCTCAGTCTTTGGTCTTCTGCTTGCCTCCATTTTCAAGACTACCCCAAGTATTTATCCTGCCTGAGGCATGTGTAGAGTGGGGTAGTTGAAACAGTGTACTACCCAGTGCACTACTACACAATGGGGGTCATTCTGACCCATTCACATGCAGCGGTTCTTCGCTTTGGTGCGAACAGGATGGGACTGTGGCTGCGCGCTGCCCACAATGCACACGAGCATCGTTGCCCGGCGATGGCTGTCGCCAGGCAGCAATGCAGCCAGTGCAGAAAGTGATGGCAGCGGTGATTGTTAGAAGATTGACAGCGGGGAGACATTCCGGGGTGTCTACTGTCGAAGTCAAAAATATTACATAGAAAGAACATACAGACTCCACACATATAAGTCGCTATACTTGCAAATACGCGCAGCGAGCACAGCAATATATGGTAACACACGCATTTACACGGACATGCCACAGAGATGGATTTGACACTTATTTCATACAGCACATAATTATAATAATATCAAGCGCCAGACATCATAATGATTTAAAATTATATAATGAAGTAATGTCATGTATGTGTATTATTTGAACGACCTGTCATATTTGGTATTAAAGCAAGCAGATTAATGTGTAGATTCATTTGATACTTGTTATTAAGTTGTAGGACATTGCAACAAGGAGTTATGATTAAATGTATGAAAGCTAAAATCACTCTTATTAGGACTAAAGACATTTACAGAAACAGGTAGTGGACAGGAAGCTCAGGCCAGCCCCTTTTGATGTCTTCAAGGCTGAACCTGTTTAGCATACGAACAGACTAGTGACTCATCATGAATGAAAGTTCCCTCCCCCAAAACTAGATAACACATTACAGAGACACATAATTGCCAGTTGCTGTTTTGTACCAGACGATGGAGGAGATGTTGCCAGACCAGCTCCTGTATTTATTTGCTAAGAGAGAGAGATATATTAAGAGGAGGATGCATTGAGGGAATGGTATTGTATGCTGGCCTGTAACTGTATGTATTAACTGCTTACTGTATGAATTGTAGCCATGTAACTATATGTATACTGTACATTGTAATATATTGAATCCATATCCTTTTAATAACAAATATATACATCAATGAGCTTTGGAACTCAGATAATGTGTGGGTGTATTGTTTTCTCTTATGGGATGCAGTGTTTTGCGATGTATAGCGCACATTCAGGGCACATGGTAATAAGTTGTGCAGGCGTTTACAATATATATTAGAGCGGGCATTTTAAATATTTGTTAGAAAGCAATTTGGTATTTACAGATGAGGGCTCGTCCGCGATATCATGGTCTTAATGATGCACTGTACATTACAAACGCGGTTGTGATCGACCGGCTCCGATGGACGCATTGCGACGCTGATGAATAACATCCACGTGTATTGTTGTGTTACCAGTAAGCCAATGACATTAAAATTCAAGGGACAATGTGTTTCTCATAATATTTAAGATGCTAAAGAGTATTTTTATTGTTGCAAAACAAAGTTCAAATAAGTCATATTGTGTTTGATTCAGATTGGATTGTTTTATCTGTTAAGTAGATTTAAAAGTACATTTAAAAGTTGCCGCATAGCCTTGATATAGTTTTTTTTTTTAAACTCAGGCCTAAAATAACTTCTGGTGCTTGTATAATTTGTGATTTGTGACAAAGCAAGCCGCATGTTCTATCCTCCATTTTGGACTAACCACATGGCCTGTCCACCATCTTGTGTAAACCTCATGGATGTGGAAGGGGGAGGAGCAGTGGCCATTTTAGGAAGGTCACTTTCTAAATAACTGATTTTCAGTCTGCACAGAACAATCAGTTTCTTTTGTCACATCAAGCACCATTTATGAGTTACCAATGCATTTATTTAACCCATGCCATAGTCAATTACAAATAGTTTCAATTGGGCCTAGTGAGAGTAAATGGTGAGATAAATGCTTGGCTTGGTGTAGGAAATTGCACACAGATAGAAAAAGGAAAGGAAGAGTTTTGGTTTTGTTTTTTTTTTGTTTTTTTTTTCCTTCCAAGACTTGTAGAATCTGCTTACTAGGGAGGATAGCCATTGAAATGCAAATTAACCTGTGTAATTTCTTTTTTTTTGCAGTGAAAAGCACATAGCTTTGATATACAAATAAGAGGTAAGGTGTCACACAGAAGGCCAGTGAATTATACATATATATAATATTATTATAATTATGTGTATATTTATATCAGTGTATGTTCTGCAAGATAGCTATCCAATCTGAATCATATCATTTAAATTATAGATTATTGCAGTCATTATCTGTGTGAAATCGGATACATTTGTTGCTATATAGGTAAATTTGAAATAACAGTATTTAAGGGAGTAATTATAGATATGAAACGGAGTTCTGACCTGGTTGTTAAGGTTTATACAGAAAAAAACTGGGTGTTGTGTTAAGTGAGCGATTATAGTTGGTATTGCTCACATTTATAGAGACTGTGTGGTTTGTTGAATTGCGTACGCACATTGGTACACGTGGTACAGAATGTGAGGACAGCATACAAAAACATGCACGTGGCGCAAGGCCGCACACGTGGCATAGAGGTACGCACGGTTGTGTAAATACGCAAGTTTGCGTAGGGTTGTGTGCGCATAATAAAACCACACGATAGTTTGTTTAGTTACAAGGTGGGACAGTAACCATGCTACAATAGCACAAAACTACCCGGTTTCTAAAGCATATTAGTATAAAACTTTTGTTTAAACTGTATTGCCTCTGGGGGTAAAGCTGCCGATCAGAACGAGTGAAAATTTTCTGTACAGAAAAACAAAGTATATTTGAATGAGTGAAAGCAGGAGTGAGTGAAGCTGAACCCTGGAACTAAGTGGTCTAAGTGGCTGAAGTGGTAACACTGGGTTAGTAGAGGCCTGGTGGCGTAGGGTTCGCTACCTTGCGTGATCAAAACTAAGTGGTCTGAAGTGGTCTAAGTGGTCCCATACAACTAAGTGATCTGGAGTGGTCTAGGCTAGGTGGTCTACAGCAATCATAGGGCATATAGATAACTAGTATCTATAGGCTGTGCTATTGCATCGCATGTCCATGTGTTCTGCACAGCACAACGTGATACCATTGTGTCATATGCGCTGTGGAAGAGCATACGCAGACGTGATTGTATATACAAAGGGGTTTTTCTTTGATAACGTCAGGAAATCTCCCTGGTGGGCTTCCACTGGAAAGGGTGAAGGGTAGTTATCTAATTTCTCTGTTTTTCACCCTACAAACAATTCCAGTTGAAAGATACCGAAAAGGATTTTTTCGCTGCCTCTCTCAGGAAAATATTCCAACAGAACCTCCACCGAGAGAAATCATGGTGCTGTAAGGTCTGATAGGAGCCCTAAGTTGGGTACATCACCTACGCTATCGACAGTGTATGGTAGTACCGGCCAACGTGGGCGAGAGTGGGTGGAAGCGCTTGGAGAACTTTCACCATCGCCTTATATTGAGTATTTTGGTATTTGTGGGAATAGCCGAGAAGGCAAGACCCACAAATTATGGGAGCCAGTTGCTCAACTAAGGGACGTATGGTAGCCAGGGTTCAGGCAGAAGAGTTGGGACCGAGAAGGTCAGACTCTGGACCGAGAAGGTCAGAATTGCGGCCGAAAGGGTCAGCAAGGTTTATCATGTGTGAAAAATATGGTCCACACGCTGAAGTTTACTGTGACGAATGGATACGTATGACTGACAAAGATAGGGTACCATTCCCTAGGGTGGGCAGCTTTGAACCAGAGGTACTGCAGAATGTAGGTATTAAAATATGTCTGATAAAATCCAGAAAACAAAGGGTCAGGCATACAAATTGTTTAAACCTGTGGCAGAAAGAGGGGTTGGTGAGTTTGATCCTAAGGTATTGCTGGTGGTATGTCTAACCAAAGTCATATAAGACAAGAATGGAAATATAAGAACTGTTTGAACTTGTAGCAACAATAAACAAGTAGGAAGAAAAAAGAGAATGCAAGTACACCGCCATATGTAGATGTGGAAGCAGTTACGGCCAGCATACAAACTATAGAAAATAATAAAAATATGAAAAATATGACTGTAACATATATATGTACTAATGAATGTTGAAGTTTTATTTAGGAGGAGAAGGTGACCTGATTGTTTTCAGCAATTTCTCATGCACCCAGAGGAGTATCCAACCAGTAAAAGAAGAGCAGTAGCCTGCGGGGGAAGTGGCTGAGACCAGTGGAACAGGTAAGTATGGTATCATTCGTGTACATATATAGTAAAACCCCCAAAAAAATAAAACAAAAAAATCAAGAAAGTAACGTCAGAAATGGAGAAAAACCTGTCCGCACATTAGTATTTGCCAGTAGGAAAGCGGACAGAGACAAGGTAACCCCCGGGTATTTCTTTTAGTTACCATATAAGAAATATTCATTCCTAGTAATGCCCCTAGTCAAGATGAGCTTGGAAATGTTTGTTGGACCATGTACAGACCCTTAATACGGGATGAGAAGGATTGAATGAATACTTCGCATGACCTAGAAGCTTGTTAAACTTTTTATTTTTTTGTCTTTTGCAGTAATAGAAAACTCTCCATCTGGATAAGATTACTGGTAAACACTAATTCGGCAAATGGGAGGTGGCTGTCTCTGTGCTACTGTACAGGCTCAATAAGGCATTGAGGGCAGGGTGCAGACTTCTTTGCAAGATTGGAAAGGGGTCACAGTAGCTAATCTTAGAAAGTGTGCTATTGAACATCACAAGAATAGTGCTAGGCGCAGAGAACAACAGGTGGAGAGGTAAAGGATGGTAAGTATACTAGCACATACAGGAAAGACCCATCAGTCCAAACCCCAGATCCCTAATGGTCAATAATATGTTACACTTGTAGGAAGGAAGGGCATTTTGCCAGAGGTTGTAGGAGTAGTAGGACACATAGTCAATATAGACCCCCTAGACAGAAAACACAAGCCATATTATTAAACACATAGATGGGACCAAGGGACATATAGTAAGGAATCACCAGCCATATAGAAAACACAGATTCGGGCAATGGGAGTAACAGGAACGTTGCAACAATACCCTTTGAGTAGACCTGCAGAGATTATACAATACAGAATAGAAAGATAATATTGACTTGCGCCCAAAAGAGCTGCACTCGGGTCGCCAATCCTAAGGAGCACCACTCCTCACTCAATGTACAACCAAAAAAAAGTGGAACGGCTCCCAGGCGCTGCTCTATATGTATACACGAGTAGCTTCTCTTAAAACTCCACAGATAAATCCTCAAAAGAAAGGAAAGGACATATTCATGCAATGTAACTGTCCATATGTGTATTATTTATCCGTATAGATGATCCTCAACTGACCTATGGGCAATGCCCTATGTTCACATCAAGGTTTCTTTATCTTTCAAAACTTCATACAATCACTTCTTAACTTATTGGTATATGGCTCACCTTCAGTAAATACCCTATGTGCATCAAAAGGTTTCTTTCCAATGTCCCATTTGTCTGGATCGAGCTGAACAATATCAGGATCTTATACCATCACGATATATGGAGTATGTCAGAACCAAAAGTCCATGCAAGGTCAGGTATAAACTGATTTATTTGTAAAAAATATAAAAATGTATATACATTCACTGTATCATAGGTCACCTAACGTACACAATATTCCCAACCGGCAAGATCTATATCACCGCACACTCCTCAGATGGAAAAAAGCGAGGGAAGAAAAAAAGGGGGAATAGTACGTGGGTAAGGCAGATATACCCAAAAAAGGGTCTTTACCAATTCCTCACGGTAGGTGACGTGGTGAACCTATGAAGAGTGTCGAAATTCCACCGACGCGTTTCGGAAGCACTGTTCCTTCATCAAGGTGTGGGGTGATAATGGACCTTGCCGGTCATTTTATCCTCCCTAACATGATCACATGACTTTAATTATCCAATCAAAATTCATATATTCTAAATAAGCCATATACATATAAGACACATATTAAAATGCACTATTATCCTGTACAGAAATTCATCTAAACCAGTATCAGTACATTCAAAATTCATATATCATAAGACAATTTCCTAAAATAGCGTTTTTCATAAATTGGGTATAATCCAAATTATGGGATTGGATCTATAAATTTTAATCCTAATGGACAATCAATGTATAAACTGACCCAATCCCTCTGATTCAAAACCATATATTTCGTCCAGCTAAAAACCCATGATGCAACATAATTATTCCCATAATGCACTGCAGAATCATAGAGTCCTAGATTGTGCTTGGTTACCATGGTAACCACACGTATACTCCATCCGGTAATATTTCTTAATTAGTGCATTATGGGAATAATTATGTTGCATCATGGGTTTTTAGCTGGACGAAATATATGGTTTTGAATCAGAGGGATTGGGTCAGTTTATACATTGATTGTCCATTAGGATTAAAATTTATAGATCCAATCCCATAATTTGGATTATACCCAATTTATGAAAAACGCTATTTTAGGAAATTGTCTTATGATATATGAATTTTGAATGTACTGATATTGGTTTAGATGAATTTCTGTACAGGATAATAGTGCATTTTAATATGTGTCTTATATGTATATGGCTTATTTAGAATATATGAATTTTGATTGGATGATTAAAGTCATGTGATCATGTTAGGGAGGATAAAATGACCGGCAAGGTCCATTATCACCCCACACCTTGATGAAGGAACAGTGCTTCCGAAACGCGTCGGTGGAATTGCGACACTCTTCATAGGTTCACCACGTCCCCTACCGTGAGGAATTGGTAAAGACCCTTTTTTGGGAATATCTGCCTTACCCACGTACTATTCCCCCTTTTTTTCTTCCCTCGCTTTTTTCCATCTGAGGAGTGTGCGGTGATATAGATCTTGCCGGTTGGGAATATTGTGTACGTTAGGTGACCTATGATACAGTGAATGTATATACATTTTTATATTTTTTACAAATAAATCAGTTTATACCTGACCTTGCATGGGCTTTTGGTTCTGACATACTCCATATATCGTGATGGTATAAGAGCCCGATATTGTTCAGCTCGATCCAGACAAATGGGACATTGGAAAGAAACCTTTTGATGCACATAGGGTATTTACTGAAGGTGAGCCATATACCAATAAGTTAAGAAGTGATTGTATGAAGTTTTGAAAGATAAAGAAACCTTGATGTGAACATAGGGCATTGCCCATAGGTCAGTTGAGGATCATCTATACGGATAAATAATACACATATGGACAGTTACATTGCATGAATATGTCCTTTCCTTTCTTTTGAGGATTTATCTGTGGAGTTTTAGGAGAAGCTACTCGTGTATACATATAGAGCAGCGCCTGGGAGCCGTTCCACTTTTTTTTGGTTGTACATTGAGTGAGGAGTGGTGCTCCTTAGGATTGGCGACCCGAGTGCAGTCAATATTATCTTTCTATTCTGTATTGTATATTGCACTTGTTTAACTTTGTCTTGCTGCCCAGTCTTCAAATATGTTTGCCCATAGAACAAGTAGAAGGGCACAAATGGATGGTTTATTTTCAGAGAATGTGGATATTGAACTAATAGATGAAAATTTAGAGGGAGCAATGTTAAAATTGGAAAAACTTCTCATCAAGGAGAGTAAAGTCTGGTGGGAGGTGGCATCCCTAGAAAAATATTGTTCAGAAAATCTTATACCGAGAGGATTTAAGATTAATAAGATCCCTTCTTTTCAAAATGAACCCGGCCATTTCACTGCTGAATGGCATAAAATATTGGATTCATGTTCATTCTCACTGATGAAACTCATCATAGGTGAGAGGAGCAGAATGTTGAAACAAATAGAAGAGGAAATTGATGTAATGAAATCTTTAGTTGATCCCTTTTCTGAGTTGAAAGACTTCAAAGATATGGAAGCAGTGATCATTAAGAGGATAGAGAAAAATGAGAGAGAAATAAAAACTAAAAAACAAAGGAAATTTATGAGGGATATCAAAGAAAAGAGAAGTGATCAGGAGGTAATACCACCTGAGGGGAAAGGAGATGAAAATTCCAGTGTGACTAATGAAATTAGGAAAAATTTGAAACCTATAAAATCTAAAAATAGAGTACACTATAATGGAAATCTTCGGAATACTAACAAACCGGAAGATTGCCCCCGTAGAGATTATGAAAACTCTAGAAGGCCCAGTTATTACCGCCCAACCTATGTGGAAAACAGGAGACAGTACAATAAAAGGGATTATAACAAACCATATAATAGTAAACCACAGGAAGGTGGAGGTAGGTTTAGGAGTCCATATAGAAGAGATCTTGGAAAATTTACACCAAGTGATCAATCTGATCATTTTTTAGAGAGGAGACTAAGAGAAAGGGAGAGATGGTGACACAGGCTAAAAGGAGTCGAGGCAAAAGGGGGGGGGAAGTATAAACATCTAAATTCAAAAAGACGGAGGCAACTTAAAAATATGGAGGAAAAGAAGAGTGAGGATGTTATGAAAAATAGTAACTATGATGAGACACAAAAGTCACAAGTCAACGAGGAAAAAAGACAGGAGATAACTACTAAGATTTATAATCTAAGCAAACATCAGCTTACTATCCATGAAACTAGTGTCCTTGAAAAAGGACTAAAGTTTGCACCTTCAAACAAGTGTGACAAATTCAATGTATATGTTGACTTTGAAAAGTTTATCAGACGTCTCACCCTTAAAAGATTTTTTGAGGAATTACCTAGTGCCCAGGACCAGAATTATGAGGAGGGAGAAGTAAGGTTAAAAAAGAAATCCACTTTCTACCCTAAACACAAAAAAGGTAACTTTATAGAGGCATTTGAAAAGTCAGTTAAAAGAGATTTGGAAAGTACCACATTACGTCCCAATACAAAAACTAACCTTACAAGGGATGAACGGAATGCCATTAAGTCGTTAAAAGATAATAAAGAGATTGTCATCAAGCCTGCCGATAAGGGGGGCAGCATAGTGGTTATGGATTTAGAACAATATAATGAGGAGGTACTTAGGCAATTATCTGACTGCTATACGTATAAGAAATTGAAGAGCAACCCAGGGAAAGGCATTGATGATAAATTAAAAACCTTTCTGGCCCTATATATGTCTGTAGGTGTAATCACAGAAACGGATAGTTCTTTTATTACTAATACGGATCCCTCCATTCCGGTACTTTACGTCCTTCCGAAAATCCATAAAGATAAGGAAAGACCTCCTGGATGTCCGATAGTAGCAGGGACTAACGCCAGTCTTTCCAACTTATCTCTATATATAGATCAGATATTGCAACCCATTGTGAAAACCACTAAATCATATCTTAAAGATACAATTAGCACCATTAATAAATTAATGACTGTTGATTGGAAACCGGGCTTTCTATTAGTAACCGCTGACGTTACCTCTCTTTATACAATAATAAATCATGATCAGGGTCTAGCTGCAACCAGATTTTTCCTTGAAGCCCATAATATGCCCAATGAGAGGAGGGATTTCATGTTAGAGGGTATTTCACTTATTCTAAGAAACAATTTTTTCTGGTATGATGGGTCATTTTACTTACAGTTAACTGGGACCGCAATGGGCACCAGACTGGCACCTAGTTACGCGAACTTATTCATGGCGCACTGGGAGGAGCAAAATGTGTGGAGTGGCCATGACTATGGTGCCAGTCTGGTGTCATGGGTCCGATATATCGATGATATTCTCTTCATATGGGGCGGAGATAGAACCTCTTTGGATGTCTTCTGTAAACACTTGAATGATAACCAGTCGAATATTAAACTTACCTTCAATATTAGTGAAGAAGAAGTAAATTTCTTAGATCTCCGTATTTTTATAGAAGGTACTAAAATTAAGACCAGTAACTATATTAAAGCTACAGACTGTAACTCCTTCATAGAATCCACGAGTAATCACCATGTTAATTGGTTACAAAGTATACCTACCAGTCAGTTCCAAAGAATTCGACGTAACTGCACTGATATGGAATCATACCAATATCATGCGGGAATATTGAGTAACCAATTTAAGGAAAAGGGATATAATGAAAATTTAGTAACCAAAGCAATGAAATGTGGAGCAGAAATGAATCGCGAGGACATGCTAAGAAAAGAACGTAAGGTAACAAGGAAACCCAATGGGATTCCATTTATCACAGAGTATAATAGTCAGTATCAACAAATAGAAAAAATTATTAAAAAGCACTGGTGTATTCTTGAACGGGATCCCCTTCTCACCAAACATATTTCTAAGAATCCCTCCTTTACCTACAGACGGGCAAATACTATTAAAGATAAAATAGTTAGTAGTACCATAATGCCATGTAGGATGAATACTAGAATAAAATCCAAAGGCTTTTTCCGATGTGGTGGATGCATTATGTGTAGAGCCTGTACAAGTACAAACAGTAAGATTATAGAGTATAAATCAAATCAGAATAATAAAACCTATCAGATTACTGACTTTATTACATGTGATACAGCCAATTGTGTATACTTATTGGAATGTTCATGTGGGGCACAATATGTGGGACTGACTACACGTCCACTGAAAATACGGATGGCGGAACATGTGCGGAACATAAAAAAAGGGCTTGAAAGCCATAATGTTTCAGCACACTTTAAATTGAAACATGAATGTAACATTAAACATTTGAATAGCTTCTGCGGCATTATGCACATAAAGTCTGATTGGCGAAGAAATAATGGAGAAGTTAAATTAGCCCAAGCAGAGATGAGAAAAATGTATGAGTTACAAACACTTGTACCAAGGGGCCTTAATGTCGAATTCGAAACTAAATGGTTTTTATAGACCTATACATATATTTATAACAGTAATAATCTAAAAATACTCTGTGTTCTCCCTGAAAAGGGTTTATAATAACCAACTGATCATTAATTAAATCAGATGATCATTAAACGCATGTGTGTAGTATATAAATGTATTGTAAAGATTTTGATATGTTTCCCTTTTTTCTCTTCTCACAATGGTACCAATGGGCCCCACTTCTGAGCGGGTGTACTAAGTTCTGATGCTATACATATTAAATGACAAAACAGAAAGGAGAGGCGATGCGTTCCACGACCCCCGGAACTATCCAGTGTGTTTGCGTCTCATAGACCGGAAGTACGTCACCGCGACTTCCTGTCCGGCCGGAGTGTCTGGAGCGAAGTGTAAAAAGTGACGGTGGAGTCGAAAGGACGCTCACAAGGTTATCTACACACTCCGGAAGTATTGGGGAACATAATAGGACCAAACTCGAGAGGAAAAGAGTCCGCAGTGCCGTACTAATTAAGAAATATTACCGGATGGAGTATACGTGTGGTTACCATGGTAACCAAGCACAATCTAGGACTCTATGATTCTGCAGTGCATTATGGGAATAATTATGTTGCATCATGGGTTTTTAGCTGGACGAAATATATGGTTTTGAATCAGAGGGATTGGGTCAGTTTATACATTGATTGTCCATTAGGATTAAAATTTATAGATCCAATCCCATAATTTGGATTATACCCAATTTATGAAAAACGCTATTTTAGGAAATTGTCTTATGATATATGAATTTTGAATGTACTGATATTGGTTTAGATGAATTTCTGTACAGGATAATAGTGCATTTTAATATGTGTCTTATATGTATATGGCTTATTTAGAATATATGAATTTTGATTGGATAATTAATGTCACGTGATCCTGTTAGGGAGGATAAAATGACCGGCAAGGTCCATTATCACCCCACACCTTGATGAAGGAACAGTGCTTCCGAAACGCGTCGGTGGAATTGCGACACTCTTCATAGGTTCACCATGTCACCTACCGTGAGGAATTGGTAAAGACCCTCTTTTGGGTATATCTGCCTTACCCACGTACTATTCCTCCTTTTTTTCTTCCCTCGCTTTTTTCCATCTGAGGAGTGTGCGGTGATATAGATCTTGCCGGTTGGGAATATTGTGTACGTTAGGTGACCTATGATACAGTGAATGTATATACATTTTTATATTTTTTACAAATAAATCAGTTTATACCTGACCTTGCATGGACTTTTGGTTCTGACATACTCCATATATCGTGATGGTATAAGAGCCCGATATTGTTCAGCTCGATCCAGACAAATGGGACATTGGAAAGAAACCTTTTGATGCACATAGGATATTTACTGAAGGTGAGCCATATACCAATAAGTTAAGAAGTGATTGTATGAAGTTTTGAACGATAAAGAAACCTTGATGTGAACATAGGGCATTGCCCAGAGGTCAGTTGAGGATCATCTATACGGATAAATAATACACATATGGACAGTTACATTGCATGAATATGTCCTTTCCTTTCTTTTGAGGATTTATCTGTGGAGTTTTAAGAGAAGCTACTCGTGTATACATATAGAGCAGCGCCTGGGAGCCGTTCCACTTTTTTTTGGTTCTGCAGAGATTATGATAGGGCCCTTGCAAACCAAACATTCTTTTCTGCTGGCTGCTTCGGCTCCGACTAATCTACTCGGCAGAGACTTATTGTGTAAAATGCAGTGTGTCATATGTTGTACTCCTGAGGGTGTCTTCTTGGATATACCTGAGAACCATGCTCAAGAAGTACAAGATATACTAGACACCCCTCAAAGGCTAATGTCGCATTCTACTGTTCTAGATGCATGTCCATCACAGGTAGAGGAAATTATCTCACAGATACCGGATTCCCTATGAACTTAGGATGGACAGGACACTAGATTGGTGGCTGGGATAGTCCCAATAGCGATACGATAAACACAGAATTTTTTTAAAGGGGAGTAGACCAAGTAGAGAATCACTTCCCCATAGTGCCTAATCCAGTTGTCAAAATTTTATAAAATCTTCTCCACCTCTATAAACTCATCTGTCACCAACCTCTATTCTGTTTCTCTACAGATTCCTCTTCATCTTTTGCGTTCACACAGGGTGGTACAATACATGGACCCAATTAAAGTTCAAACTCCACATGCCTAGGTCCTTCAGAGTTCTGCCCAAACCCAGTATATCTCAACAGCACGATAACACCAGTATTACTGCAGTGTGCCTGGTCATGCACAAAGGGTGGAGGAAGGATGAGAATACTGGTGAAGGGAAATTTTGTATAGACACTGATATGCCTGTTGGTGAATGGCAAACCTTACATTTTTCTTTTTCATTTTCTTCTTCTTTCTCTCCTCTAGAGATGTTTTTTTTTTAGTTATGCTCATGGTACTCTACATTGCAAACACACAATGACTTCGTACAGTTAACACCCTTTAGGAACTATTCTTATGTATTGGTGTGCACTGATGTTTTCTCAAACTGGGTAGAGGCATTTCCTGCCGCCACGGATGCTGCTGTATTTACCGCAAAGAAAAATTGCACAGAAATTTGTGTGTAGATAATGGTACCCCTAGAAGTAGGAGCAAAGCTTGAAATTGTACTATTGTGATCATAGATACTGCCACTAGTATTATGTGGCATCGGAACCACTCCCAGATCTTCACTTAACGAATCACCCTCTTCGAAATTTGTTTTTGTTTTTGTTTTGGTATTTGTGTCTTTTTTGTTGTTTTTGGAAGACAACCTCATGTCATGATTGATCCGCACAATGATCAGACATACACCAATGAGGTGACAGTACAGTACCTTATTGAGATGAGCCAGCATTTGAGAACTTGACAAAAGAACTTGAAGCTGTTGATTGCTGGTATGCCAAATACTAACTGTCTTGATTGTGAACCAAGAGACTGTGTGATTGTTCTTACGCTCAAGTTGCCTAATAGACAAGTGGGAAGGACCATACCAAGTTTTGTTGACAGCACTATCCCAGTGAAAGTAGCCGAGAGAGAGACTTGGGTCCACGATTCCCATTGCAGGAAAGTCGGTAGTCCGGAAGGAACTCGTAAATGGAGTGAGATCGCAAAAGTATCAACAGAGACTCTGTTCCGTGAAGACTGAGAGGCGGCACTGTTGAACACTACCTGAGCGTACTAAAGGATTACAGAAAGACCAGTCATTGTAATTGATTTGTTATGAACAAGAGTTGTTTTGTTCTATTTCTCTTTTCTCTCTTTCCCGCTGACAAACATTTTTTTTCAGGACATTCTATTTTTGTGAGGTTTTTTTTATGAGGAGTCGAGTGTGGGACTGGAACTGGTTCTGGAGGAAGGAGTGATTTCCTTATAGGATCCCAGAATTAGCCAATCAGTTTGTTAAAGTCAGAGAAAAATCAAAGGTCTAGTAGTTATGGAGTTCGGAGGTAATCAGGAACAATCAGACAATGGCTATTCACAAATTACAGATAAAGAGCTCATTAATATATGTGGAAGAAAGGTTTATGATTGGCTCTCCCCGAATTCCGAAGGTTTATGTTATTTAGGAAGGACACTACTTATAACCCTTGTTCAATGATTAAACAGACCTAGCTTACGTTCCGGAAATGGAAACAATGTTCAGAAAATGATAGGAATATGTAGATCATGAAAATGTTATATGTCACTTTCACGATTTGTTTGTGTCTTCTTCATCTACCCAGCAGAACCTCAATCGAATCCAAACATCAGTGTACAAAGACGTAGGTACATGTATGTGTGAAATGTTTGTCGCAAATCAGACATTATAGGCCAAAGCACTGTCCCAGCATACTCTATAGGTTGAATGTTGTCCCACACCCAACCAGTGGTCCTGTGACCGCCGAGTACATATAGAGGATGTCTCGTCCTCCTCCCTGTCTTCCCCAAATATAGTCAAGTGTCTGATTTGCGAAATGAATACATACAGATTATTGTCTGAAATATTTTTTTCTTATGTTAATAATTGATGGCAGTTATTGTTTACTGCCAAAGGGTGGACTGTCGAAGTCAAAAATATTACATAGAAAGAACATACAGACTCCACACATATAAGTCGCTATGCTTGCAAATATGCAAAGCGAGCACAGCAATATATGGTAACACACACATTTACACAGACATGCCACAGAGATGGATTCGACACTTATTTTTTATACAGCACATAATTATAATAATATCAAGCGCCAGACATCATAATGATTTAAAATTATATAATGAAGTGATGTCATGTATGTGTATTATTTGAACGAAGCAATATAGACCTGTCATATTTGGTATTAAAGCAGGCAGATTAATGTGTAGATTCATTTGATACTTGTTATTAAGTTGTAGGACATTGCAACAAGGAGTTATGATTAAATATATGAAAGCTAAAATCACTCTTATTAGGACAATAGACATTTACAGAAACAGGTAGTGGACAGGAAGCTCAGGCCAGCCCCTTTTGATGTCTTCAAGGCTGAACCTGTTTAGCATACGAACAGACTAGTGACTCATCATGAATGAGAAAGTTCCCTCCCCCAAAACTAGATAACACATTACAGAGACACACAGTTGCCTGTTGCTGTTTTGTACCAGACGATGGAGGAGATGTTGCCAGACCAGCTCCTGTATTTATTTGCTGAGAGAGAGAGATATATTAAGAGGAAGATGCATTGAGGGAATGGTATTGTATGCTGGCCTGTAACTGTATGTATTAACTGCTTACTGTATGAATTGTAGCCATGTAACTATATGTATACTGTACATTGTAATATATTGAATCCATATCCTTTTAATAACAAATATATACATCAATGAGCTTTGGAACTCAGATAATGTGTGGGTGTATTGTTTTCTCTTAAGGGATGCAGTGTTTTGCGATGTATAGCACACATTCAGGGCACATGGTAATAAGATGTGCAGGCGTTTACAATATATATTAGAGCGGGCATTTTAAATATTTTTTAGAAAGCAATTTGGTATTTACAATACTCACCATTTTCCAGGCATGGTGAGGCGAACGCAGGCATGTCCAGGCGTTTGGAGGGCGGATGTCTAATGTCAATCCCGGGATCTTCGTAGCTGTATCCATCGCACAGGGTAAGTAGGTCTGTCGCTGGTCTTGTTTTGCAGGCAACTTTTTTAGCATAGCAGGCCTGCACAAGGGATCGCATCCCTGCTATGCTAAAATACACTCCCCCATAGGCAGTATCAAGTTGATCGCACGAGCAGAAGTTGCTACATGCGATCAACTTGGAATTACCCCAATAATGTGGATAAAAAAGCTAATATAAAACCAAAGACTTTCTAGCATTCTCTGCAAGCCAAAGCTCCTGCACAGTTGCAACCTTTTGTATAGGACTACTGTACGGGCTGGTTTTTAAGTGGGCTCATAATACCCAGAGTTTACCAAGCTGTAGAATGTTAACAGTAGCTCCAGTTTATAATGCCATCTTCATGGTGCAAGCCGACAGATCGCACAATTTCTTGGGAGTGGGACCCATATGCAATGAGTGCTCTCACATGTGCAATTTCATTACTGTGCATGCTCTGCAGTGCAGCCAGGTCCCGAACCTGGAAGTAAAGGGACCACATTAGTGAATACTTTTAACACATTGCAGGCATGGTATCCTATTGCAGGCATGGTACCTAGATGTGAATATTATGAAGCAACCACGCCAGGCAAGTTGTTAAAATGTTCCTTCAATATTTAATTTTTATTGTAGTAATAAGCTGCGCTAAGACATTATAATTAAACATCGGTCTATACAGTCAGGATCATCTTAACGTATAGGCACTCTGTGCAGCTGCCCTGGGCACCATGATCTTAGGAGCCTTCAAGCAGAGGTGGGCTGGACAGGGGGCCATCTTGCCTTCCAGGGCTGGTGCCTTCAGAGGGAATCCAGTAGGGATCCCGCCAATCGAAATACTGACAATGGGATCCTGACACTGCTCAGAATCCTAGTGCTGGGATCACGACCTCTGGGATCCCGACCATCAGGATCCCGAGTCAGTGTTTGCCGGGCTGCTGGAGAGGTAAGCTGCAGAGCGGGGGGGTTTAGGTTTAGGCTGCGTAGGGAGGGATAGTGTTATGCTGCGGGAAGTGGGGGTTAGGTTTAGGCACCCCCGGTGAGGGTTACAGTTAGGCTGCAGGGGAGGGGATGGGTTTAGGCTGTGGTAAGAGAGGGTTAGAGTTAGGCTGTGGGAAGGGTGGGTTAGCTTTAGGCTGCGGGGAGGGGTGGTTAGGTTTAGGCACCCCTGGGAACGGTTACAGTTAGGCTGGGGGGTAGGTTTAGGCTGTGGGAAGAGGGGGTTATGTTTAGGCACCACTGGGGAGGGTTAGGGTTAGGCTGCAGGAATGGAGGGTTAGGGGGACATTGAGGAAAGATAAGTATATTTACTTTGCCCCTGTTGGGATTCTCACCATCGGGTTACCGCGATCGTTATTCTGACCACCGGCATATCAGACCTAACACCTTTCAGAGCTTCTTGAAATTTAGGTAGAGTATGCTGCGCAACAGCCTTCTGTACCTGAGTCCCAGCATGCAGCACCCTGGGCAGCAAGAAAAATACCTCAAACTGGCTAAAAGGGGGCATAAGTTGCCGCTGGCACAGCCCTACTTGTTTTAAGGACATTACATCAAAGTTGGATCAGCATGTAGTGTGTTTTTCCATTTTAATTTTGAGGGTGACTCCAAATCCAGACCTCCGTGGGTTAATAAATTTGATTTCCATTGATAATTTTTGTGTGATTTTGTTGTCAGCACATTCAACTATGTAAAGAACAAAGTATTTAATAAGAATGTTTAATTCATTCAGATCTAGGATGTGTTATTTTAGTGTTACCTTTATTTTTTTGAGCAGTGTGTATGTGTATATATATATATATATATATATATATATATATAGGGGGGTACCAATATTTTTCTTGCCTCCGGGCAATTGGGACAAACTTATGCTACTGTCCCCGCCAGTATAAATATTACAGTGTTTGTATGAGTGTAAGGACGCTCCATTGCGGGGGTGGAGCTTCTTCCTCAGGCAGCCAGCACACTACTCAGTGCGAGAACACGCTGGTCCTCTCCTCCACTTCTGACGAGTACAGGGTGCTGTTAAGGGGGGGCACAAAGCAATTGTGGTGCATTTGATAATGTATATCACTATTTAAAAAGCGCTGTTAGGCTGTGGACATACTGTGTTCACAGGAAATACTGGCGCTGGGATTGTGAACTGGCTGCTCCTATCCTGTGTCCCTCTGACAGATTTTACTGTGGGTCTGTCCCCAAAATAAGTCCCAGTGTGTCTGTTGGTGTGCTGTACATATGTGAGGCATGTCTGAGGCAGGGAGTTCCTCCCCGGAGGAAGCCATTTTAGGGACACAGAGTTGTAATGTGGTGGCGCTACCGGCACACCAAGACCCTGCATGGGTGAAAGAGATACGTGACAGTATGCATCTGATTAACCGTAGGTTAGATAAGTCTGAATCTAAGGCTGCATGCTGGAAAAAATCTGTGGAAGATGTGATTTTTCAGGATGCTGTTATTCCTTATGTGGGCGGCCCCTCTGGGTCACATAAGAGACCATTTGCAAATGTTGTAAACACTGATACCGACACAGATTCTGACTCTTGTGTCAACGATAGTGAATCCAGAGAGATAGATCATAAATTGGCAAAAAATATACAATATATGATTGTGGCTATAAGGGACGTGTTGGAGGTTACAGAAACCACTCCTGTACCTCAGGAGAAGGCGTATTTATGTAAGGAAAAGAAGTCCAAAGTCACATTCCCTCCTTCACACGAACTAAATGCTCTGTTTGAAGGGATGTGGGTGAATCTTGATAAAAGATTTCGTATTCCCAAAAGGATTCACATTACTTACCCTTTCCTGGCTGAGGACAGGAAAAAGTGGGAGTCACTCCCTGTGTTAGACAGTGCACTTTCCAGGTTGACAAAGAAGATAATTCTCCCTGCTCCTGGCACGGCTTCTCTTAAAGAGCCGGCAGACCACAAAATGGAAACGACATTGAAATCCATTTTTGTTACCAATGGTATGCTGATTAGGCCCACTATTGCCTGCGCATGGGTGAGTCGCGCTATTGAAAAATGGTCAGAAAGTGTATCATCAGAAACTGACACGATTGATAAAGATGAGATACTCCTTAAGTTAGGGAATATCAAGAAAGCTGCCGTCTACATGCTGGAAGCAATGAAGGATATTGGACTCTTGAGTTCACAGGCCGCTACCATGGCAGTATCGGCTAGGCGGGCGTTGTGGATTCGCCAGTGGAACACAGATGCAGATTCCAAAAGAAACATGGAGGCTCTCCCATATAAAGGTGAGGCCTTATTTGGCGATGGCCTGGATGCGTTAGTCTCGGCGGCTACCGCAGGTAAGTCAACATTTTTGCCTTCTGCGCCTGCACCGGCAAAAAAGACCTATCACCAGCAAATGCAGTCCTTTCGGCCCAATAAATACAAAAAGACGAGAGGTTCCCCCTTCTTTGCAGGTAGGGGAAGGGGAAAGAAGCCCACAGCGGCTCCAGGTTCCCAAGAGCAGAAGTCTACCCCTACTTCTGCCAAATCCCCAGCATGATGCTGGAGCTCCCTTGCGGGAGGCCGCTCGGGTGGGGGCACATCTCAGACTCTTCAGCCAGGATTGGATTCTGTCGGGCCTGGATCCCTGGGTGTTGCAAATAGTATCCCAGGGGTACAAGCTGCAGTTTCAAGACGTTCCCCCATGCTGATTTTTCAAATCGACCTTGCAGGTTTCTCCGTCAGAAAGAGAAGCAGTAACAGCGGCAATCCAAAAATTATGTCAAGACCAGGTCATAGTCCTGGTACCGTTGTCACAACAAGGGAGGGGTTTTTATTCAAGCCTCTTTGTGGTTCTGAAGCCGGAAGGCTCGGTCAGACCGATCCTAAATCTAAAGGATCTGAATGGTTACCTAAAAAGGTTCAAGTTCAAGATGGAATCACTTCGGGCAGTGATTGCCAGTCTGGAGGAGGGGGACTACTTGGTGTCGGTGGACATAAAGGATGCTTATCTGCATGTTCCCATTTATCCTCCTCACCAGGTTTATCTGAGATTTGCGGTTCAGGATTGCCATTACCAATTCCAGACGTTACCTTTCGGTCTCTCCACGGCGCCGAGGGTATTCACCAAGGTGATGGCAGAGATGATGGTTCTCCTTCGTCAGAAAGGAGTCAATATAATTCCTTATCTGTACGACCTCCTGATAAAGGCGAGATCCAGGGAGCAGTTGTTACAAAACATATCACTCTCTCTGTCAATACTCCAACAACACGGGTGGATCATAAATTACTTAAAGTCACAGTTGGAACTGACAACAAGGTTGTCTTTCCTCGGGATGATTCTGGACACAGAAGTTCAGAGTATTTCTTCCGCTGGAAAAGGATCTCGAAATCAAGAAAATGGTAAAACAGATATTGAAACCATCAAGTGTGTCAATCCATCAGTGCATTCGGTTGTTGGTGAAGATGGTGGCGGCCTACGATGCCATACAGTTTGGCAGGTTCCATGCCGAGTATTCCAGTGGGGCCTATTGGACAAGTGGTCGGGGTCACACCTACACATGCACAGAAAGATAATCCTGTCGTCAAAAACCAGGATTTCGCTCCTGTGGTGGTTACACGGCTCTCACCTACTAGAGGGACGCAGGTTCGGGATTCAGGACTGGGTCCTGATAACCACGGATGCAAGTCTCCGAGGCTGGGGAGCAGTCTCTCAGGGAGAAAACTTCCAGGGACATTGGTCACAACAGGAGGCCTGCCTTCACATAAACGTTCTGGAGCTAAGAGCCATTTACAACAGCCTTCAACAAACGGTACATCTTCTTCAAGACCGTCCCGTGCAGATCCAGGCGGACAATGTAACAGCAGTCGCATACATAAACAGGCAGGGCAGAACGAAAAGCAGAGCAGCAATGGCAGAGGCAACAAAAATTCTCAGCTGGGCAGAAAAACATCTACAAGCTCTGTCGGCAATATTCATTCTGGGAGTAGACAACTGGGAAGCAGACTTCCTCAGCAGACACGATCTCCATCCAGGAGAGTGGGGCCTCCACCAAGAAGTCTTCGCAGAGGTGACAAGTCTTTGGGGAGTTCCTCAAATAGACATGATGGTATCTCGTCTCAACAAGAAGCTTCAGAGATACTGTTCCAGGTCGAGAGACCCTCAAGCAGTAGCAGTGGATGCACTGGTGACCCAGTGGGTGTTTCCGTCAGTATATGTCTTCCCTCCACTTTCGATGATCCCAAACGTACTCAGGATCATAAGAAAAACAAGGGTTCGAGCAATTTTCATTGCCCCAGACTGGCCAAGGAGGGCTTGGTACCCAGATCTTCAACAGTTACTCATAGGAGATCCTCGGCCTCTTCCTCCTCGAGAGGACCTGCTGTAGCAGGGGCCATGTGTGTACCAAGACTTACCGCTGCTACGTTTGACGGCATGGCTGTTGAGCCCCGTATCCTAGCCAGGAAGGGTATTCCCAAGGAGGTCATCCCCCCTTATTCAGGCCAGAAAGGGCGTAACGTCGAAACATTACCACCGTATTTGGAGAAAATATGTATCTTGGTGTGAATCCAAGAAAGCTCCTACAGAAGAGTTTCATTTAGGACATTTTCTCCATTTTTTGCAGGATGGTATGGAGGCAGGCCTCCGATTGGCATCGATCAAGGTCCAGATTTCGGCCTTGCCAGTGTTCTTCCAGAAACAATTGGCCTCTCTTCCAGAGGTTCAGACCTTTGTGCAAGGGGTTCTGTACATCCAGCCTCCATTCGTGCCTCCAGTGGCACCATGGGACCTTAACATGGTATTGCAGTTCCTTCAATCGGATTGGTTTGAGCCTCTACAAAAGATAGAGTTGAAATTTCTCACTTGGAAAGTGGTGATGCTTTTGGCTTTGGCATCCACAAGGTGACTGTCTGAATTGGGGGCCTTGTCTCACAAGAGCCCTTACCTGATCTTCCATGAAGATAGGGCAGAGTTGAGGACTCATCACCATTTTCTTCCGAAGGTGGTTTCATCTTTCTACATAAACCAACCTATTGTTGTGCCAGTGGGTGTCGTACGGTATGCCGGCGCTCGGGCTCCCGGCGCCCAGCATACCGGCGCCGGGAGCCCGACCGCCGACATGCCGACAGGGTGGCGAGCGCAAAGGAGCCCCTTGCGGGCTACGCGCGCCACACTATTTTATTCTCCCTCCAGGGGGGTCGTGGACCCCCATGAGGGAGAATAGTTGTCGGTATGCCGGGTGTCGGGATTCCGGCGCCGGTATTCTGTGCGCCGGGATCCTGACATTCGGCATACAGAAGACCACCCGTGCCAGTAATTACTGACACATTCACTGAGTAAAAATCTCTAGATGTGATTAGAGCTTTGAAAATCTATGTTGCTAGAACGGCTGGCATATGGAAAACAGAGACTCTATTTGTCCTGTATGATCACAACAAGATTGGCTGTCCTGTTTCCAAGCAGACTATTGCACGTTGGATTAGAAATATGATTCAGCAAACTCATACTACGGCTGGATTGCCGTTACCAACATCGGTAAAGGCCCACTCCACTAGGAAGGTGGGCTCGTCCTGGGCGGCTGCCCGGGGGGTCTCGGCATTACAACTTTGCCGAGCAGCTACTTGGTTAGGGTCAAACACATTTGCTAAGTTCTACAAGTTTGACACCTTGGCCGATGAGGACCTCAAGTTTGGTCAATCGGTGCTGCAGGGTCATCCACACTCTCCCGCCCATACTGGAGCTTTGGTATAGACCCCATGGTCTTGATGTCGTCCCCAGCATCCTCTAGGACATATGAGAAAATAGGATTTTGATAACCTACCGGTAAATCGGCACATGCTTCCTGATCTGAGACTCTATCTGCGATTCAGAGACATACGTCACTTAGTCGCATCCCCAGTGTATATGGACAGTGACAGTGAGGTGGTTAGATGCATATAGCTTAGCGAATATTCTCATCTAGTACTGTGCACGCAATGCTGGAGCAATCACGCCTGACTTGAATTAATCTTTTATCAGGCTTGTAGTGAGTAGTGTATACAGACCACACTAGTATCAGGCATATTGTGCTACTCTGTCTCCGCTCATACAGTATTGCTGTACAGCTGTCGCTGTTCAGTTTTCATTCACTTTGACTGCAGCAAGGAAGTATTCATCAAGGACTGTAGAACATCTGGTGCTGTGGTTATCCAGCATTTACATGACTTGATTTCCACCTGCTGCTAATTGTGGTCCAAATATTTGAGAGGGTGTTAAGTTAATAGATTCATTTAATGACATTTATATTCAAAGGCATTATAAATTACATAGAAAACCTTGCTTACTAAGATTAATGTGCTCTGCTTCTAATGGTTCTTATTTGAAATGCAGCTGTATATAAAAAAAGGGCAATTAGCTATTAATCCTAAATCATAAGAACCACAGGCTCATGCTGTCAATAGCCCTCCTCCCCGCATCTAGTGTGAATACAGGGTCTGATGCTAGCGGCCCCACTACTTTGTGAGATGCTAGTATAATAATTTGGAGAAGTCTGAAAGCATACAGGGAACACTGGAGATTGGCTATGCAGCAGACTGAACATGTCATGTCAGGGGATTTAACAACACTTCTGTGTAACGTACTTTCATCACTTTTATACATAGAGAATCAATCATTCTGAATGGCAGCACACTGTACTGTAGGTGAGCAGCTTCTGAACTATCGTGGTCCCAGTGGTCTCAGGCAAGGCATCAGACCTTCATGGTTCTTCGAGCTCAGAAAACGGATTACTGATATTTTACTTTATTATTTCATTTACCTGGGGTTCTCTTTAGGATACTTAAAGCCAGTGTGGATACAAGTAATATCAGGTCAATGTACTTCATTGTTAAAATGTTTGATAGATATACAGTACTGTAGGGTAAAATGTAGTAACCTGCGAGATGCAGGCATCATTTCCTCCATATGTGTATAAAGAGGCAGCTTCAATTACACATGTGCAGGCACCTCGGCCTATTCCTGCAGCTCACACCTCCACGGGTTGTGAACAGAACACAGTATGAAGACACATCCCATGAAGACGCTGAATGCCATTTGTGATTAGTTGGCTCACGTCCTAAGTGTTTTTCATTATATTATTAATACAGAGGTTATGAATTGCTCTTTTTTGACATATATGTTACATATAATTTGCCATTAACCTAGTATGTTCTGTTTTCAAATTGAATAATCCTTGGTTTTGTTTTTATACACTGTGGAGTAAATTTACTAAGATGGGAGTTCTATTTAAGATGGGATGTTGCCCATAGCAGCCAATCAGATTCTACTTCTCATTTATTTTGCACCTTCTAGAAGATAATACCTGGAATATTTTTAGTTGCTATGGGCAGCATCCCATCTTAAATAGAACTCCCATCTTAGTAAATTTACCCCTGTGTCCCTGGGATGCTTCATCATAGTAGAGCACAGGTTCTCAAACTCGGTCCTCAGGACCCCACATAGTGCATGTTTTGCAGGTCTCCTCACAGAATCACAAGTGAAATAATTAGCTCCACCTGTGGACCATTTAAAATGTGTCTGTGAGTAATTAATATACCTGTGCACTTGCTGGGTTACCTACAAAACATGCACTGTGTGGGGTCCTGAGGACCGGAGTTTGAGAACCCCTGTAGTAGAGTGTTAGTAGTCATCCCCTTATAACAGAGCTGGCCAAACCAGTCCTCAAGATCTACCAACAGTTCACATTTTCCAGACCACCTAATTAGTGCTCAGGTGTAGTCATTACTAATTAAGATGTGCTGCATTCATTCCTAACTGACAATTCTACAGATCTCCAGGAGGACTGGAAAACATGAACTGTTGGTAGATCTCGAGGACCGGTTTGGCCAGCCCTGCATTATAATAATAAGCCATAGCACAACTTCATCAATGGCAGAAAACACATGCATTGCTTTGCTCAACTGTTCCACTGTACCCTCCATATGAACCTAACAGTGACAGGAAATGTATGGTATGACAGAATGCAAAAGTCAGTCAGTGAAAGAAAAGCACAGACAGATATAAGCAACACCCTATATATTAATAACTTGTTGAACTTGTGATTGACATTATAGAGAAAGTATATTATAGCTCTATTGACCCAAGGCCCTCTATATACTATAATAACTCCCAGTAGGGGGAAAGTCAGAAAGTTTTCCCGGATGAAGAGCTATGATGTCTAAAAACAAGTGACTAAAATGATATTCTAATCAAATCTGACAACACTGTTGCATTGCAATTATCCAGCGCCAGAAGCTTTTTTTTATACCATCATGCTTTTAGATACTTTGCATGTAAATTAAAATTGAACTTCAAAGCAGTTTGATAGTATATATTTCCAAGCAATTTTAAAATAGTGAGTCACATACTGATTAACATTGTGTTTTTCTACCAGCTGCTTTTTTTTATTTTTTATTAAAACTAGTGGGTATTCTTTAAGTATTTATTTATTTTTTAACTGTGCAACTGGTAATTAAAATAATTCCATTCCGATTAATTAGCTTTTGAATTATTTATGCCTTTGATCCATTTTGTGCTGTTTAAGGGAAATAGATTTTGTTGTCTTTTGATTGCATTTGTTTGAAAGAAAATAACAAGTTTCAAAAATAAAGAGTGGATGGAAGAACACTGGATGGAAGAACAAGCAAAGCTTGCCTCTTGCACATCAGTGTGGCAGATTTTTGTCCTCAATTATTTTATTGAGAACAGAAATTGGAAATTAAATAAAAGTGTATAAAAATAAATATGCAATTGCTTTGGAATCTTTAAGATCTGATCACAAATGAAAGTTATTCAACTGAAGATTTCTGTTTGGAGCACTTGAGTGCAGGCTTATCACAATCTATTCAATAGCTGTCACAATGGATTCAGTATGATTTTAATGGCAAACGGGATGCAGGCTGTTAATATCCTGGCAGTGGCATCCCGCCCGCCAGAATGCCAGCAGTGGGGCAAGCACAAAGAGTCCCCTTATGGGCTCGCCGCGCTTGCCACACTGTGGGCTCGGTAGCTTGCTGTGCTCGCCACAGGATCTATTCCCTCTATGGGTATCGTGGACACCCATGAGTGGGAAGAGTCCTGTTGTGAGAGGATTCTGGCTGTCAGTATTGTGAGCTGTTGGGATTATGGCATCGGTATCCTGACCGCCAGGATCCCAACAGCAGGCAAATTAAATGCATCCCGTCACAATAATTCCTAGCCACACACATGTGGCCAAGGGCGTAGCTACCATAGGTGCACGCAGTGCAGCTGCTATGGGGCCCAGAGCTAAGAGGGGCCCACCTTTCCTGTCCAAGTTACATGTGTTATATACATTTTTCGCCACCGGGTGGTAAGTAGGGGTCAGGGGTCCTTTCAAACTTTTTCCTTTGGGCCTGTAATATATCTAGGTATGCAAAAAGAAAAAAAAGAAAAAAAACTAAGAAAGCGCTGACACACTGAATACTAAAATTCAATCACTTTTTATTAAAATATGTAAAATACACAAGGACTGTTCCTAGACCACCTTTATAAACTATATTGATACAATGATCCTAATCAATCCCTATCAATATATAGACATGTGGGTTCCCTATAATCACAACACTATATGTTTTTTTGGCCAAAAGTAATTGTCATAGATATATATAGCAAGGTTAATGCACTCAATACAGCTAGATGTTTGAATTGGCAACAAAATAAATGAGTAATCTTTGTAGTGGTAACTGTTGCAGTATTTGTTTCATATAGTACAAATGGTTACAAGTCCACAGAGTTATCTCCAAATATTGTAACAAAAGTTCCAGTTGTTAGATGTTAGTTTGCCAGGCAAATCTGGAACTGTTATGCATGCAAAGTTGAAATGTGTTGCAGAGTTATAGTTATATTGAAACTAAAAAAGTCTATTATCAGCAAAGCTTAACCTTAATATAGTTAATCTAAACTCTGAATATGTATAATAATACGGTAAGAATCTATTAAACATCTCTATGTATAATAAGGATTATGGACTATCTCCCATTGAGTATAATCTAAGAAAATCTAATAACTGAATAAAACTATACATCTATGGAGTGGTAAAGATCTATGTCATCCGTAATAGTGTAGTGGTTAATATGTCTGCTTTACACGTAGAAGTCCTGGGTCCAATTCCGGGGGAGTGAGTATAAGAGGAGGGAAATTTTTCCTTTTCTAGAAGGACCTGTTTAAAATGTTCAGTTTTGCAATGCTCAGTTTATTAATCCTCAACTGGTAATTTTAAATGTTAATTTTGGTATAATGTGCTGGCAAAAATTAAAAGGGGAAATAGCTCTATAAATAACATTAATGGTGAAGAGCTGTGAAAAATCCACCTTATAATATAATATAATATAATATAATATATATTAGACGAGTAACAATGAATATTTATAAGGAGTACACCCAATGAAGATACAATGTGTAATAGATTTAGAGAAGTCTAATATTGGCCGGTGTCTAAATATTATACAGCAGCCGGTAAATTCAGACTAAATGGTCAGTCTGTAGTTTCACATAATTGTCATGAAAATGGTGTGAATTGCAGCTGAGTTACACAGGTGTAGTGGATAATGAAGCCGGGATGTGGATAAAAAGCCAAGCACTGTTGTACACGTCACTGACTGATGAAGCCGCCGATGCTGAATTGCTCTAAGGTGGGGAAACGCGTCTCATACGGACTGTGACCTGAGACCTGCACTGAGGTTCCCTCTCTGTACCGCTGGACCATCACCCTCCATTGCTTTTGGGACCGTCTTTAACTCCGGATAAGGCTTGATTCATGGTCGTGGAGCACCAGAGCCGGGAGTGGACTGCAACCCGTTTACCAGAGGGAGGTCGCGGTAAAAACAATCATATATTTAAAGCATGGCCATGCTTAATAGAGTTCAATAACTATAACTCTGCAACACATTTCAGCTTTGCATGCATAACAGTTCCATATTTGCCTGGCAAACTAACATCTAACAACTGGAACTTTTGTTACAATATTTGGAGATAACTCTGTGGACTTGTAACCATTTGTACTATATGAAACAAATACTGCAACAGTTACCACTACAAAGATTACTAATTTATTTTGTTGCCAATTCAAACATCTGGCTGTATTGAGTGCATTAACCTTGCTATATATATCTATGACAATTACTTTTGGCCAAAAAAACATATAGTGTTGCGATTATAGGGAACCCACATGTCTATATATTGATAGGGATTGATTTGGATCATTGTATCAATATAGTTTATAAAGGTGGTCTAGGAACAGTCCTTGTGTATTTTACATATTTTAATAAAAAGTGATTGAATTTTAGTATTCAGTGTGTCAGCGCTTTCTTAGTTTTTTTCTTTTGTATTGCTTATTTGTGGAGGGCGTGGTGGTCCCTCTAATTTAAGAAAGCTGCAGACAGACTGTTTTTAAATTACTGAGCATTTAAAATTGGCGCCAGGTGGTATTAAGTACCAATTTTTTCTTTTTTGCAATATCTAGGTATGCCCCTGGACTTGCTCATTGTAGTGTGGTATAAAATGAACTGGGCATTTTAATGTTATATAATATGAACGGGGAGCACTATATATCATAATGTGAATTGGGGGTACTGTGCAGCATAATGTGTACTGGCAGCTCTGAAATGTGATATAGAGTGAACTTAAGCACTACTACGGTTCAGAAAATGAACTAGGGCACTACTATGGGGCATTAATTCACAACTGATGCAGAGAAGTGTCTCTCTAGAAGCACTGGGACAAGGACCCCTTCAAAATGTTGCTATGGGGCCCACAAAGTTTTGGCTACGCCCCTGCATGTGGCATCGTGTGATCATGTACTTATAAATTCTTTTCACAGCTCTCCCACCTAAAAGTGACTTTAAAATTAAAATGCACTCACCACTCAACATTTTGGATTTAGATGTGTGTCCTCATACACTCTTTTCTTCACGCAACATTGTATTGTGGCACCAACAACTATCTCATCCTCCTGCAGTGAGTGGAAGTGACAGTATTGATTAGTAGCAGGAATGTGTGTAAGAGGATACATTATAAGTTCCAATTACAATGGGGAATACATACAGAAAAAGATTGATAAACACAGATTTGCAATACCTATGCACTCACATGCAGTATACTGTATTATTCTCTCTTAAGCTCCCCAGATGTCAGAATAGTGTAATGTCTTAGGGACTGTCTGGTGAAGGGTTGAATGTACACCTGTTTGCACAGCATGTTTTGGATTGTACATGCTCTTGAATCAAGAATCGAGCAATGCAGTGTCATACGCATTTCAATTGCATCTCCACTTGTGATTGAAGGGACATTGCTGGGCTGTACAGGGATGTTTTCAGGTCGGCAGAGTTCAGAGAGGGGATGTGAATTAGAGATGAGCGGGTTCGGTTTCTCTGAATCCGAACCCGCACGAACTTCATGTTTTTTTTCACGGGTCCGAGCGACTCGGATCTTCCCGCCTTGCTCGGTTAACCCGAGCGCGCCCGAACGTCATCATGACGCTGTCGGATTCTCGCGAGGCTCGGATTCTATCGCGAGACTCGGATTCTATATAAGGAGCCGCGCGTCGCCGCCATTTTGATTGATAGGGAGAGGACGTGGCTGGCGTCCTCTCCATTTAGATTAGGGTTGAGAGAGAGAGAGAGAGATTGACCTGAGGCTGTGATACTGTAGAAGAGAGTGCAGAGTTTAGTGACTGACGACCACAGTGACCACCAGACAGTGCAGTTGTTTGTTTTATTTAATATATCCGTTCTCTGCCTGAAAAAAACGATACACACAGTGACTCAGTCACATACCATATCTGTGTGCACTGCTCAGCCCAGTGTGCTGCATCAATGTGTATATATATATCTGACTGTGCTCAGCTCACACAGCTTATAATTGTGGGGGAGACTGGGGAGCACTGCAGTGCCAGTTATAGGTTATAGCAGGAGCCAGGAGTACATAATATTATATTAAAATTAAACAGTGCACACTTTTGCTGCAGGAGTGCCACTGCCAGTGTGACTAGTGACCAGTGACCTGACCACCAGTATATATAATATTAGTAGTATACTATCTCTTTATCAACCAGTCTATATTAGCAGCAGACACAGTACAGTGCGGTAGTTCACGGCTGTGGCTACCTCTGTATCGGCACTCGGCAGCCGGTCCATAATTGTATATACCACCTAACCGTGGTTTTTTTTTCTTTCTTTATACATACATACTAGTTACGAGTATACTATCTCTTTATCAACCAGTCTATATTAGCAGCAGACACAGTACAGTGCGGTAGTTCACGGCTGTGGCTACCTCTGTGTCGGCACTCGGCAGCCCGTCCATAATTGTATATACCACCTAACCGTGGTTTTTTTTTCTTTCTTTATACATACATACTAGTTACGAGTATACTATCTCTTTATCAACCAGTCTATATATTAGCAGCAGACACAGTACAGTGCGGTAGTTCACGGCTGTGGCTACCTCTGTGTCGGCACTCGGCAGCCCGTCCATAATTGTATATACCACCTAACCGTGGTTTTTTTTTCTTTCTTTATACATACATACTAGTTACGAGTATACTATCTCTTTATCAACCAGTCTATATATTAGCAGCAGACACAGTACAGTGCGGTAGTTCACGGCTGTGGCTACCTCTGTGTCGGCACTCGGCAGCCCGTCCATAATTGTATATACCACCTAACCGTGGTTTTTTTTTCTTTCTTTATACATACATACTAGTTACGAGTATAATATCTCTTTATCAACCAGTCTATATTAGCAGCAGACACAGTACAGTGCGGTAGTTCACGGCTGTGGCTACCTCTGTGTCGGCACTCGGCAGCCCGTCCATAATTGTATATACCACCTAACCGTGGTTTTTTTTTCTTTCTTTATACATACATACTAGTTACGAGTATACTATCTCTTTATCAACCAGTCTATATATTAGCAGCAGACACAGTACAGTGCGGTAGTTCACGGCTGTGGCTACCTCTGTGTCGGCACTCGGCAGCCCGTCCATAATTGTATATACCACCTAACCGTGGTTTTTTTTTCTTTCTTTATACATACATACTAGTTACGAGTATACTATCTCTTTATCAACCAGTCTATATTAGCAGCAGACACAGTACAGTGCGGTAGTTCACGGCTGTGGCTACCTCTGTGTCGGCACTCGGCAGCCCGTCCATAATTGTATATACCACCTAACCGTGGTTTTTTTTTCTTTCTTTATACATACATACTAGTTACGAGTATACTATCTCTTTATCAACCAGTCTATATATTAGCAGCAGACACAGTACAGTGCGGTAGTTCACGGCTGTGGCTACCTCTGTGTCGGCACTCGGCAGCCCGTCCATAATTGTATATACCACCTAACCGTGGTTTTTTTTTCTTTCTTTATACATACATACTAGTTACGAGTATACTATCTCTTTATCAACCAGTCTATATATTAGCAGCAGACACAGTACAGTGCGGTAGTTCACGGCTGTGGCTACCTCTGTGTCGGCACTCGGCAGCCCGTCCATAATTGTATATACCACCTAACCGTGTTTTTTTTTTCTTTCTTTATAGTCATACTAGTTACGAGTATACTATCTCTTTATCAACCAGTCTATATTAGCAGCAGACACAGTACAGTGCGGTAGTTCACGGCTGTGGCTACCTCTGTGTCGGCACTCGGCAGCCCGTCCATAATTGTATATACCACCTAACCGTGGTTTTTTTTTCTTTCTTTATACATACATACTAGTTACGAGTATACTATCTCTTTATCAACCAGTCTATATATTAGCAGCAGACACAGTACAGTGCGGTAGTTCACGGCTGTGGCTACCTCTGTGTCGGCACTCGGCAGCCCGTCCATAATTGTATATACCACCTAACCGTGGTTTTTTTTTCTTTCTTTATACATACATACTAGTTACGAGTATACTATCTCTTTATCAACCAGTCTGTATATTAGCAGCAGACACAGTACAGTGCGGTAGTTCACGGCTGTGGCTACCTCTGTGTCGGCACTCCGCAGCCCGTCCATAATTGTATATACCACCTAACCGTGGTTTTTTTTTTTTTCTTTTTTATACATACATACTAGTTACGAGTATACTATCTCTTTATCAACCAGTCTATATATTAGCAGCAGACACAGTACAGTGCGGTAGTTCACGGCTGTGGCTACCTCTGTGTCGGCACTCGGCAGCCCGTCCATAATTGTATATACCACCTAACCGTGGTTTTTTTTTCTTTCTTTATAGTCATACTAGTTACGAGTATACTATCTCTTTATCAACCAGTCTATATTAGCAGCAGACACAGTACAGTGCGGTAGTTCACGGCTGTGGCTACCTCTGTGTCGGCACTCGGCAGCCCGTCCATAATTGTATATACCACCTAACCGTGGTTTTTTTTTCTTTCTTTATACATACATACTAGTTACGAGTATACTATCTCTTTATCAACCAGTCTATATATTAGCAGCAGACACAGTACAGTGCGGTAGTTCACGGCTGTGGCTACCTCTGTGTCGGCACTCGGCAGCCCGTCCATAATTGTATATACCACCTAACCGTGGTTTTTTTTTCTTTCTTTATACATACATACTAGTTACGAGTATACTATCTCTTTATCAACCAGTCTGTATATTAGCAGCAGACACAGTACAGTGCGGTAGTTCACGGCTGTGGCTACCTCTGTGTCGGCACTCCGCAGCCCGTCCATAATTGTATATACCACCTAACCGTGGTTTTTTTTTTTCTTTCTTTATACATACATACTAGTTACGAGTATACTATCTCTTTATCAACCAGTCTATATATTAGCAGCAGACACAGTACAGTGCGGTAGTTCACGGCTGTGGCTACCTCTGTGTCGGCACTCGGCAGCCCGTCCATAATTGTATATACCACCTAACCGTGGTTTTTTTTTCTTTCTTTATACATACATACTAGTTACGAGTATACTATCTCTTTATCAACCAGTCTATATATTAGCAGCAGACACAGTACAGTGCGGTAGTTCACGGCTGTGGCTACCTCTGTGTCGGCACTCGGCAGCCCGTCCATAATTGTATATACCACCTAACCGTGGTTTTTTTTTCTTTCTTTATACATACATACTAGTTACGAGTATAATATCTCTTTATCAACCAGTCTATATTAGCAGCAGACACAGTACAGTGCGGTAGTTCACGGCTGTGGCTACCTCTGTGTCGGCACTCGGCAGCCCGTCCATAATTGTATATACCACCTAACCGTGGTTTTTTTTTCTTTCTTTATACATACATACTAGTTACGAGTATACTATCTCTTTATCAACCAGTCTATATATTAGCAGCAGACACAGTACAGTGCGGTAGTTCACGGCTGTGGCTACCTCTGTGTCGGCACTCGGCAGCCCGTCCATAATTGTATATACCACCTAACCGTGGTTTTTTTTTCTTTCTTTATACATACATACTAGTTACGAGTATACTATCTCTTTATCAACCAGTCTATATATTAGCAGCAGACACAGTACAGTGCGGTAGTTCACGGCTGTGGCTACCTCTGTGTCGGCACTCGGCAGCCCGTCCATAATTGTATACTAGTATCCAATCCATCCATCTCCATTGTTTACCTGAGGTGCCTTTTAGTTGTGCCTATTAAAATATGGAGAACAAAAATGTTGAGGTTCCAAAATTAGGGAAAGATCAAGATCCACTTCCACCTCGTGCTGAAGCTGCTGCCACTAGTCATGGCCGAGACGATGAAATGCCAGCAACGTCGTCTGCCAAGGCCGATGCCCAATGTCATAGTACAGAGCATGTCAAATCCAAAACACCAAATATCAGTAAAAAAAGGACTCCAAAACCTAAAATAAAATTGTCGGAGGAGAAGCGTAAACTTGCCAATATGCCATTTACCACACGGAGTGGCAAGGAACGGCATAGGCCCTGGCCTATGTTCATGGCTAGTGGTTCAGCTTCACATGAGGAAGGAAGCTCTCAGCCTCTCGCTAGAAAAATGAAAAGACTAAAGCTGGCAAAAGCAGTAGCACCGCAAAGAACTGTGCGTTCTTAGAAATCCCAAATCCACAAGGAGAGTCCGACTCCAATTGTGTCGGTTGCGATGCCTGACCTTCCCAACACTGGACGTGAAGAGCATGCGCCTTCCACCATTTGCACGCCCCCTGCAAGTGATGGAAGGAGCACCCGCAGTCCAGTTCCTGATAGTCAGATTGAAGATGTCAGTGTTGAAGTACACCAGGATGAGGAGGATATGGGTGTTGCTGGCGCTGGGGAGGAAATTGACCAGGAGGATTCTGATGGTGAGGTGGTTTGTTTAAGTCAGGCACCCGGGGAGACACCTGTTGTCCGTGGTAGGAATATGGCCGTTGACATGCCTGGTGAAAATACCAAAAAAATCAGCTCTTCGGTGTGGAAGTATTTCACCAGAAATGCGGACAACATTTGTCAAGCCGTGTGTTCCCTTTGTCAAGCTGTAATAAGTAGGGGTAAGGACGTTAACCACCTCGGAACATCCTCCCTTATACGTCACCTGCAGCGCATTCATAATAAGTCAGTGACAAGTTCAAAAACTTTGGGTGACAGCAGAAGCAGTCCACTGACCAGTAAATCCCTTCCTCTTGTAACCAAGCTCACGCAAACCACCCCACCAACTCCCTCAGTGTCAATTTCCTCCTTCCCCAGGAATGCCAATAGTCCTGCAGGCAATGTCACTGGCAATTCTGACGAGTCCTCTCCTGCCTGGGATTCCTCCGATGCATCCTTGCGTGTAACGCCTACTGCTGCTGGCGCTGCTGTTGTTGCTGCTGGGAGTCGATGGTCATCCCAGAGGGGAAGTCGTAAGCCCACTTGTACTACTTCCAGTAAGCAATTGACTGTTCAACAGTCCTTTGCGAGGAAGATGAAATATCACAGCAGTCATCCTGCTGCAAAGCGGATAACTGAGGCCTTGACAACTATGTTGGTGTTAGACGTGCGTCCGGTATCCGCCGTTAGTTCACAGGGAACTAGACAATTTATTGAGGCAGTGTGCCCCCGTTACCAAATACCATCTAGGTTCCACTTCTCTAGGCAGGCGATACCGAGAATGTACACGGACGTCAGAAAAAGACTCACCAGTGTCCTAAAAAATGCAGTTGTACCCAATGTCCACTTAACCACGGACATGTGGACAAGTGGAGCAGGGCAGGGTCGGGACTATATGACTGTGACAGCCCACTGGGTAGATGTATGGACTCCCGCCGCAAGAACAGCAGCGGCGGCACCAGTAGCAGCATCTCGCAAACGCCAACTCTTTCCTAGGCAGGCTACGCTTTGTATCACCGCTTTCCAGAATACGCACACAGCTGAAAACCTCTTACGGCAACTGAGGAAGATCATCGCGGAATGGCTTACCTCAATTGGACTCTCCTGTGGATTTGTGGCATCGGACAACGCCAGCAATATTGTGTGTGCATTAAATATGGGCAAATTCCAGCACGTCCCATGTTTTGCACATACCTTGAATTTGGTGGTGCAGAATTTTTTTAAAAACGACAGGGGCGTGCAAGAGATGCTGTCGGTGGCCAGAAGAATTGCGGGACACTTTCGGCGTACAGGCACCACGTACAGAAGACTGGAGCACCACCAAAAACTACTGAACCTGCCCTGCCATCATCTGAAGCAAGAAGTGGTAACGAGGTGGAATTCAACCCTCTATATGCTTCAGAGGTTGGAGGAGCAGCAAAAGGCCATTCAAGCCTATACAATTGAGCACGATATAGTAGGTGGAATGCACCTGTCTCAAGCGCAGTGGAGAATGATTTCAACGTTGTGCAAGGTTCTGATGCCCTTTGAACTTGCCACACGTGAAGTCAGTTCAGACACTGCCAGCCTGAGTCAGGTCATTCCCCTCATCAGGCTTTTGCAGAAGAAGCTGGAGACATTGAAGGAGGAGCTAACATGGAGCGATTCCGCTAGGCATGTGGGACTTGTGGATGGAGCCCTTAATTCGCTTAACAAGGATTCACGGGTGGTCAATCTGTTGAAATCAGAGCACTACATTTTGGCCACCGTGCTCGATCCTAGATTTAAAGCCTACCTTGGATCTCTCTTTCCGGCAGACACAAGTCTGCTGGGGTTGAAAGACCTGCTGGTGACAAAATTGTCAAGTCAAGCGGAACGCGACCTGTCAACATCTCCTCCTTCACATTCTCCCGCAACTGGGGGTGCGAGGAAAAGGCTCAGAATTCCGAGCCCACCCGCTGGCGGTGATGCAGGGCAGTCTGGAGTGACTGCTGATGCTGACATCTGGTCTGGACTGAAGGACCTGACAACGATTACGGACATGTCGTCTACTGTCACTGCATATGATTCTCTCAACATTGATAGAATGGTGGAGGATTATATGAGTGACCGCATCCAAGTAGGCACGTCACACAGTCCGTACTTATACTGGCAGGAAAAAGAGGCAATTTGGAGGCCCTTGCACAAACTGGCTTTATTCTACCTAAGTTGCCCTCCCACAAGTGTGTACTCCGAAAGAGTGTTTAGTGCCGCCGCTCACCTTGTCAGCAATCGGCGTACGAGGTTACATCCAGAAAATGTGGAGAAGATGATGTTCATTAAAATGAATTATAATCAATTCCTCCGCGGAGACATTGACCAGCAGCAATTGCCTCCACAAAGTACACAGGGAGCTGAGATGGTGGATTCCAGTGGGGACGAATTGATAATCTGTGAGGAGGGGGATGTAAACGGTGATATATCGGAGGGTGATGATGAGGTGGACATCTTGCCTCTGTAGAGCCAGTTTGTGCAAGGAGAGATTAATTGCTTCTTTTTTGGGGGGGGTCCAAACCAACCCGTCATATCAGTCACAGTCGTGTGGCAGACCCTGTCACTGAAATGATGGGTTGGTTAAAGTGTGCATGTCCTGTTTTGTTTATACAACATAAGGGTGGGTGGGAGGGCCCAAGGACAATTCCATCTTGCACCTCTTTTTCCTTTTCTTTTTCTTTGCGTCATGTGCTGCTTGGGGAGGGTTTTTTGGAAGGGACATCCTGCGTGACACTGCAGTGCCACTCCTAGATGGGCCCGTTGTTTGTGTCAGCCACTAGGGTCGCTTATCTTACTCACACAGCTACCTCATTGCGCCTCTTTTTTTCTTTGCGTCATGTGCTGTTTGGGGAGGGTTTTTTGGAAGGGACATCCTGCGTGACACTGCAGTGACACTCCTAGATGGGCCCGGTGTTTGTGTCGGCCACTAGGGTCGCTTATCTTACTCACACAGCTACCTCATTGCGCCTCTTTTTTTCTTTGCGTCATGTGCTGTTTGGGGAGGGTTTTTTGGAAGGGACATCCTGCGTGACACTGCAGTGCCACTCCTAGATGGGCCCGGTGTTTGTGTCGGCCACTAGGGTCGCTAATCTTACTCACACAGCTACCTCATTGCGCCTCTTTTTTTCTTTGCGTCATGTGCTGTTTGGGGAGGGTTTTTTGGAAGGGCCATCCTGCGTGACACTGCAGTGCCACTCCTAGATGGGCCCGGTGTTTGTGTCGGCCACTAGGGTCGCTTATCTTACTCACACAGCGACCTCGGTGCAAATTTTAGGACTAAAAATAATATTGTGAGGTGTGAGGTATTCAGAATAGACTGAAAATGAGTGGAAATTATGGTTTTTGAGGTTAATAATACTTTGGGATCAAAATGACCGCCAAATTCTATGATTTAAGCTGTTTTTTAGGTTTTTTGGAAAAAAACACCCGAATCCAAAACACACCCGAATCCGACAAAAAAAATTCGGTGAGGTTTTGCCAAAACGCGGTCGAACCCAAAACACGGCCGCGGAACCGAACCCAAAACCAAAACACAAAACCCGAAAAATTTCCGGCGCTCATCTCTAATGTGAATGGGACTGCAGGAAAAGGCTTTTTTCTAGGTGTATCATTTGCACCAAGTATAGACTGGTGGAAGCTGACATGTGAGAAACTCTGCATCATGCCCTTAAGGTGCATGCACAAGATTTTAAGTGATTTGGCCATTTTCTACCAATCGGAATGGCAAATTGTTTAAAAAAAGTGCTGTGTATACGCAATATCACAATGCCAATGCACAACAAGGGTGGGGCAAAAATGTACATGCCCTTGGTGCCTTGGCAGGTCTGAAATAGTTTGGCGTGGCCAGCAAGGTCAGTGTACTGCCCAGCAGAGTGTCATTTTGACAGAGACCATCGCTTGCTGTTCAATGTGCAGAGTCAGTGTACAAAGGAGCTGAGCGGAGCAGCTGGCGATGGAATTGACTGCTGATTGTGGAAGAGGTATCACCATCATTACTAATTGGTAGTGTCTGCAAACCAATAGCTGCTTGTGGACCTTTAGCAAATCAGGGGTGGCCGCGACGAAGATTTCAGGCATGCCTACTCCAACTGGTAACATAACAACATATAAAATGTCAGCAGTCATAATGTTAACACCACTATGTTTACATTGTTGAAATGTCGACATTCTGCACAGAGGTGAGGGTTAGGTTGCGGGAGGGGAGTGTTGGGTGGGGGGGGGGGCGACCATGTTGTTTAATGGGCACTACTACCATGTCGCATAATGTGTATAATGGGCACTACTACCTTGTTGCATAATGTGTAAAATGAGCACTATTATCATGCCGCATAATGTGCATATTAGGTACTATTACCATGTCACATTATGTGTATAATGGGCACTACTACTGTGTCGTATAATGGGCACTAATACCTTGTTGAAGATTGTTGACAATGAGCACTACTACTGTGTGGCATAATGTGTATAATGGGCACTATTACCGTGTCACATAATGGACACTATTACTGTGTGGCATAATGTGTATAATGAGCACCACTATTGTGTGATATATTGTATATAATGAGCACTACTACTGTTTGGCATAATGTGTATAATGGGCACTACTGCCGTTTCGCATATTGTGTATAATGGGCATATAATGTGCCACTACTCTGTAGCGTAATGTGTATATACGGTACTGCTACGGTGTGGCGTAATGCATACATGGGGTACTAGTACTGTGTGTTATGATTATAATTTATAAAAAGCCACCCTGGTGCTACCCCTGGCTTAAATAGTTTTAAAACAAAATCCCCAGGCTTTGCTTAAGAAATAATAATAAAAAAGAGCCCCAGGCCTTTCTTATTTATAAAAAAAAGCCCCAGGTCTTGCTTATTTATTGAAAAAAATAAAAACCCAGGACTTGCTTAAGAAATAATAATAAAAAAGAGCCCCAGGCCTTTCTTATTTATTAAAAAGCCACAGGCCTCACATAAGAAATAAAAAAAGAGCCCCAGTCCTTTGCTGTTTATTAAAAAAAAGCCCCAGCCCTTTCTTTTTTTTTAAAAAGCCAGAGGAAACAATAAAAGCTTTGGTATTTTTCTTTATTTTGTATTTTTGTATTTGATTATGTAAGCAGTTTCACAGCAATTAACCTGTTTATGTATCTGTATTTGATTTCCAGAATGCTTTTATAATTTTTTTTTTTTTCGGGAGGGGGGTGCCATGCTTAGTCTTGCCCTGGGTGCCAAAAACCCTAGTTACACTTCTTATGCACACTCCCATGGGTCGCTAGCGACAACCTCAGATCTTTTGTACATGCAAGAATGCAGCATGGTCCTGCTCCCCCCAATCCCCCCCCCCTCCCCACCCCAATGTCGCTCATTGCTGTATATACGCTTGCTGATGCCGGCATCCTGCCAGGTCTCGTCGCTAACGATGTCACGCTGGAGCTGGATATACATAAACATAAGTTACTGTACCTTCTCTTCTACATACTGTATGTATGCGCTAATTAATATGTAAACAAATGATAACTATAATTGTTCTGAGCTGGCAACTTCATTAAACACAGTTTTTGGCATCTAACAGTTGTGTGCACTTATCATCGGTGTTGACAGGGTTTATTTTTCATAATTAAAGCTTGGTTTACACAATGTGGAATGAGCTGTTTTGAGCTCACTCTCATGTAACACCTTCTGCAAAGTGACATGTTATTATAGAACAGGAAGAATCTGAAAAGGAAATTATTCTGCAACTTATTCTGACCACACAGAAGCAGCTACAGTTTTTCCACTCAATCACTAAACCAGATTGGATGTCACATAACTTTGGGGGTCATTCTGACCTGATCGCTCACTGCAGTTTATCGCAGCGCTCAGGTCAAAACTGCGCATGTGCCAGTGCCGCAGTGCGCCAGCGCATGGCTGGCAGCCGACGGCTGACGTTGCCTAGTGATCACCTCTGCCTGATTGACAGGCAGAGGCGGTCGCTGGGCAGGAGGGGGCGGCATGGCAGCATTTGCCAGGGGGGTGGGGGTGGCAGGGCAGCGATGAGTAGGAGCAGGAGCTGCGCTGGCCGGAAGTTACTCTTCAAGTACAAAAGCATTGCCGCTGTGCAATGCTTTGTTTGAACTTGTGCGGGGGGCGGCCTGACATGTGGGGCGGACTAGCCCTGTTCTGGGCGTACCTCCCATATGTCAGTGTAAGTGATCGTACGATCATGTCGGAATGACCCCTCTTTGTATCACGGGGGCTTCAATTATCAGGTGCTACTGTGGACATCTGATGACATTAACTACTGTGGTAGCAAGTCTATCAGCTGCAGGGTCCTGTGTATGCTTCTTCCCTCATTTGCCATCTCATTGCATCACTGCACTCCGTAGGAAATAACAATCAAATTAAGCTTCCTGCTCTGTTACTAATGACACCGCAAGGAATTTTGAAACAGAGGGGGGAGAGGTATCAAGCTTTGTAGAGAGATAAAATGGAGAAGTTGCTCATAGCAACCATCAAGTTCTAGTTGTCATTTTATAGATTGTGCTAGATAAATGACAGAAGCTGATCACTTTATCTCTGTAAGGGTTGATATATCTTTCTCTAAGAGGGATTTCCAATAAGCCCCAGTAATTTAACAGAGCTAATTGTCCCGCCGAGGGCTATCCTATTAGCCCCGATAAGCCAGCACGAGCCTGTTGCTGCACCGGGTGCTGGCTGCTGACAGCTTCCGGTGCAGCGCTGCTCCTCTGGCTCCCCCCGGTCACGTGAGAGCTGCCGGGGACAGAGGACAGGGGGGATTCGGGTCACAGGGCCGCCCCAGCTTCCTCACCGGGGTCACCACACCGAGTGGCAGCTTTCCGGCCCGCGGCACCATGCCTGCAGTTCCAGCCTACTGCTGCTGCAGTGGGCATGGGACACTGCAGGTTGTCCGCGGTCTTCGGGGATTTTGTTTCACCTGCCTCAGGCAGGCAAAACCAGATCCCTGGAAACAGACCCGTTTTCAAGATAAAACGGGGCTGTTTCTCATGAAAACACACAGGTGTAAAAAAAATATGTGAAACATCGGGAAAAATTGCGAAAAACTTCAGTTTTTCGCTCCCGATGTTTTAATGTGGGTAGAAGGATACCCCCTATATCTGCATTCTGCAATTTCAACCGTAGATTTTTCGCCAAGTTACAGGAAGCTCTGATGTTTCCTTCCTCTCTGAGCAAGAAGTAGAGAATGGTACAAAACATAACAGTGAGGAGAGTAAAATATTGTATGATGTGTCCCTTGCTGGAAACCATGTGATGCAACCTGGCCAGATAACATATTTCTGGCTCCAGTCGCATTACATATGACTATGCCAGTCAAGGGGTTAATTTAATTCAGCGTGATGTGTAGACAAGATATACTGTATGTGCACATTGCTCCTTAATATGGTTGCCAAACATTTTTAGTTTTCTTGACTCTTATATGGGGTGTGAGGAATCTTGTGCTAAGTTACTAGCTTTTTGGAGGCACTTTGTGGCCATCACATTGAATTCTATTTCCCACTAGGACTGCCAAGAGACATCTCTAGATGCTTCCTCTATTTTATCATTTAGTATTAGTATATACACTTGTTAATCAGAAACTAAACTCTACCTGTTGTAAATGACTATGGGATCATCTATTTACTAAGCCTTGGATGGGGATAAAGTCACTGGAGATAAAGCACCAGTCAATCGACTCCTAACTGTCATGCCACAGGCTGTGTTTGAAAAATGTTAGGAGCCGATTGGCTGGTGCTTTATCTCCAGTGACTTTATCTCCATCAAAGGCTTATTAAATAGACCCTATATACCAAGCCTTGGAGAGGGATAAAGTGGATGGAGATACAGTACCAACCAACCAACCAACCAACCAACCAACCAACCAACCAACCAACCAACTCCTGTCATTTTTCTAATGCAGCCTGTAACATGGCAGGTAGGAGCTGATTGGCTGGTACTTTAGCTCCGTCTGCAAAATTTCTCTCCAAGGCTTAGGGGAAGATGTATTAAGCAGTGATAAGAGTGGAGAGGTGAGCCAGTGGAGAAATCAGCATTAAAGTAACCATTATAATTTGCATACTATAAAATGGGCAACGTCTTCACTGGCTCACTTCTCTAATCTATTCACTGCTTAGTACACCCCCCCCCACACCCCAATTTTACATTAGACCCCTAATTATATGCTTTCAACTGAGGTGAGTGGTTGAGACATGTCAGACTGCCCACATACACATACATGTGCTCTTTCATATATAAGTCTATATCTCGAAATGCATTTAAGATAGGAGAATAGCAGTGTGCTACTGTGCTATATGGGGAACATTTCAAAAATATGCATTTGTTATATACAGTATACTCCTTCACAAAAGTAAACCATCATGCAGTACTGTAGCTTGAAGTTCTGCTCTCCGCTGGCTGTGGATTTTTTAGTTGCAGTATCATTTTCCAACCAGAGGTACTCAAGTATAAAGGATTTTTTTCTATTCCCATGCATCATAAATCCAATCCTACTACAAAAGATACTGAACTCTTGTCTGACCTTTAAAGCTGTGTCTCCCTCTACAATCGGGAGCACATCATTGTTAAACTTATGGCTATGCTGTTTCATGGTAGGAGTTCTGATTGATGTGATCCCCTTCTGGGCACTTTGCTACTAATGCACCCTACACACTGGGGGACGGTGATGGGCGATATGAACGATATCGCTCAGAAATGAACAATATATCGTTCATATCGTTTAGTGTATAGGCACCAACAATGAACGATGCGCGTCCCCTCGGTTGTTCATTGTTGGTTTCCCAGCGTTTTTCAATGCAAAACAATTTGGACAATAACAATCATCATTCAGATCGTTCCTCGTCCAAATTGCTGCTGTCGCCCAGTGTGTAGGGCACTTGAGTGTGTATCCAGAGCACCAGGCATTCAGTTACCAGTGTACTAACTTAATTTCCTGTCAACCTGCTTCCTATGTCATATGCAATCGTAAGTTCCTGGCTCTCTTCTCTCCATGCTTATGTATATCTGTTTCAGTTCACCACCACTTTCAGGATTGGTAGATTCAGTATAACCCAGATCAAGTAACAGCTGGCATGTACCCAAGGATCCATAGGATCCACTCCCAGTGGGCCTATGCGCATGTGTGGCCTGTTTTGTTTGTTGGCATGTGAGAGGTGGTGCTGCCGCCATGGTTATATGGTATATCTTTGGTTCTGACCATGTGAGGACACTTCTACAAATTTTTCCAGGGCCACTTTTAGTTCCCAACCCGCCCTTGCATGTACCAATACTGAAAGGCAGGTGGGATATGAAAGCTTTCTACTCTGGCTCCAAATTGAGCTGTTCACATTGTTCAGTTAATCATTGGAACCCAAGGATATAGTTGAGACCCAGGTTCCATATCATATTATTTGCATTTTTGTTAACAAGAAGTGGTTTTAGCAAGCAATAAAATTATATACAACTTAGGGGGTAATTCAGACCTGATCGTAGCAGCAAATTTTGTTAGCAGTTGGGCAAAACCATGTGCATTGCAGGGGGAGGGGGGGCAGATATAACATGTACAGAGAGAGTTAGATTTGGGTGGGGTGTGTTCAAACTGAAATCTAAACTGCAGTGTAGAAATAAAGTAGGCAGAATTTACCCTGCACAGAAACAAAATAACCCACCCAATTCTAACTCTCTCTGCACATATTATATCTACCCACCCTGCACTGCACATGGGGGGTCATTCCGAGTTGTTCGCTCGTTGCTGATTTTCGCAATGGAGCAATTAAGGTGAAAATGTGCATGCGCATGGTACGCAGTACGCATGCGCTACGTATTTTAGCTCAAATCTTAGTAGATTTACTCACGTCCGAACAAAGAATTTCCATCGTTTAAGTGATCGGAGTGTGATTGACAGGAAGTGGGTGTTTCTGGGCGGAAACTGTCCATTTTCTGGGAGTGTGCGGGAAAACGCAGGCGTGTTAGGATAAAACGCAGGAGTGTCTGGAAAAATGGGGGAGTGGCTGGCCGAACGCAGGGCATGTTTGTGATGTCAAACCAGGAACGAAATGGGCTGAGCTGATCGTAGTGTAGGAGTGTGTCTCGAGCTACTCAGAAACTGCTAAGAATTTTCTATTCGCAATTCTGCTAATCTTTCGTTCGCAATTCTGCTAAGCTAAGATACACTCCCAGAGGGCGGCGGCCTAGCGTGTGCAATGGTGCTAAAATCTGCTAGCGAGCGAACAACTCGGAATGACCCCCATGGTTTTACCCAATTGCTAACAAATTTGCTGCTACGATCAGGTCTGAATTACCCCCTTAATTTTATGATTCACCTAAATATTTGTTTAGTTTTTGTAGAAGTCCCCTAAGAATTTCATTTCCATCTTTCATTTGCTTACACACTTTGTAACACTCATATGGCAATGAATCAGTAATAACAGCTTTTGGAATATAGAGGATAACTCTATGTACTTAAAAACATGTTTACATAGGAACAGGATTTGCACTTAAAAGGACAGGTGACTAAAGAAGAACATCTGTAAGAATTTCACAAGTTGTCTGACTCCCCTCAAAATCATGAAGGGAAGCCATTAGCTGTGCAAGCTGTAGTATTTCTATCTGAAGAACTAATTATTTCAGTCTGTTTTTACATTCTTACTCAGTTAAAACTATGTGATGTGCACCGGACATTTTTCGGGTTTTGGTTTTGGATTCGGTTCCGCGGCCGTGTTTTGGATTCGGACGCGTTTTGGCAAAACCTCACCGAAAATTTTTTGTCGGATTCGGGTGTGTGTTGGATTCGGGTGTTTTTTTCAAAAAACCCTAAAAAACAGCTTAAATCATAGAATTTGGGGGTCATTTTGATCCCATAGTATTATGAACCTCAATTACCATAATTTCCACTCATTTCCAGTCTATTCTGAACACCTCACACCTCACAATATTATTTTTAGCCCTACAATTTGCACCGAGGTCGCTGGATGGCTAAGCTAAGCGACACAAGTGGCCGACACAAACACCTGGCCCATCTAGGAGTGGCAATGCAGTGTCAATCAAGACAGGATTGCACTTCAAAAAAATTGTCCCCAAACAGCACATGATGCAAAGAAAAAAAGAGGCGCACCAAGGTCGCTGTGTGACTAAGCTAAGCGACACAAGTGGCCGACACAAACACCTGGCCCATCTAGGAGTGGCACTGCAGTGTCAATCAAGACAGGATGGCACTTCAAAAAAATTGTCCCCAAACAGCACATGATGCAAAGAAAAAAAGAGGCGCACCAAGGTCGCTGTGTGACTAAGCTAAGCGACACAAGTGGCCGACACAAACACCTGGCCCATCTAGGAGTGGCACTGCAGTGTCAATCAAGACAGGATGGCACTTCAAAAAAAATTGTCCCCAAACAGCACATGATGCAAAGAAAAAAAGAGGCGCACCACAGGTATAGAATGTAGATGGATAGTATACTTAATGAATGACGACACAGAGGTAGGTACAGCAGTGGCCTACCGTACTGCTATATATAGTATACTGGTGGTCACTGTGTCAGCAAACTGCAAAACTAAAATGCACCACAGGTATAGAATGTAGATGGATAGTATACTTAATGAATGACGACACAGAGGTAGGTACAGCAGTGGCCTACCATACTGCTATATATAGTATACTGGTGGTCACTGTGTCAGCAAACTGCAAAACTAAAATGCACCACAGGTATAGAATGTAGATGGATAGTATACTTAATAACGTCACAGAGGTAGGCACAGCAGTGGCCTTCCGTATCGTACTGCTATATATAGTAAGTATACTGGTGGTCACTGTGTCAGCAAACTGCAAAACTAAAATGCACGACAGGTATAGAATGTAGATGGATAGTATACTTAATGGATGACGACACAGAGGTAGGTACAGCAGTGGCCTACCGTACTGCTATATATAGTATACTGGTGGTCACTGTGTCAGCAAACTGCAAAACTAAAATGCACCACAGGTATAGAATGTAGATGGATAGTATACTTAATGAATGGCGACACAGAGGTAGGTACAGCAGTGGCCTACCGTACTGCTATATATAGTATACTGGTGGTCACTGTGTCAGCAAACTGCAAAACTAAAATGCACCACAGGTATAGAATGTAGATGGATAGTATACTTAATGAATGACGACACAGAGGTAGGTACAGCAGTGGCCTACCGTACTGCTATATATAGTATACTGGTGGTCACTGTGTCAGCAAACTGCAAAACTAAAATGCACCACAGGTATAGAATGTAGATGGATAGTATACTTAATGAATGACGACACAGAGGTAGGTACAGCAGTGGCCTACCGTACTGCTATATATAGTATACTGGTGGTCACTGTGTCAGCAAAACTCTGCACTGTACTCCTCCTATATAATATTAATTATACTGGTGGTCCCCAGTCCCCACAATAAAGCAGCACACTGAGCACAGATATAGAGTGTTTTTCAGGCAGACAACGTATACTGGTGGTCACTGTCAGCAAAACTCTGCACTGTACTCCTGCTATATAATACAGCTGCTCCCCAGTCCCCACAATTAAGCAGTGTGAGCACAGATATATTATGCAGCACACTGAGCACAGATATGGTATGGAGCGTTTTTTTCAGGCAGAGAACGGATAAAAACTGGTGGTCACTTATCAGCAAAACTCTGCACTGTACTCCTCCTAACAGCTGCTCCCCAGTCCTCCCCACAATTAAGCAATAAAGCAATCAAGTTCAACAATAAACGGAGAGGACGCCAGCCACGTCCTCTCACTATCATCTCCAATGCACGAGTGAAAATGGCGGCGACGCGCGGCTGCTTATATAGAATCCGAATCTTGCGAGAATCCGACAGCGGGATGATGACGTTCGGGCGCGCTCGTGTTAGCCGAGCAAGGCGGGAAGGTTCGAACCTGCCTCGGACCCGTGTAAAAAGGGTGAAGTTCGGGGGGGTTCGGTTTCCGAGAAACCGAACCCGCTCATCTTTAGTTAAAACAGAACATTACTACTATTAACAAGAAAAGGGCAGACAATATTTGTCAGATGTGGTGGTGTAAACTTTTTAATATGATGGGATTGAATATAGAGTATATACAGTATAATCAGCCAATAAGAAGGGGTTAAGTAGTTCTGCTGCTCATCATCATTACTAATGCCAATATCTTAGTTCTAAGTTACCCACATATAACGTTTATTAAACGACATATATATTTTATTAAGCTGATACCCTTATATCTATCTGGGCCTATTCTTTCTGTTTCAGTTGTGTCCATTAATGTTACCTTGTACTAGTAGAAACTGCGGGATTTTGACCATCCATTTCACATTGCTTAAAGGTAACATTCTCCGACAGTTCACTGTATACATTTATTTATTTATTTACCGTTTCTTATATAGTGCAGCAAATGTCATTGTGCTTTACAATTGGAAAACAGTGATAAGACAAACTGGGTAATAACAGACGGACACAGAGGTAGGAAGGCCCTGCTCACAAGCTTACAATCTATAGGAAAATAGGAAGGATGCACAAGGATAGGAGCTATCTTTAGAATAGCAGTCCCTCCAGATTGCAAATTCAGTCCTGATGCAATATAATTAGATATCAATGCTTCCAAAGGTTATGTGGTGGTTCCAGACTTGGCTTCAGAGGTGAGTTTTCAGGGAACGCTTGAAAGTTTGTATGTGGGAGGGCATTCCATAGGGTGGGTGCTGCCAGAAGAAAGTCCTGCAATTGTGAATGGAAATGAGTAATTTATTCGAATGAGAGATACAGATATTGTGAAGAGCAGAGAGGTCAAGTTGGGAGAAATTTTGAGATAAGTGAAGAGATATATGTTGGTGCAGTTTGGATGAATAGCTTTATATGTGAGTAGAAGTATTTTATTTTGAATACGGTAGAATATGGCCAACCAATGGTGAGACTGACAGAGTGGATCCGCAAACGATGATTGTCTTGCTAGGAAGATCAGCATCGCAGCTACATTCAAAATAGATTGTAGTGGTGAGAGTATATTCTTGGGAAGACCATTAAGGAGACTATTACAACAATCAATGTGGGAAATAATGAGAGCATGAAGTATAGTTTTTGCAGTGTTGCAGTGTCTTGTGTAAGATAAGGTCGCATTTTGGATATGTTTTTTAGATACATGTAACATGATTTAGAGACAGATTTAATGTGTGGAACAAAGGAAAGTTCAGAGTCAAGGATGACACCTAGGCAGTGAGCTTGTGGGATAGGGTAGATTGTCGAGTTGTCAACAGTTATGGAGATATTATGTTGGTAGCTGCTCTTGGCTGGCGAGAAAATAATACAATTCTGTTTTGGAAATGTTGAGTTGAGGTGGCAAGATGACATCCAAGATGAAATGACAGAGACAGATGAATGGCAGAAATGGCAGGATAAATGGCAGAAATGGCAGAGACAAAGTCATTCAGAGACATGGACCAAAAAATTATACTAAAATCCGAAAGAGCTGATTAGTTTGCCAAGAGATGAGCTGTAGATTAAAAAAAGCAGAGGACCTAACACTGAGCCTTGTGGTACCTAATGCTGTGGTTGTAGCTTCAGCAATTGCTGTTGCTCTTGTCATTTTCCTTAATTGACAACCTATCTGTGGTAGCAGAAAGACATAACACTTGACATAACTTGAGTACAGGACTTTCTTAGGAAAATATACACCAAGCCAATGTATTATTATTATTATTATTATTATTATCTTATCATTTGCCAGGTCAGTAGCTTTTGGCCACTATATAGCTTTATCTACTCTATGTCTCTCTAGCTTCATCCTACAATGTCCTTTTCAGCCCCCATCTCCCCATGAGTCTCTTCAGCATCCTTCCCCCATCTGTGTCTCTCCAGTCTCATCTCCATGTCTCTCCAGTCTTATCCGCCTTTATCTCTCCAACATCTTCTTCATGTGTCTTCCAGTTTCTACTCTTGTGTCTTTCCAGCCTCATGCCCCCTCTGTGTCTCTCTAGCCACATGTGACCCACTGAGTCTATCCTGCCTCATCCCCCCCACCCCCGTGTCTCTCCAGCCTTATCACCCTTGGGTCACCTCAGTTTAATGTCACCTCAAGTCTCTCCAGCTTCATGTCACACCTATTTTCCCCACACTCGTGCCCCCATGTCTCCCAAGTCTCATGTCACCCATGTTTCTCAAGACTTATGTCCCCCTGTGTCCTTTTCATTTATCATACTTCCTCCCTTCCCTTTGTCATCTCTGTCCCTTTTCCCCCAACTACCTCTCTCTCTGATTTCTGGTCAGTGGTCTGTTGGTGACGCCAAGGAGGTCCTGTGGTTAGGGAGTCAGTGGGAAGCTTGCAGGAGGAAGGGGGGGGGGGGGCAGCTCCAAGCACTGAAACATGTCTTCCCCATCTTTCCTCCTTTCCATTGCCTCTCTCTTTAATCTCTGTCCCCAAAACCCCTCTCTTTATTCTGTCCCCCTCTCTTTCATCTCTGTCCCCCTACCTCTCTTTCATCTCTGTCCCTTCCAATGTCTCTTTCATCTGTCCCCTTCCCCCTCTTTCTTTCATCTCTGCCTCCCTCCACTTCCTCTCTCTTTCATCTCTGCCCCCCAGCTCTATCTCCCTCTGCCTGCAGAGGATATCCTGTGTGGCCTCCCTGCAGCTCTCTAATGCACACACCTTGCAGTATTATATAATAGATATTATTATTATTATTATTATTATTATTATTATTATTACTATTCAGTTTTGAGGTAGAAAATTGCATTCTCAGAGTATGTCTGACATTTGAAACCCCTTGGTATTTTATATCTGTATTTAGATTTTTGATGAAAGGATATAAAAACAAACAGAGAGTAAACATGTAAGAAAATTGCAAAATGCATGGTGAGAAAGCTTGCTTAGGTCATAGAGAGGACATACAGAAGTTTGAGAAACATAGGTGTTAATGTACTGTATAAAGTATACTTTGTGGTGTCTTTTCTGACCAATATTTAATACTGTACCCACAAATAAATAAAGTCACTGCTGCTTTAGTCTATTCAAATTAGTTAATGTTTTCCATGAGTTCAGAACTGTTCAGTTGATGGTAGAAAAATGTGTGAGACCCAAGTGTCAGATGAGACAAATCCTACAGTGACAAAGCTGTTATTTTACTACCCAGAGACATAAAACCTTTTAAGTGCTCTAATTACCATGTGCATCTGACCTTTTTGGTTGTAATTGTGACTTATCACAGACATGATTCCACCTTTAATGATTTTCCGTATCTTCACTAAATGATTGGATTCCATTAAAGGTGAATGAAAATAGTTTTTGCAACAGTAGTCTGAGCTTCCTCTAATGGACAATTGGACTAGAATAGCAGATGTCTACTTCTAGGGTTGAATGAAGGAGAATATGATTGTGGAATATAATTGTGAATTTGAAACAGGATAAAAATGATAGGAGAAAAAAAGAGGAGAATAATTAAGGCTAAATTTGACATAAGTAAAAAATAAATGTAATATTTGATGCCCATATGCAAAATGAGATGAATGATGGAACAGTTATTAAAATGATGCTCTTACCTACTGTATTCAAATTATATATGTGTAACATCTGCATAAGGGTCATAGCCAGAACTTTGTGGGCCCCATAGCAACAGTTTGATGGGCCACCTTCCCCCTTCTAGAGATACACCTCTCTCCACAGCAGTTGTTCATTTTATGCACCATAGTGCTCTAGCTAATTTAATGCCACATGGTAGTGCCCTAGTTCATTATATGAGCTATAGTGGTGCTCTTTTAAATGACTTATGGCAGTGCCCTAATTCACATTATACCACAGTGTCCTCAATTTATATTAGGTAACATATTTTGTAACACTGTGCCCTAAATCAACAATATGCCACATTGTACTGCTGCAAGTACACATGCCACAGTGCCCTCATTTCACATTATGCCACAGAGAGCTTAGTGTGCAATCCCAGGAACCTGGTTGATAACTTTATGACCTGGTGCAGTTGAGTAAGGCAGCAGTGGTAGGCCCCCTAAGCCTCTAGGCCCCATAGCAGGGGCACCCTCTTCACCTATTATTGTTATGCATGTAAGAGCAAGATCAGAGGTAGACAAACCAATTCAACACACCATTGTAGGCAAAGTCTTAGCTAAGTAGAGCCTGTCACAATAGTAGTTGCTATAAGCAGCTAAAATATTGAACTGTAGTTGATCAAACACAAGTAGGCAGCACACCATACAAGCACTAGCATAAAAGATGTAACAAATGCTTATAGCCTTTTAATATACAATGTGGCATGTTAAGATTAGAGGGGACTACAATAAAGTCAAGAGATTTAGGGCCTATTTCAGACCTGGTCGTAAATGTTCGAAAAAACGCACATCTACGATCAAAATCTTTGACATGCGGGGGGACGCCCAGCACAGTTCAAGTCCGCCCCGCATGTTGGGTCCCCCCCCCCCCTTCCCCCTGCAGACATGCAAAAGCATTGCATGGCGTCAATGCTTTCACACCTGCTGAGTAGCTCTCTGCCTAAGCAGCCTAGCTGAGAAGGCAGACCAGACGGCTACCCGTCATGTTTTTTGCCACAGCAGCTGCGTGTGAAGGCACGATGGGCCCAGGGTCGGTGTCGTCGGATGCAGACTTCCTGGATCTGGATTTCCAGATCCAAAAGTCAGCTTGCATAAGCTTCAAGCTGATGCCTAAAACCATCTGGAATCACGATTGTCGTATTGGTGATCCGAGATCGGGTCCTCAGATACAGTACTCGGATCCTCGCTAATGCAAACAGGAGGCATCTATCGCCTTACAAACATGAATCAGGTCCATAGTGCAAATGCTGGGCAGATTTCAGTGATCAATATGCTAAAACATCCAGAAGAGGATATGCTGATTGAGCGCTGAATTATTTAAAGTGGCACCTGTAAAAAAAGATTGGTTAGTAAAAACAATTGTGTTTACAGCTCTTTTATGAGCAGTTGGTGGTTTGGACGTTGCTGCCAGTCCGCTTTAACCTATCTGTCCCTACCAGATGTTCCCGTGGAGCTTTTCAGCCTGAAGGGCTGGCCACAGCGTCTGTCCTCTCTATGTTGTCGCTGCGTCCAGCAGGGAAGTGGGGAGCGGGTGGATGACATCACTCGTCGGGCGCCTGGTTTAATGGACGGCGGTGGCTGCTCTTCCTCGTTACACCACTGGTCACCTCTTTTTTTTTTTTTTTTTGCAGGTGCCACTTTAAATAATTCAGCGCTCAATCAGCATACTTTTTAACAAATTAATTTTAATTGAGCTGCTACATATTTCAATGCAGGTTACATGTTTATCTAAATCCAGAAGAGGATGATGGAAAGGCATGAAAAGGGGGAATTAGAAGATGAGGGAGTGAACGTGTGGCATAAAAAGAATATGTTAATTACCAAAAAATATAAGCTCCACCCCTCCCTCTGTCCTTAAACCTGAATTAATACAGAGGATAAGTGTACATAGGTGTATGTATGACTGATCTTGTAAATATTCAGGAATACTACCTGTTGCGGGTGGTCTTCAGGTTGCCGACTGTCGGGATCCCGACGCACAGTATACCGGCGCCGAAATCTCGACAGCTGGCATACCAACAGTTTTTCTCCCTCGTGGGGGTCCACGACTCCCCTGGAGGGAGAATAAATAGCGTGGCTCATTTGCGCTCGCCACACTGTTGGTATGCCAGCGGTCGGGCTTCCGGCGCCGGTATGCTGGTCGCCGGGATACCGTACCACACCCCCTGTTGCAACAGGTGAGATTCAACATAGTGTGCTTGGTTCAGAGGTAAGTGCAATGCTGGTGTTTGCAGAGGTGGGTATTTTTTTCTGTACTGTGCATGCATCTGAGTCACACTGTGCATGTGTCCCAATAGATTAAAGATGGTGGCGGAGGTGAGGATTTGTTTGCAGAATTATTGACAGCCAGTGAGTATTTGTGAGTGTGTGTCTGTGTAAGTAGTTGCAATGGCTCCAGTGGCTTACCTGTACTTCCGACATACATTCTGATCAACCATATGATGCGATCAAATTGCATCCGATGAGGCATCTTTATACTCAAGCAGTGGGTGGGTATCTCAGTACATATCCCCGTTGCTGCTTTATTTGATTATATTTGAATATTTTCATTGAAACACTGCATAAGAATCAAAGTCGCTACAGGATTTGCATACACCACTAAATCAGGCCCTGTATCTCCTTTTAAGCCTGAGAAAAGGGTGGATAATTGTGATTCAAAGGACATTTTGCATATATACTATAATGTGATAAGTGAAATGATTGCTATTTATTCAAATTATGCCTGAAGGCCCCATACATCTACAAAAGATTGGGACAATTCCCTGATCCCTCTATTCCTGGGTCGGGGAATTGGGGAAATTCAACATGTTTAGTTTCTCTGATTTGTTCTTGATCCTGACCATAAAATGAGCAGAATTGGCAAATAAGGTAATTTTACCATGCAGAATTTCCCAGATTACCAATCATTGATGGCCGCCAGTCTGCGTTTTTGATCAGGAAAATGGATTGGATCGGGGAATTGGAGAAAACAGTCACAGATGTAGTTTATGGTATCCTTAATGTTTGACCTAAGAGCTTCACCACATAGGAACCTTAAAGGACACATATTTGTTTGTTTGTGTTTAAGGTGACCAGATTAATTAGTTTGCTGTATGTTTTTTCAGTTGCATACTGTTTAAATTACTGAACTATACAATTTACAACTATACATTTACAATATTAAGCAGAAGTAAGAAAAATTCATTATTTATTGTTTTTAATTATTGACCTTTCTATGTACACTCTCATTTCGTTTATTCTTTCTATGATCAAATGAATACTATAACTCATAACCGTAATATTGTTTGTGTGTAAACTGTATACCATTATGTGCACTATTTATGTAAGTAGCTAAAAAGTATAACAATAGAAAGCTGTTTTTGCAGAGTGTTACACAAAAGAATGCTGCCTAGTAGGTCATTCCACCTTTGACCATCCAGTTGACTCCATAAATGTTGATAGCAGGTAATCAATCTAAGCCTCTCTGAAAATCTAAGTATAACATTTCTCTTTAAGTGTTACAGGCTCATAAAACTGGACACAAATTGCAACTCCCACCAGGGTCAAATTATCCTCATTTCAATCAGCTGGTGTCTCAGATATTTTATTTCTGGACATGATTGGAAGAAGAAAACAGTATTGAGTTTTAGTAACCGTATTAATCTTAGAGAAATTGGATTCTCTGTAGGTTGTGATACTTTTTTATTGGGCAAACAGCTGAATTATACATTACTACAGTATATCACAGTTAACATTGCTCCATTCACTCATAGGAACATTTATGAACATTATATTTGAAACTCTGAGCAATTGCTAGAGTCAAACATTATTTACAAATCTTTATTAAGATCAAGATAGTACGGCCATTTTCTTACTAAATGAGCATCCATGCTGCTTTATTCAACCAAAAGTTATTCAGCTCTGCTATTTCATATACTGAACAGAACAGAATAGGATGGATTGGGGCATTTTATGCCTGCAAGAAAAAGTGTTGTTCTTAATTATTTTGTAATGTTTATTATACAGCACACCCTAAAACTACCTACTGTATTTTGTAATCTGCAACCTGTGCCTGTATTCTGTATGTGCAGCTAAGTCGTGGCTGAATGTACTATCGTATGTTAATTTGATTTAACGTACATCTCCAATGTTTTGAGATCTGCACATGCACAGAATTCGCTCAGTGGCACAGATGGGGGGGCACTAATTACCCAGGCCAGGGCCTGTTGAAGGGGCCCAGGTCCTCACTCCCCCCTTCTTACCTGTCAGCCAGATGCAGCTGCCTCTCTCCCCAGCTGCAGTGGGTCCGGGGAGGCTTCTGTCAGTCTCCTCTGCCTGCAGGAGGGTTTAGCGATCACACCGATTGCTGCCCCTTCTCCCTATCTGCCCCCGGATGAGACCCCCCTCCACTCGTGTAGTGATTTTTTTATTCATATTTTTTTTTTAAAGGGGTGCTGACACACCTTCATGATTAGGTCATGCCCCCTGCTTTTCCAGGGCCTGGGCAATCTCTGTACAGCCGTGGATCCGCACAGTGCATGTGCAGATTTGGGGCTTTGATGTCGTTCGTAGTGCCTCAAATGCTGCAGCATGATTGACATGCTTATGAATTGTGTGACCGCCATCAGGGAGCATCCCAGATAATGGGTGCATGTTTACGTACATCTCATTCTGCAATTGCTCGCAATGCCCCAGACGCCACATCCTGATTGACAAGCTATGGCCATTTGATTGCAGGGCAGGGACAGTAATGTGTAACGTTTGTCATTTCAGCCCTGTTTTGTCATCATGCAGAGGCCAGGGTCTGAAACTTCCAGCACCGATTTACTGGTCTCTGCAGCATGATTACACCAGATATCCTGAGTAACCTGAGGGTGATTCAGATGTCCAATGTTCACACAGACGATCCGATGCTGCCTCTTTGGATGCAGCAGTTGAGCAGAGAAAGCAGCAGGAGGCGTTTATTTACACAAGACGCCACCCATATCGCAATGACAAAGACGCAGCAGCTGTGTGATCTGCGTCTATCTCTGAATTAGGTCAGTGATCCGATGCTGCATCTTTGGATGTAGCAGCAGATCAGAGAAGCCAGCAGGAGGCGTGTATTTACACAAGACGCCCTCTGCAGTATTCACTTCAGCCTGCCATTTTTTAATGTTGCACTTCCAGAAAATCTTTGTCCCAGAGTATAAAGCTGGGTACACATTAGATGATCCCGGATCGCGGAAAACGGGATGACCGATGTAAAGATACAGTATATTGGTCGTCCATACATACTGAACAATATAACATGCGTGTGTTATTTTGTTCATTAGCTGTATTCAGCTACATGCTGTAGACCGGTGGATCGTAGCTGTGCTAAATTTTGCACAGCTACGAACAGGAACACAGACATGTGGGGGGACACCCAGCACAGAGCTAGCCCGCCTCGCATGTCAGTCCCTGCCCCGTCACTGAAGTACAAAAGCATCGTACACCGGCGATGCTTTTGTACTCCAGGAGTAGCTCCCGGCCAGAGCAGCTTTTGAGTGCTGGCCAGCAGCTACTCGTCGCTGCAACAGCTCGCAGCGACTGCGTGTGATGTCACGCAGCCGCTGCGGCCCGCCCCCCACACTGTCCGGCCATGCCTGCCATGCCACAAAACGCCCACCCCCTCCTGCCCAGCGACCGCCTCTGCCTGTGAATCAGGCAGAGGCGATCGCTAGGCAACGACAGCCGTCAGCTGTCAGCCATGTGTCGCATGCGCAGTTCTGACCTGATCGATGCACTGCGAAGAACTGCAGCAAGCGTTCAGGTCAGAATGACCCCCAGTGTCGGCAGGCAGGAGCGTGCCAGCACATAAGCAATTTGAGCCATCTTACCTGTCAGAAGCACCGCTATTGTTTCATGTTCTGACTGACATGTTTGTGAACGTGCAGCTTTCAGTATTTTATCTGAGGATTTGCATTATAACACTGTGAAGATGTTTAGGGTGATTTTTGGAAAAGTCTTTCCTGGCCGATGTTTTATTTCCCTGACAGTTCGGCGATCATTGATGGCTGCCTACCGACGGATCTGATTGGCGGATCGTCTATGCCAGTGGATTGGGGAATCGGGGCTCTGATGGAATAAGTCTGCTTCCCAAACACCAGCTGTAGTGGGGTGAAAGATTGAAGTCCCAGTGCAGGCCCAAAATACATAAAAGGCTAGGGGCCCAGGTAATTAATACAGCTCTGCACATAATGTCTACTTTATAATATATCTGGAAAATAATTGAGCAATTAACTTTTTTTTGTTACAAACTTATTTATTGCCATTCAGTTTAAGGGTTGATTGTTCCCTCTGTGCTGACTGGTGTTCTACTTCCCTGACTGATCGCCAATCACCATTGGCTGCCAGCCGACGGATCTGATCGGTGGAACCTCTGTGCCAATGGTTTGGGCAATCGGGGCAATGATGTATGGGGCCTTTAGCCATAGCATTCGCTGTGCTAATCACTAGGTTACTAATGTATATTAGCATTGGGATAGTTTGTGCCGTGCAGGTGTATTTTAAAAATAATACCATAAATACATTAATACCTTTCACCTAAGTAGCGCAATGTATCTGCTCATCAAGTAGCTGCAGTCTTCACTATCAGCATCTTTCTGGCAGCCAACTCAGCAGTCACACCAAGCAATTAGAGCCATCTTACCTGTCAGAGGCACCTCTATTGTTTCATCTTTTGTCTGGCATGTTTGTGAACTTGCAGCTTCCAGTGTTTTATCTGAGGATTTGCATTATAACACTGTGAAGATGTTTAGGGTGATTTATGAGGGTTGTCTTTGAAATAGTCTTTGCAGTCCAAAAGAAATGCCAAATATTATTGATTTGCGCAAACTGTACTGCTGTATATTTCCCTATAGTCATTGTTAATCTCCAAGTATCACTGTTTACTTTGTAGGTGCCTTAGATGTGTTCACTTAAATGCAGCTCATCCAGACCAACACATAGGTCTATACATGCCTGTTATAGACATATACTGTATTCTGCAACAGGTATGGGGCAAGTGCAGATACAAACTGGTGATAACTTTTAGTAAACTAGGCACATACACTGACAATACAGCGGCCTATTGTTTCTAGATATATACACTTCATCATATGTGAATTTTGCATACAGTACATCCCAACATTCTACAAATAGAAACCAAGACTTTGGCACACACCTGAATAGAGAGCATGGCCTTTCTGCATAGCTTTGTGGCAAAGTGCATTTCCTTATGGTAAATGGCGTACCCTCGAGTTACCCCACATATTTTCTCTTAACTGAATATTCACAATTTGCTGAGCAGAGCAGTGTGTGACAGGGGTCCTCCACCCCCCCCCTCCCCGCCAACGTGGGGCACTGAGGCCAGCAGGTGGGATAGCGGGACAGTGTCCAAACAGCAGGACAGTTGGAAGATAATGTATGGTTTCTCAATACACAGTTATTTTTAGGAATGTACACACATATTACTTCCAACTCTGAATGAGCCCTAAAATTCCTAAGTTATATTGGAAAAGAAAGAAGCCTTCCAGGCAGATATGAAACACTTGTGGATGAACTTTATACTAGAGAAGAGCTGGTTCGGTTCTCTGAGAAATGAACCCTACCGAACATCACGTCCCGAGCCCGGATCCGAGTGCGGCCCGGGACTTTCCGCCAGACTTGGAAACCAGAGCGAGGCAAAACGTCATCATCCCGCTGTCGGATACTAGTGGGTTTTGGATTCTATATAAGGAGCCACGTGTTGCTGCCATTTTCACTCCAGTCCTGGAGAGTGTAGCAAGAGGATGTGTCTCTCTCCTCAGTGTCTGTCTGTGCGGGAAAGTGGTGTGGCGACCTACTATGTCTTATGTGATTCATGCCAGTGCTGTCTTATGCTGCATCAGCCCAGTGGTTGTGTCTTGTGCTGCATCAGTCCAGTCACAGTGGTAGTGTCCTCTGCTGCCATATGTCCAGTGCTGTGGTATAAGTCCTGTCCAGTGGTGCTGTGTTGTGCTGCATCTGTCCAGTGGCAGTGTCCCTGTGCTGCTGTATAAGTCCAGTGATACTGCCGCATAAGTCCAATGGTACTGCCGTATAAGTCCAGTGGTACTGCAATATACAGTAAGTCCAGTGATACTGCCATATATGTCCAGTGGTACTGCCATATAAATCCAGTGGTATTGCCCTATTAGTCCAGTCCAGTGGTTCTGCCGTAAAAGTCTAGTGGTACTGCCGTATATGTCCAGTGGTACTGCCTTATAAATCTAGTGGCACTGCTGTAAAAATCCAGTCCAGTGGTACTGCTGTATAAGTCGAGTCCAGTGGTACTGCCGTATAAATCCAGTGGTACTGCCGTATAAGTCCAGTGATACTACCATATAAATCCAGTCCAGTGGTACTGCCGTATAGGTCCAGTGATCCTGCCATATAAGTTCAGTGGTACTGCTGTATAAGTTCATTGGTACTGCCAAATAAGTCCAGTAGTACTGCCATATAAGTCCAGTGTTACTGCCGAATAAGTCCAGTGGTACTGCCGTAAAAGTCCAGTCCAGTGGTACTGCCGTAAAAGTCCAGTGGTACTGCCATAAAAATCCAGTTGTACTGCCGAATATATCCAGTGGTACTGCCGTATAAATTAAGTGGTACTGCTATATAAATCCAATCCAGTGGTACTGCCATATAAGTCAGGGATGTGCGGTGAGCTAAATGGCTCAGGAAGCACTGGCTAGCCCCATAGCCAGATGTACATGCAATATATGAGCCAAATGGTACATCTGGGCATTATACACAGGTGCAGTAGTATAAACTCCTGGAAATTTGGTGAGTTTTGATCAGAGATGTGCGGAAAAGATAGAGAGGTGAGGCACTGCCTCACCTGCCATAAACTTTTTACTCCAGAGTTTTGGCTACTGCAAAGAAGATATTTCAAACAAATTATTTGTATTTTTCATCTACTTTTATACAGTCAAAATTCTGGCACAAACGTTAGTATAACAGGAAAGGCTCTGCCTCACATGCCTCACCCCATCGCACGTCATTGTATAAGTCGAGTCCAGTGATACTGCCATATAAATCCAGTGGTACTGCCTTATAAATCCAGTGCTATTGCCATATAAATCCAGTAGTACTGCCGTATGAGTTCAGTGGTACTGCCGTATAAGTTAGAGATGTGCACCGGAAATTTTTCGGGTTTTGTGTTTTGGTTTTGGGTTCGGTTCCGCGGCCGTGTTTTGGGTTCGAACGCGTTTTGGCAAAACCTCACCAAATTTTTTTTGTCGGATTCGGGTGTGTTTTGGATTCGGGTGTTTTTTTCAAAAAACCCTAAAAAACAGCTTAAATCATAGAATTTGGGGGTCATTTTGATCCCAAAGTATTATTAACCTCAATAACCATAATTTCCAATCATTTTCAGTCTATTCTGAACACCTCACACCTCACAATATTATTTTTAGTCCTAAAATTTGCACCGAGGTCGCTGGATGACTAAGCTCAGCGACCCAAGTGGCCGACACAAACACCTGGCCCATCTAGGAGTGGCACTGCAGTGTCACGCAGGATGGCCCTTCCAAAAAACACTCCCCAAACAGCACATGACGCAAAGAAAAAAAGAGGCGCAATGAGGTAGCTGTGTGACTAAGCTCAGCGACCCAAGTGGCCGACACAAACACCTGGCCCATCTAGGAGTGGCACTGCAGTGTCAGGCAGGATGGCCCTTCCAAAAAATACTCCCCAAACAGCACATGACGCAAAGAAGAAAAAAAAGAGGCGCAATAAGGTAGCTGTGTGAGTAAGCTAAGCGACCCTAGTGGCCGACACAAACACCTGGCCCATCTAGGAGTGGCACTGCAGTGTCACGCAGGATGGCCCTTCCAAAAAACACTCCCCAAACAGCACATGACGCAAAGAAAAAAAGAGGCGCAATGAGGTAGCTGTGTGAGTAAGCTCAGCGACCCTAGTGCCCGACACAAACACCTGGCCCATCTAGGAGTGGCACTGCAGTGTCACGCAGGATGGCCCTTCCAAAAAACACTCCCCAAACAGCACATGACGCAAAGAAAAAAAGAGGCGCAATGAGGTAGCTGTGTGACTAAGCTCAGCGACCCAAGTGGCCGACACAAACACCTGGCCCATCTAGGAGTGGCACTGCAGTGTCAGGCAGGATGGCCCTTCCAAAAAATACTCCCCAAACAGCACATGACGCAAAGAAGAAAAAAAAGAGGCGCAATAAGGTAGCTGTGTGAGTAAGCTAAGCGACCCTAGTGGCCGACACAAACACCTGGCCCATCTAGGAGTGGCACTGCAGTGTCACGCAGGATGGCCCTTCCAAAAAACACTCCCCAAACAGCACATGACGCAAAGAAAAAAAGAGGCGCAATGAGGTAGCTGTGTGAGTAAGCTCAGCGACCCTAGTGCCCGACACAAACACCTGGCCCATCTAGAAGTGGCACTGCAGTGTCAGGCAGGATGGCCCTTCCAAAAAATACTCCCCAAACAGCACATGACGCAAAGAAAAAAAGAGGCGCAATGAGGTAGCTGTGTGACTAAGCTCAGCGACCCAAGTGGCCGACACAAACACCTGGCCCATCTAGGAGTGGCACTGCAGTGTCACGCAGGATGGCCCTTCCAAAAAACACTCCCCAAACAGCACATGACGCAAAGAAAAATGAAAGAAAAAAGAGGTGCAAGATGGAATTGTCCTTGGGCCCTCCCACCCACCCTTATGTTGTATAAACAGGACATGCACACTTTAACCAACCCATCATTTCAGTGACAGGGTCTGCCACACGACTGTGACTGAAATGACGGGTTGGTTTGGACCCCCACCAAAAAAGAAGCAATTAATCTCTCCTTGCACAAACTGGCTCTACAGAGGCAAGATGTCCACCTCATCATCATCCTCCGATTCATCACCGTGTACATCCCCCTCCTCACAGATTATCAATTCGTCCCCACTGGAATCCACCATCACAGCTCCCTGTGTACTTTGTGGAGGCAATTGCTGCTGGTGAATGTCTCCATGGAGGAATTGATTATAATTCATTTTAATGAACATCATCTTCTCCACATTTTCTGGAAGTAACCTCGTACGCCGATTGCTGACAAGGTGAGCGGCGGCACTAAACACTCTTTCGGAGTACACACTTGTGGGAGGGCAACTTAGGTAGAATAAAGCCAGTTTGTGCAAGGGCCTCCAAATTGCCTCTTTTTCCTGCCAGTATACGTACGGACTGTCTGACGTGCCTACTTGGATGCGGTCACTCATATAATCCTCCACCATTCTTTCAATGGGGAGAGAATCATATGCAGTGACAGTAGACGACATGTCCGTAATCGTTGGCAGGTCCTTCAGTCCGGACCAGATGTCAGCATCAGCAGTCGCTCCAGACTGCCCTGCATCACCGCCAGCGGGTGGGCTCGGAATTCTGAGCCTTTTCCTCGCACCCCCAGTTGCGGGAGAATGTGAAGGAGGAGATGTTGACAGGTTGCGTTCCGCTTGACTTGACAATTTTCTCACCAGCAGTTCTTTGAACCCCTGCAGACTTGTGTCTGCCGGAAAGAGAGATACAACGTAGGTTTTAAATCTAGGATCGAGCACGGTGGCCAAAATGTAGTGCTCTGATTTCAACAGATTGACCACCCGTGAATCCTTGTTAAGCGAATTAAGGGCTCCATCCACAAGTCCCACATGCCTAGCGGAATCGCTCTGTGTTAGCTCCTCCTTCAATGTCTCCAGCTTCTTCTGCAAAAGCCTGATGAGGGGAATGACCTGACTCAGGCTGGCAGTGTCTGAACTGACTTCACGTGTGGCAAGTTCAAAAGGTTGCAGAACCTTGCACAACGTTGAAATCATTTTCCACTGCGCTTGAGACAGGTGCATTCCACCTCCTATATCGTGCTCAGTTGTATAGGCTTGAATGGCCTTTTGCTGCTCCTCCAACCTCTGAAGCATATAGAGGGTTGAATTCCACCTCGTTACCACTTCTTGCTTCAGATGATGGCAGGGCAGGTTCAGGCGTTTTTGGTGTTGCTCCAGTCTTCTGTACGTGGTGCCTGTACGCCGAAAGTATCCCGCAATTCTTCTGGCCACCGACAGCATCTCTTGCACGCCCCTCTCGTTTTTTAAATAATTCTGCACAACCAAATTCAAGGTATGTGCAAAACATGGGACGTGATGGAATTTGCCCATATTTAATGCACACACAATATTGCTGGCGTTGTCCGATGCCACAAATCCACAGGAGAGTCCAATTGAGGTAAGCCATTCTACGATGATCTTCCTCAGTTGCCGTAAGAGGTTTTTAGCTGTGTGCGTATTCTGGAAAGCGGTGATACAAAGCGTAGCCTGCCTAGGAAAGAGTTGGCGTTTGCGAGATGCTGCTACTGGTGCCGCCGCTGCTGTTCTTGCGGCGGGAGTCCATACATCTACCCAGTGGGCTGTCACAGTCATATAGTCCTGAGTCTGCCCTGCTCCACTTGTCCACATGTCCGTGGTTAAGTGGACATTGGGTACAACTGCATTTTTTAGGACACTGGTGAGTCTTTTTCTGAGGTCTGTGTACATTTTCGGTATCGCCTGCCTAGAGAAATGGAACCAAGATGGTATTTGGTACCGGGGACACAGTACCTCAAACAAGTCTATAGTTGGCTCTGCAGTAATGATGGATACCGGAACCACGGTTCTCACCGCCCAGGATGCCAAGGCCTCAGTTATCCGCTTTGCAGCAGGATGACTGCTGTGATATTTCATCTTCCTCGCAAAGGACTGTTGGACAGTCAATTGCTTGGTGGAAGTAGTAAAAGTGGTCTTACGACTTCCCCTCTGGGATGACCATCGACTCCCAGCAGCAACAACAGCAGCGCCAGCAGCAGTAGGCGTTACACGCAAGGATGCATCGGAGGAATCCCAGGCAGGAGAGGACTCATCAGAATTGCCAGTGACATGGCCTGCAGGACTATTGGCATTCCTGGGGAAGGAGGAAATTGACACTGAGGGAGTTGGTGGGGTGGTTTGCGTGAGCTTGGTTACAAGAGGAAGGGATTTACTGGTCAGTGGACTGCTTCCACTGTCGCCCAAAGTTTTTGAACTTGTCACTGACTTATGATGAATGCGCTGCAGGTGACGTATAAGGGAGGATGTTCCGAGGTGGTTAACGTCCTTACCCCTACTTATTACAGCTTGACAAAGGCAACACACGGCTTGACAAATGTTGTCCGCATTTCTGTTGAAATACTTCCACACCGAAGAGCTGATTTTTTTGGTATTTTCACCAGGCATGTCAATGGCCATATTCCTCCCACGGACAACAGGTGTCTCCCCGGGTGCCTGACTTAAACAAACCACCTCACCATCAGAATCCTCCTGGTCAATTTCCTCCCCAGCGCCAGCAACACCCATATCCTCCTCATCCTGGTGTACTTCAAACTGACATCTTCAATCTGACTATCAGGAACTGGACTGCGGGTGCTCCTTCCAGCACTTGCAGGGGGCGTGCAAATGGTGGAAGGCGCATGCTCTTCACGTCTAGTGTTGGGAAGGTCAGGCATCGCAACCGACACAATTGGACTATCCTTGTGGATTTGTGATTTCGAAGAACGCACAGTTCTTTGCTGTGCTTTTGCCAGCTTTTGTCTTTTCATTTTTCTAGCAGGAGGATGAGTGCTTCCATCCTCATGTGAAGCTGAACCACTAGCCATGAACATAGGCCAGGGCCTCAGCCGTTCCTTGCCACTCCGTGTGGTAAATAGCATATTGGCAAGTTTACTCTTCTCCTCCAACAATTTTATTTTAGATTTTTGAGTCCTTTTTTTACTGATATTTGGTGTTTTGGATTTTACATGCTCTGTACTATGACATTGGGCATCGGCCTTGGCAGACGACGTTGATGGCATTTCATCGTCTCGGCCATGACTAGTGGCAGCAGCTTCAGCACGAGGTGGAAGTGGATCTTGATCTTTCCCTATTTTTGGAACCTCAACATTTTTGTTCTCCATATTTTAATAGGCACAACTAAAAGGCACCTCAGGTAAACAATGGAGATGGATGGATACTAGTATACTTATGGATGACGAGCGACTGCCGACACAGAGGTAGCTACAGCCGTGGACTACCGTACTGCGTCTGCTAGTATAGACTGGATGATAATGATATAAAAATATATATATATATCACTACTGCAGGACAGGTATATATTGTATAATGACGGACCTGCTGGACACTGTCAGCACTGCAGACTCCTAAACTACTAGTATGAAGAAGATAGAAAAAAAAAAAACCACCACAGGTAGGTATACAATTATGGACGAGCGACTGCCGACACAGAGGTAGCTACAGCCGTGGACTACCGTACTGCGTCTGCTAGTATAGACTGGATGATAATGATATAAAAAATATATATATATCACTACTGCAGGACAGGTATATATTGTATAATTATTATTATTATTAACAGTTTCTTATATAGCGCAGCATATTCCGTTGCGCTTTACAATTAGAACAACAGTAATAGAACAAAACTGGGTAAAAACAGACAGACAGAGGTAGGAAGGCCCTGCTCGCAAGCTTACAATCTATGCAGGACAGGTATATATTGTATAATGACGGACCTGCTGGACACTGTCAGCACTGCAGACTCCTAAACTACTAGTATGAAGAAGATAGAAAAAAAAAACCACCACAGGTAGGTATACAATTATGGACGAGCGACTGCCGACACAGAGGTAGCTACAGCCGTGGACTACTGTACTGCGTCTGCTAGTATAGACTGGATGATAATGATATAAAATATATATATATATATATATCACTACTGCAGGACAGGTATATATTGTATAATGACGGACCTGCTGGACACTGTCAGCACTGCAGACTCCTAAACTACTAGTATGAAGAAGATAGAAAAAAAAAACCCACCAAAGGTAGGTATACAATTATGGACGAGCGACTGCCAACACAGAGGTAGCTACAGCCGTGGACTACCGTACTGCGTCTGCTAGTATAGACTGGATGATAATGATATAAAAAATATATATATATCACTACTGCAGGACAGGTATATATTGTATAATGACGGACCTGCTGGACACTGTCAGCACTGCAGACTCCTAAACTACTAGTATGAAGAAGATAGAAAAAAAAAAACCACCACAGGTAGGTATACAATTATGGACGAGCGACTGCCGACACAGAGGTAGCTACAGCCGTGGACTACCGTACTGCGTCTGCTAGTATAGACTGGATGATAATGATATAAAAAATATATATATATCACTTCTGCAGGACAGGTATATATTGTATAATGACGGACCTGCTGGACACTGTCAGCACTGCAGACTCCTAAACTACTAGTATGAAGAAGATAGAAAAAAAAAACCACCACAGGTAGGTATACAATTATGGACGAGCGACTGCCGACACAGAGGTAGCTACAGCCGTGGACTACCGTACTGCGTCTGCTAGTATAGACTGGATGATAATGATATAAAAAATATATATATATCACTACTGCAGGACAGGTATATATTGTATAATGACGGACCTGCTGGACACTGTCAGCACTGCAGACTCCTAAACTACTAGTATGAAGAAGATAGAAATATAATGAATGACGGACCTGCTGGACACTGTCAGCAGAATGCGTTTATATATAGAATTAAAAAAAAACACTACACGAGTGTTTAACTTTTTCAGGCAGACAATATACTGGTGGTCACTGCTGGTCAGTCACACTGGCACTCTGGCAGCAAAAGTGTGCACTGTTAAATATGTACTCCTGCTATAACTGCTCCCCAGTCTCCCCCACAATTAAGCTGTGTGAGCAGTGAGCACTACTCAGCACAGTCAGATATACATAGATGATATTATCATGCAGCACACTGAGGCTGAGCACAGATATGGTATGTGACTGTGTATCGTTTTTTTTCAGGCAGAGAACGGATTATATTAAATAATAAATAAAACTGGTGGTCACCACTAGTATAGCTATCAGCAAAACTCTGCACTCTCTGAGTACTCCTAATGCTCCAGTAAATCAAGTGTCTCACTCTCTATCTAAACGGAGAGGACGCCAGCCACGTCCTCTCCCTATCAATCTCAATGCACGTGTGAAAATGGCGGCGACGCGTGGCTCCTTATATAGAATCCGAGTCTCGCGATAGAATACGAGCCTCGCGAGAATCCGACAGCGGGATGATGACGTTCGGGCGCGCTCGGGTTAGCCGAGCAAGGCGGGAAGATCCGAGTCTGCCTCGGACCCGTGTAAAAAGCGTGAAGTTCGGGGGGGTTCGGATTCCGAGGAACCGAACCTGCTCATCTCTAGTATAAGTACAGTGATACTGTCATATAAATCCAGTGGTCCTGCCATATAAATCTAGTGCAGTGGTACTGCTGTATAAGTCCAGTCCAGTGGTCCTGCCGTATAAGTCCAGTGGTCCTGCCTTATAAGTCCAGTGGTCCTGCCGTAAAAGTCCAGTGGTACTGCCGTATTAGTCCAGTGGTACTGCCGTATAAGTCCATTGGAACTGCCATAAAAGTCCAGTGGTACTGCCGTAAAAGTCCAGTGGTACTGCCGTATAAGTCCAGTGGTACTGCCGTATAAGTCCAGTACAGTGGTGCTGCTGTAAAAGTCCAGTGGTACTGCCGTAAAAATGCAGTCCAGTGGTACTGCCATTTTAGTCCAGTGGTACTGCCATTTTAGTCCAGTGGTATTGCCGTATGAGTTCAGTTATACTGCCGTATAAGTCCAGTGATAATGTCATATAAATCCAGTGGTCCTGCCATATAAATCCAGTCCAGTGGTACTGCCGTATAAGTCCAGTCCAGTGGTCCTGCCGTATACGTCAGTGGTCCTGCCATATAAGTCCAGTGGTCCTGCTGTATAAGTCCATTGGAACTGCCGTATAAGTCCAGTGGTACTGCCGTATAAGTCCAGTGGTACTGCCGTACAAGTCCAGTCCAGTGGTACTGCCGTATTAGTCCAGTGGTACTGCCGTATTAGTCCAGTGGTACTGCCATATAAGTCCAGTGGTACTTCTGTATAAGTCCAGTGGTACTTCCGTATTAGTCCATTGGTACTGCCGTATAAGTCCAGTGGTACTGCCATGTAAGTTCCGTGGTACTGCCATATAAATCCAGTGGTACTGCTGTATAAGTCCAGTGATACTACCGTATAAGTCCAGTGGTACTGCCATATATGTCCAGTGATACTGCCGTATATGTCCAGTGGTACTGCTGTATAAATCCAGTGCTACTGCTGTATAATTCCAGTGGTACTGCTGGATAAATCCAGTGGTACTTCCATAACAGTCCAGTGGTACTGCCATTACAGTCCAGTGGTACTGCCATATAAGTCCAGTGGTACTGCCGTATAAGTCCAGTGGTACTGCCGTATAAGTCCAGTGATACTGCCATATAAGTCCAGTCCAGTGGTACTGCCGTATAAGTCCAGTGGTACTGCCATATAAGTCCAGTGGTACTTCTGTATAAGTCCAGTGGTACTTCCGTATTAGTCCAGTGGTACTTCCGTATTAGTCCATTGGTACTGCCGTATAAGTCCAGTGGTACTGCCATGTAAGTTCAGTGGTACTGCCATATAAATCCAGTGGTACTGCCATATAAGTCCAGTGATACTACCGTATAAGTCCAGTGGTACTGCCATATATGTCCAGTGATACTGCCGTATATGTCCAGTGGTACTGCTGTATAAATCCAGTGCTACTGCTGTATAATTCCAGTGGTACTGCTGGATAAATCCAGTGGTACTTCCATAACAGTCCAATGGTACTGCCATTACAGTCCAGTGGTACTGCCATATAAGTCCAGTGGTACTGCCGTATAAGTCCAGTGATACTGCCATATAAGTCCAGTCCACTGGTACTGCCATATAAGTCCAGTGGTACTGCCATATAAGTCCAGTGGTACTTCTGTATAAGTCCAGTGGTACTTCCGTATAAGTCCAGTGGTACTGTTATATAAATCCAGTGATACTGCCATATAAGTCCAATCCAGTGGAACTGCCACATAAGTCCAGTTCAGTGGTCCTGCCGTATAAGTCAGTAGTCCTGCCGTATAAGTCCAGTGGTCCTGCTGTATAAGTCCAGTGGTACTGCCGTATAAATCCAGTGGTACTGCCTTATTAGTCCAGTGATACTACCGTATAAGTCCAGTGGCACTGCCATATATGTCCAGTGATACTGCCGTGTATGTCCAGTGGTACTGCTGTTTAAATCCAGTGGTACTGCTGGATAAGTCCAGTTGTACTTCCATAACAGTCCAGTGGTACTGCCATAACAGTCCAGTGGTACTGCCGTATAAGTACAGTGGTACTGCCATATAAGTCCAGTGGTACTGCCGTATAAGTCCAGTGATACTACCGTATAAGTCCAGTGGCACTGCCATATATGTCCAGTGATACTGCCGTGTATGTCCAGTGGTACTGCTATTTAAATCCAGTGGTAATGCTGGATAAGTCCAGTTGTACTTCCATAACAGTCCAGTGGTACTGCCATAACAGTCCAGTGGTACTGCCATATAAGTCCAGTGGTACTGCCGTATAAGTACAGTGGTACTGCCGTATAAGTCCAGTGATACTGCCGTATAAGTCCAGTCCAGTGGTACTGCCGTATAAGTCCAGTGGTACTGCCATATAAGTCCAGTGGTACTGCCATATAAGTCCAGTGGTACTTCCGTATAAGTCCAGTGGTACTTCCGTATAAGTCCATTGGTACTGCCGTATAAGTCCAGTAGTACTGCCATGTAAGTTCAGTGGTACTGCCATATAAATCCAGTGGTACTGTTGTATAAGTCCAGTGATACTACCGTATAAGTCCAGTGGTACTGCCATATATGTCCAGTGATACTGCCGTATATGTCCAGTGGTTCTGCTGTATAAATCCAGTGCTACTGCTGTATAATTCCAGTGGTACTGCGGGATAAAGCCAGTGGTACTTCCATAACAGTCCAGTGGTACTGCCATATAAGTCCAGTGGTACTGCCGTATAAGTCAAGTGGTACTGCCGTATAAGTCCAGTGGTACTGCCATATCAGTCCAGTCCAGTGGTACTGCCGTATAAGTCCAGTGGTACTGCCATATAAGTCCAGTGGTACTTCTGTATAAGTCAGGTGGTACTTCCGTATAAGTCCAGTGGTACTGTTATATAAATCCAGTGATACTGCCATATAAGTCCAATCCAGTGGAATTTATAAGTCCAGTACAGTGGTCCTGCCGTATAAGTCAGTAGTCCTGCCGTATAAGTCCAGTGGTCCTGCTGTATAAGTCCATTGGAACTGCCGTATAAGTCCAGTGGTACTGCCGTATAAGTCCAGTGGTACTGCCATATAAGTCCAGTGGTACTTCCGTATAAGTCCAGTGGTACTGCCGTATAAGTACAGTGGTACTGCCATATAAATCCAGTGATACTGCCGTATAAGTCCAATCCAGTGGTACTGCCATATTAGTCCAGTCCAGTGGTCCTGCCGTATAAGTCAGTAGTCCTGCCATATAAGTCCAGTGGTCCTGCTGTATAAGTCCATTGGAACTGCCGTATAAGTCCAATGGTACTGCCGTATAAGTCCAGTGGTACTGCCGTATAAGTCCAGTGGTACAGCCGTAAATGTCCATTGGAACTGCCGTAAAAGTCCAGTGGTACTGCCGTATAAGTCCAGTGGTACTGCCGTATAAGTCCAGTGGTACTGCCGTATAAGTCCAGTGGTTCTGCCGTATAAGTCCATTGGTCCTGCCATATAAGTCCAGTACAGTGGTGCTGCTTTAAAAGTCCAGTGGTACTGCCGTATAAATACAGTCCAGTGGTAATGCCGTATAAGTCCAGTGGTAATGCCATATAAGTCCAGTGATACTTCCGTAAAAGTCTTGTGGTACTGCCGTATAAGTATAATGGTACTAATTTATAAGTTCATTGGTACTGCCGTATAAGTCCAGTGGTACTGTCATATAAGTCCAGTGGTACTGCCGTATAAATCCAATGGTACTGTCGTATAAGTCCAGTGATACTACCGTATAAGTCCAGTGGTACTGCCATATATGTCCAGTGATACTGCCATGTATGTCCAGTGGTACTGCTATTTAAATCCAGTGGTAATGCTGGATAAGTCCAGTTGTACTTCCATAACAGTCCAGTGGTACTGCCATAACAGTCCAGTGGTACTGCCATATAAGTCCAGTGGTACTGCCGTATAAGTACAGTGGTACTGCCGTATAAGTCCAGTGATACTGCCGTATAAGTCCAGTCCAGTGGTACTGCCGTATAAGTCCAGTGGTACTGCCATATAAGTCCAGTGGTACTTCCGTATAAGTCCAGTGGTACTTCCGTATAAGTCCATTGGTACTGCCGTATAAGTCCAGTAGTACTGCCATGTAAGTTCAGTGGTACTGCCATATAAATCCAGTGGTACTGTTGTATAAGTCCAGTGATACTACCGTATAAGTCCAGTGGTACTGCCATATATGTCCAGTGATACTGCCGTATATGTCCAGTGGTTCTGCTGTATAAATCCAGTGCTACTGCTGTATAATTCCAGTGGTACTGCGGGATAAAGCCAGTGGTACTTCCATAACAGTCCAGTGGTACTGCCATATAAGTCCAGTGGCACTGCCGTATAAGTCAAGTGGTACTGCCGTATAAGTCCAGTGGTACTGCCATATCAGTCCAGTCCAGTGGTACTGCCGTATAAGTCCAGTGGTACTGCCATATAAGTCCAGTGGTACTTCTGTATAAGTCAGGTGGTACTTCCGTATAAGTCCAGTGGTACTGTTATATAAATCCAGTGATACTGCCATATAAGTCCAATCCAGTGGAATTTATAAGTCCAGTTCAGTGGTCCTGCCGTATAAGTCAGTAGTCCTGCCGTATAAGTCCAGTGGTCCTGCTGTATAAGTCCATTGGAACTGCCGTATAAGTCCAGTGGTACTGCCGTATAAGTCCAGTGGTACTGCCATATAAGTCCAGTGGTACTTCCGTATAAGTCCAGTGGTACTGCCGTATAAGTACAGTGGTACTGCCATATAAATCCAGTGATACTGCCGTATAAGTCCAATCCAGTGGTACTGCCATATTAGTCCAGTCCAGTGGTCCTGCCGTATAAGTCAGTAGTCCTGCCATATAAGTCCAGTGGTCCTGCTGTATAAGTCCATTGGAACTGCCGTATAAGTCCAATGGTACTGCCGTATAAGTCCAGTGGTACTGCCGTATAAGTCCAGTGATACAGCCGTAAATGTCCATTGGAACTGCCGTAAAAGTCCAGTGGTACTGCCGTATAAGTCCAGTGGTACTGCCGTATAAGTCCAGTGGTACTGCCGTATAAGTCCAGTGGTTCTGCCGTATAAGTCCATTGGTCCTGCCATATAAGTCCAGTACAGTGGTGCTGCTGTAAAAGTCCAGTGGTACTGCCGTATAAATACAGTCCAGTGGTAATGCCGTATAAGTCCAGTGGTAATGCCATATAAGTCCAGTGATACTTCCGTAAAAGTCTTGTGGTACTGCCGTATAAGTATAATGGTACTAATTTATAAGTTCATTGGTACTGCCGTATAAGTCCAGTGGTACTGTCATATAAGTCCAGTGGTACTGCCGTATAAATCCAATGGTACTGTCGTATAAGTCCAGTGATACTACCGTATAAGTCCAGTGGTACTGCCATATATGTCCAGTGATACTGCCATGTATGTCCAGTGGTACTGCTGTTTAAATCCAGTGGTGCTTTTTTTTAAGTCCAATGGTACTGCTGGATAAGTCCAGTTGTACTTCCATTACAGTCCAGTGGTACTGTCATAACAGTCCAGTGGTACTGCCATATAAGTCCAGTGGTACTGCCGTATAAGTACAGTGATACTACCGTATAAGCCTAGTGGTACTACTGTATAAGTCCAGTCCAGTGGTACTGCCGTATAAGTCCAGTGGTACTGCCATATAAGTCCAGTGGTACTTCTGTATAAGTCCAGTGGTACTTCCGTATAAGTCCAGTGGTACTTCCGTATAAGTCCAGTGGTACTTCCGTATAAGTCCAGTGGTACTGCCGTATAAGTCCAGTGGTACTGCCATGTAAATCCAGTGATACTGCCGTAAAAGTCCAATCCAGTGGTACTGCCATATAAGTCCATTGGTACTGCTGTTAAGTCCAGTGGTACTACCGCATAAGTCCAGTGGTACTGCCGTATAAGTCTTGTGGTACTGCTGTATAAGTCCAGTCCAGTGATACTGCCGTATAAGTCCAGTGGAACAACCGCCATATAAGTCTAGTGGTACTACCGTATATGTATAATGGTACTGCCATATAAGTCCATTGGTACTGCCGTATAAGTCCAGTGGTACTGCCATATAAGTTCAGTGGTACTGCCATATAATTCCAGTGGTACTGCCGCATAAGTACAGTGATACTACCGTATAAGTCGAGTGGTACTGCCATATATGTCCAGTGATACTGCCGTATATGTCCAGTGGTACTGCTGTATAAATCTAGTGGTACTGCTGTATAAGTCCAGTGGTAATGCCATATAAGTCCAGTGGTAATGCCATATAAGTCCAGTGATACTTCCGTATAAGTCTTGTGGTACTGCCGTATAAGTATAATGGTACTAATTTATAACTTCATTGGTACTGCCGTATAAGTCCAGTGGTACTGCCATATAAGTCCAGTGGTACTGCCGTATAAATCCAGTGGTACTGTCGTATAAGTCCAGTGGTACTGCCATATATGTCCAGTGATACTGCCGTGTATGTCCAGTGGTACTGCTGTTTAAATCCAGTGGTGCTGCTGTTTAAGTCCAATGGTACTGCTGGATAAGTCCAGTTGTACTTCCATAACAGTCCAGTGGTACTGCCATAACAGTCCAGTGGTACTGCCATATATGTCCAGTGGTACTGCCGTATAAGTACAGTGATACTACTGTATAAGTCTAGTGGTACTGCTGTATAAGTCCAGATTAGTGGTACTGCCGTATAAGTCCAGTGGTACTGCCGTATAAGTCCAGTGGTACTTCCGTATAAGTCCAGTGGTACTTCCATATAAGTCCAGTGGAACTGCCGTATAAGTCCAGTGGTACTGCCATATAAATCCAGTGATACTGACGTAAAAGTCCAATCCAGTGGTACTACCATATAAGTCCATTGGTACTGCTTATAAGTCCAGTGGTACTGCCGCATAAGTCCAGTGGTACTGCCGTATACTTTTGTGGTAATGCTGTATAAGTCCAGTCCAGTGATACTGCCGTATAAGTCCAGTGGAACTGCCATATAAGTCTAGTGGTACTGCCGTATAAGTATAATGGTACTGCCATATAAGTCCATTGGTACTGCCGTATAAGTCCAGTGGTACTGCCATATAAGTTCAGTGGTACTGCCATATAAATCCAGTGGTACTGCCGTATAAGTCCAGTGATACTACCGTATAAGTCCAGTGGTACTGCCATATATGTCCAGTGATACTGCCGTATATGTCCAGTGGTACTGCTGTATAAATCTAGTGGTACTGCTGTATAAGTCCAGTGGTACTGCTGGATAAGTCCAGTGGTACTTCCATAACAGTCCAGTGGTACTGCCATAACAGTCCAATGGTACTGCCATATAAGTCCAGTGGTACTGCCGTATAAGTCCAGTGGTACTGCTGTACAAGTCCAGTGGTACTGCCGTACAAGTCCAGTGATACTGCCGTATAAGTCCAGTGGTACTGCCGTATAAGTCCAGTGGTACTGCCGTATAAGTCCAGTGGTACTTCCGTATAAGTCCAGTGATACTGCCATATAAGTAAATTGGTACTGCTGGATAAGTCCAGTGGTACTGCCGCATAAGTCCAGTGGTACTGCCGTATAAGTCTAGTGGTACTGCTGTATAAGTCCAGTCCAGTGATCCTGTCGTATAAGTCCAGTGGAACTGACGTATAAGTATAATGGTACTGCCATATAAGTCCATTGGTACTGCCGTATCAGTCCAGTGGTAATTCCATATAAGTTCAGTGGTACTGTCATATAAATCCAGTGGTACTGCCATATAAGTCCAGTGATACTACCGTATAAGTTCAGTGGTACTGCCATATATGTGCAGTAATACTGCCGTATATATCCAGTGGTACTGCTGTATAAATCCAGTGGTAATGCTGTATAAGTCCAGTGGTACTGCTGGATAAGTCCAGTGGTACTTCCATAACAGTCCAGTGGTACTGCCTTAACAGTCCAGTGGTACTGCCGTATAAGTCCAGTGGTACTGCCGTATAAGTCCAGTGATACTGCCGTATAAGTACAGTCCAGTGGTACTGCCGTATAAGTCCAGTGGTTCTGCCGTATAAGTCCAATGGTACTGCCGAATAAGTCCAGTGATACTGCCGTCTAAGTCTAATTCAGTGGAACTGCCATATAAGTCCATTGGTAATGTGCGGAAAAGATAGAGAGGTGAGGCACTGCCTCACCTGCCATAAACTTTTTACTCCAGAGTTTTGGCTACTGCAAAGAAGATATTTCAAACAAATTATTTGTATTTTTCATCTACTTTATACAGTCAAAATTCTGGCACAAACATTAGTATAACAGGAAAGGCTCTGCCTCACCTGCCTCACCCCACCGCACGTCATTGTATAAGTCGAGTACAGTGATACTGCCAAATAAATCCAGTGGTACTGCCCTATAAATTCAGTGCTATTTCCATATAAGTCCAGTGGTACTGCCGTATGAGTTCAGTGGTACTGCCGTATAAGTCCAGTGATACTGTCATATAAATCCAGTGGTCCTGCCATATAAATCCAGTCCAGTGGTACTGCCGTATAAGTCCAGTCCAGTTGTCTTGCCGTATAAGTCTAGTGGTCCTGCCGTATAAGTCCAGTCGTCCTGCTGCATAAGTCCATTGGAACTGCCGTATAAGTCCAGTGGTACTACTATATAAGTCCAATGGTACTGCCGTATAAGTCCAGTGGTACTGCCGTATAAGTCCATTGGAACTTCCGTAAAAGTCCAGTGGTACTACCATATAAGTCCAGTGGTACTGCCATAAAGTCCATTGGTACTGCCGTATAAGTCCAGAACAGTGGTGCTGCTGTAAAAGTCCAGTGGTACTGCCGTATAAATACAGTCCAGTGGTACTGCCATTTTAGTCCAGTGGTAATGCCGTATGAGTTCAGTGGTACTGCAGTATAAGTCCAGTGATACTGTCATATAAATCCTGTGGTCCTGCCATATAAATCCAGTCCAGTGGTACTGCCGTATAAGTCCAGACCAGTGGACCTGCCATGTAAGTCAGTGGTCCTGCCATATAAGTCCAGTGGTACTGCTGTATAAGTTCATTGGAACTGCCGTATAAGTCCAGTGGTACTGACATATAAGTCCAGTGGTACTGCCGTATAAGTCCAGTGGTACTGCCGTAAAAGTCCATTGGAACTTCCGTAAAAGTCCAGTGGTACTGCCATATAAGTCCAGTGGTACTGCCGTATAAGTCCATTGGAACTGCCGTAAAAGTCCAGTGGTACTGCCATATAAGTCCAGTGGTACTGCCGTATAAGTCCAGTGGTACTGCCGTATAAGTCCATTGGTCCTGCCGTATAAGTCCAGTGGTCCTGCTGTATAAGTCCAGTGGTACTGCCGTATAAGTCCAGTGGTACTGCCGTATAAGTCCAGTGGTACTGCCGTATAAGTCCATTGGAACTTCCATAAAAGTCCAGTGGTACTGCCATATAAGTCCAGTGGTACTGCCGTATAAGTCCATTGGAACTGCCATAAAAGTCCAGTGGTACTGCCGTATAAGTCCAGTGGTACTGCCGTATAAGTCCAGTGGTACTGCCGTATAAGTCCATTGGTCCTGCCGTATAAGTCCAGTAGAGTGGCGCTGCTGTAAAAGTCCAGTGGTACTGCCGTATAAATACAGTCCAGTGGTACTGCCGTTTAAGTCCATTGGTACTGCCGTATGAGTTCAGTGGTACTGACTTATAAGTCCAGTGATACTGTCATATAAATCCAGTGGTCCTACCATAAAAATCCAGTCCAGTGGTACTGCCGTATAAGTCCAGTCCAGTGGTCCTGCCGTATAAGTCAGTAGTCCTGCCGCATAAGTCCAGTGGTCCTGCTGTATAAGTCCATTGGAACTGCCGTATAAGTCCAGTGGTACTGCCGTATAAGTCCAGTGGTACTGCCGTATAAGTCCATTGGAACTGCCGTAAAAGTCCAGTGGTGCTGCCATATAAGTCCAGTGGTACTGCCATATAAGTCCAGTGGTACTGCCATATAAGTCCATTGGTACTGCCATATAAGTCCAGAAGAGTGGTGCTGCTGTAAAAGTCCAGTGGTACTGCTGTATAAATACAGTCCAGTGGTAATGCCGTATAAGTCCAGTAGTACTTCCGTATATGTCCAGTTTTACTGCCGTATAAGTCCAGTGGTACTGCCATATAAATCCAGTGATACTGCCGTAAAATTTCAATCCAGTGGTACTACCATATAAGTCCATTGGTACTGCTTATAAGTCCAGTGGTACTGCCGTATACTTTTGTGGTAATGCTGTATAAGTCCAGTCCAGTGATACTGCCGTATAAGTCCAGTGGAACTGCCATATAAGTCTAGTGGTACTGCCGTATAAGTATAATGGTACTGCTATATAAGTCCATTGGTACTGCCGTATAAGTCCAGTGGTACTGCCATATAAGTTCAGTGGTACTGCCATATAAATCCAGTGGTACTGCCGTATAAGTCCAGTGATACTACCGTATAAGTCCAGTGGTACTGCCATATATGTCCAGTGATACTGCCGTATATGTCCAGTGGTACTGCTGTATGAATCTAGTGGTACTGCTGTAAAAGTCCAGTGGTACTGCTGGATAAGTCCAGTGGTACTTCCATAACAGTCCAGTGGTACTGCCATAACAGTCCAATGGTACTGCCATATAAGTCCAGTGGTACTGCCGTATAAGTCCAGTGGTACTGCCGTACAAGTCCAGTGGTACTGCCGTACAAGTCCAGTGGTACTGCCGTACAAGTCCAGTGGTACTGCCGTACAAGTCCAGTGATACTGCCGTATAAGTCCAGTGGTACTGCCGTATAAGTCCAGTGGTACTTCCGTATAAGTCCAGTGATACTGCCATATAAGTAAATTGGTACTGCTGGATAAGTCCAGTGGTACTGCCGCATAAGTCCAGTGGTACTGCCGTATAAGTCTAGTGGTACTGCTGTATAAGTCCAGTCCAGTGATCCTGTCGTATAAGTCCAGTGGAACTGACGTATAAGTATAATGGTACTGCCATATAAGTCCATTGGTACTGCCGTATCAGTCCAGTGGTAATTCCATATAAGTTCAGTGGTACTGCCATATAAATCCAGTGGTACTGCCATATAAGTCCAGTGATACTACCGTATAAGTTCAGTATTACTGCCATATATGTGCAGTAATACTGCCATATATATCCAGTGGTACTGCTGTATAAATCCAGTGGTAATGCTGTATAAGTCCAGTGGTACTGCTGGATAAGTCCAGTGGTACTTCCATAACAGTCCATTGGTACTGCCTTAACAGTCCAGTGGTACTGCCGTATAAGTCCAGTGGTACTGCCGTATAAGTCCAGTGATACTGCCGTATAAGTACAGTCCAGTGGTACTGCCGTATAAGTCCAGTGGTTCTGCCGTATAAGTCCAATGGTACTGCCGAATAAGTCCAGTGATACTGCCGTCTAAGTCTAATTCAGTGGAACTGCCATATAAGTCCATTGGTAATGTACGGAAAAGATAGAGAGGTGAGGCACTGCCTCACCTGCCATAAACTTTTTACTCCAGAGTTTTGGCTACTGCAAAGAAGATATTTCAAACAAATTATTTGTATTTTTCATCTACTTTATACAGTCAAAATTCTGGCACATACGTTAGTATAACAGGAAAGGCTCTGCCTCACCTGCCTCACCCCACCGCACGTCATTGTATAAGTCGAGTACAGTGATACTGCCAAATAAATCCAGTGGTACTGCCCTATAAATTCAGTGCTATTGCCATATAAGTCCAGTGGTACTGCCGTATGAGTTCAGTGGTACTGCCGTATAAGTCCAGTGATACTGTCATATAAATCCAGTGGTCCTGCCATATAAATCCAGTCCAGTGGTACTGCCGTATAAGTCCAGTCCAGTTGTCCTGCCGTATAAGTCTAGTGGTCCTGCCGTATAAGTCCAGTCGTCCTGCTGCATAAGTCCATTGGAACTGCCGTATAAGTCCAGTGGTACTACTATATAAGTCCAATGGTACTGCCGTATAAGTCCAGTGGTACTGCCGTATAAGTCCATTGGAACTTCCGTAAAAGTCCAGTGGTACTACCATATAAGTCCAGTGGTACTGCCATAAAGTCCATTGGTACTGCCGTATAAGTCCAGAACAGTGGTGCTGCTGTAAAAGTCCAGTGGTACTGCCGTATAAATACAGTCCAGTGGTACTGCCATTTTAGTCCAGTGGTAATGCCGTATGAGTTCAGTGGTACTGCAGTATAAGTCCAGTGATACTGTCATATAAATCCTGTGGTCCTGCCATATAAATCCAGTCCAGTGGTACTGCCGTATAAGTCCAGACCAGTGGACCTGCCATATAAGTCAGTGGTCCTGCCATATAAGTCAAGTGGTACTGCTGTATAAGTTCATTGGAACTGCCGTATAAGTCCAGTGGTACTGACATATAAGTCCAGTGGTACTGCCGTATAAGTCCAGTGGTACTGCCGTATAAGTCCATTGGAATTTCCGTAAAAGTCCAGTGGTATTGCCATATAAGTCCAGTGGTACTGCCGTATAAGTCCATTGGAACTGCCGTAAAAGTCCAGTGGTACTGCCATATAAGTCCAGTGGTACTGCCGTATAAGTCCAGTGGTACTGCCGTATAAGTCCATTGGTCCTGCCGTATAAGTCCAGTGGTCCTGCTGTATAAGTCCAGTGGTACTGCCGTATAAGTCCAGTGGTACTGCCGTATAAGTCCAGTGGTACTGCCGTATAAGTCCATTGGAACTTCCATAAAAGTCCAGTGGTACTGCCATATAAGTCCAGTGGTACTGCCGTATAAGTCCATTGGAACTGCCATAAAAGTCCAGTGGTACTGCCATATAAGTCCAGTGGTACTGCCGTATAAGTCCAGTGGTACTGCCGTATAAGTCCATTGGTCCTGCCGTATAAGTCCAGTAGAGTGGTGCTGCTGTAAAAGTCCAGTGGTACTGCCGTATAAATACAGTCCAGTGGTACTGCCGTTTAAGTCCATTGGTACTGCCGTATGAGTTCAGTGGTACTGACTTATAAGTCCAGTGATACTGTCATATAAATCCAGTGGTCCTGCCATAAAAATCCAGTCCAGTGGTACTGCCGTATAAGTCCAGTCCAGTGGTCCTGCCGTATAAGTCAGTAGTCCTGCCGCATAAGTCCTGTGGTCCTGCTGTATAAGTCCATTGGAACTGCCGTATAAGTCCAGTGGTACTGCCGTATAAGTCCAGTGGTACTGCCGTATAAGTCCATTGGAAATGCCGTAAAAGTCCAGTGGTGCTGCCATATAAGTCCAGTGGTACTGCCATATAAGTCCAGTGGTACTGCCATATAAGTCCATTGGTACTGCCATATAAGTCCAGAAGAGTGGTGCTGCAGTAAAAGTCCAGTGGTACTGCTGTATAAATACAGTCCAGTGGTAATGCCGTATAAGTCCAGTGGTACTGCCGCATAAGTACAGTGATACTACCGTATAAGTCCAGTGGTACTGCCGTATAAGTCCTGTGGTACTGCCGTATAAGTCCAGTGGTACTTCCGTATAAGTCCAGTTTTACTGCCGTATAAGTCCAGTGGTACTGCCATATAAATCCAGTGATACTGCCGAAAAAGTCCAATCCAGTGGTACTGCCATATAAGTCCATTGGTACTGCTGATAAGTCCAGTGGTACTGCCGCATAAGTCCAGTGGTACTGCCGTATAAGTCTTGTGGTACTGCTGTATAAGTCCAGTCCAGTGATACTGCCGTATAAGTCCAGTGGAACTGCCATATAAGTCTAGTGGTACTGCCGTATAAGTATAATGGTACTGCCATATAAGTCCATTGGTACTGCCGTATAAGTCCAGTGGTACTGCCATATAAGTTCAGTGGTACTGCCATATAAATCCAGTGGTACTGCCGTATAAGTCCAGTGATACTACCGTATAAGTCCAGTGGTACTGCCATATATGTCCAGTGATACTGCCGTATATGTCCAGTGGTACTGCTGTATAAATCTAGTGGTACTGCTGTATAAGTCCAGTGGTACTGCTGGATAAGTCCAGTGGTACTTCCATAACAGTCCAGTGGTACTGCTATAACAGTCCAATGGTACTGCCATATAAGTCCAGTGGTACTGCCGTATAAGTCCAGTGGTACTGCCGTACAAGTCCAGTGGTACTGCCGTACAAGTCCAGTGGTACTGCCGTATAAGTCCAGTGGTACTGCCGTATAAGTCCAGTGGTACTTCCGTATAAGTCCAGTGGTACTTCCGTATAAGTGCAGTGGTACTGCCGTATAAGTCCAGTGGTACTGCCGTATAAGTCCAGTGATACTGCCATATAAGTTCAGTGGTACTGCCATATAAATCCAGTGGTACTGCCGTATAAGTGCAGTGGTACTGCCGTATAAGTCCAGTGATACTGCCGTATAAGTCCAGTGGAACTGCCATATAAGTCTAGTGGTACTGCCGTATAAGTATAATGGTACTGCCATATAAGTCCATTGGTACTGCCGTATAAGTCCAGTGGTACTGCCATATAAGTTCAGTGGTACTGCCATATAAATCCAGTGGTACTGCCGTATAAGTCCAGTGATACTACCGTATAAGTCCAGTGGTACTGCCATATATGTCCAGTGATACTGCCGTATATGTCCAGTGGTACTGCTGTATAAATCTAGTGGTACTGCTGTATAAGTCCAGTGGTACTGCTGGATAAGTCCAGTGGTACTTCCATAACAGTCCAGTGGTACTGCTATAACAGTCCAATGGTACTGCCATATAAGTCCAGTGGTACTGCCGTATAAGTCCAGTGGTACTGCCGTACAAGTCCAGTGGTACTGCCGTACAAGTCCAGTGGTACTGCCGTATAAGTCCAGTGGTACTGCCGTATAAGTCCAGTGGTACTTCCGTATAAGTCCAGTGGTACTTCCGTATAAGTGCAGTGGTACTGCCGTATAAGTGCAGTGGTACTGCCGTATAAGTCCAGTGATACTGCCGTATAAGTCCAGTGGAACTGTCATATAAGTCTAGTGGTACTGCCGTATAAGTATAATGGTACTGCCATATAAGTCCATTGGTACTGCCGTATAAGTCCAGTGGTACTGCCATATAAGTTCAGTGGTACTGCCATATAAATCCAGTGGTACTGCCGTATAAGTCCAGTGATACTACCGTATAAGTCCAGTGGTACTGCCATATATGTCCAGTAATACTGCCGTATATGTCCAGTGGTACTGCTGTATAAATCCAGTGGTACTGCTGTATAAGTCCAGTGGTACTGCTGGAAAAGTCCAGTGGTACTTCCATAACAGTCCAGTGGTACTGCCATAACAGTCCAGTGGTACTGCCATAACAGTCCAGTGGTACTGCCGTATAAGTTCAGTGGTACTGCCGTATAAGTCCAGTGATACTGCCGTATAAGTCCAGTCCAGTGGTACTGCCGTATAAGTCCAGTGGTGCTGCCGTATAAGTCCAATGGTACTGCCGAATAAGTCCAGTGAAACTGCCGTATAAGTCTAGTGGTACTGCTGTATAAGTCCAGTCCAGTGATCCTGTCGTATAAGTCCAGTGGAACTGACGTATAAGTATAATGGTACTGCCATATAAGTCCATTGGTACTGCCGTATCAGTCCAGTGGTAATTCCATATAAGTTCAGTGGAACTGCCATATAAATCCAGTGGTAATGTGCGGAAAAGATAGAGAGGTGAGACACTGCCTCACCTGCCATAAACTTTTTACTCCAGAGTTTTGGCTACTGCAAAGAAGATATTTCAAACAAATTATTTGTATTTTTCATCTACTTTATACAGTCAAAATTCTGGCACAAACGTTAGTATAACAGGAAAGGCTCTGCCTCACCTGCCTCACCCCACCGCACGTCATTGTATAAGTCGAGTCCAGTGATACTGCCAAATAAATCCATTGGTACTGCCCTATAAATCCAGTGCTATTGCCATATAAGTCCAGTGGTACTGCCGTATGAGTTCAGTGGTACTGCCGTATAAGTCCAGTGATACTGTCATATAAATCCAGTGGTCCTGCCATATAAATCCAGTCCAGTGGTACTGCCGTATAAGTCCAGTCCAGTGGCCCTGCTGTATAAGTCTAGTGGTCCTGCCGTATAAGTCCAGTGGTCCTGATGCATAAGTCCATTGGAACTGCCGTATAAGTCCAGTGGTACTGCTATATAAGTCCAATGGTACTGCCATATAAGTCCAGTGGTACTGCCGTATAAGTCCATTGGAACTGCCATAAAAGTCCAGTGGTACTGCCATATAAGTCCAGTGGTACTGCCGTATAAGTCCAGTGATACTGCCATATAAGTCCATTGGTACTGCCGTATAAGTCCAGTACAGTGGTGCTGCTGTAAAAGTCCAGTGGCACTGCCGTATAAATACAGTCCAGTGGTACTGCCATTTTAGTCCAGTGGTACTGCCGTATGAGTTCAGTGGTACTGCAATATAAGTCCAGTGATACTGTCATATAAATCCAGTGGTCCTGCCATATAAATCCAGTCCAGTGGTACTGCCGTATAAGTCCAGTCCAGTGGACCTGCCGTACAAGTCAGTGGTCCTGCTATTTAAGTCAAGTGGTCCTGCTGTATAAGTTCATTGGAACTGCCGTATAAGTCCAGTGGTACTGACATATAAGTCCAGTGGTACTGCCGTATAAGTCCAGTGGTACTGCCGTATAAGTCCATTGGAACTTCCGTAAAAGTCCAGTGATACTGCCATATAAGTCCAGTGGTGCTGCCGTATAAGTCCATTGGAACTGCCGTAAAAGTCCAGTGGTACTGCCATATAAGTCCAGTTGTACTGCCGTATAAGTCCAGTGGTACTGCCGTATAAGTCCATTGGTCCTGCCGTATAAGTCCAGTAGAGTGGTGCTGCTGTAAAATTCCAGTGGTACTGCCGTATAAATACAGTCCAGTGGTACTGCCGTTTAAGTCTATTGGTACTGCCATATAAATCCAGTGATACTGACTTATAAGTCCAGTGATACTGTCATATAAATCCAGTGGTCCTGCCATAAAAATCCAGTCCAGTGGTACTGCCCTATAAGTCCAGTCCAGTGGTCCTGCCGTATAAGTCAGCAGTCCTGCCGCATAAGTCCAGTGGTCCTGCTGTATAAGTCCATTGGAACTGCCGTATAAGTCCAGTGGTACTGCCGTATAAGTCCAGTGGTACTGCCGTATAAGTCCAGTGGTACTGCCGTATAAGTCCATTGGAACTGCCGTAAAAGTCCAGTGGTGCTGCCATATAAGTCCAGTGGCACTGCCGTATAAGTCAAGTGGTACTGCCGTTTAAGTTCATTGGTACTGCCATATAAGTCGAGTACAGTGGTGCTGCTGTAAAAGTCCAGTGGTACTGCCGTATAAATACAGTCCAGTGGTAATGCCGTATAACTCCAGTGGTAATGCATTATAAGTCCAGTGATACTTCCGTATAAGTCTTTTGGTTCTGCCGTATAAGTATAATGGTACTGCTTTATAAGTTCATTGGTACTGCCGTATAAGTCCAGTGGTATTGCCATATAAGTCCAGTGGTACTGCCGTATAAATCCAGTGGTACTGCCGTGTAAGTCCAGTGATACTACCGTATAAGTCCACTGCCATATATGTCCAGTGATACTGCCGTGTATGTCCAGTGGTACTGCTGTATAAATCCAGTGGTGCTGCTGTATAAGTCCAATGGTACTGCTGGATAAGTCCAGTTGTACGTCCATAACAGTCCAGTGGTACTGCCATAACAGTCCAGTGGTACTGCCATAACAGTCCAGTGGTACTGCCATATAAGTCCAGTGGTACTGCCGTATAAGTCTAGTGGTACTGCCGTATAAGTCCAGTGATACTGTCGTATAAGTCCAGTCCAGTGGTACTGCCATATAAGTCCAGTGGTACTTCCGTATAAGTCCAGTGGTACTTCTGTATAAGTCCAGTGGTACTGCCGTATAAGTCCAGTGGTACTGCCATATAAGTTCAGTGATACTGCCGTATAAGTCCAATCCAGTGGTACTGCCATATAAGTCCAGTGGTACTGCCATATATGTACAGTGATACTACCGTATATGTCCAGTGGTACTGCTGTAAAAATCCAGTGGTACTGCTGTATAAGTCCAGTGTACTGCTGGATAAGTCCAGTGGTACTAACATAACAGTCCAGTGGTACTGCCATAACAGTCCAGTGTTACTGCCGTACAAGTCCAGTGGTACTGCCGTATAAGTCCAGTGGTACTGCCGTATAAGTCCAGTGATACTGCCGTATAAGTCCAGTCCAGTGGTACTGCCGTATAAGTCCAGTGGAACTTCCATATAAGTCCAGTGGTACTTCCGTTTAAGTCCAGTGGTACTGCCGTATAAGTCCAGTGATACTGCCGTATAAGTCCATTGGTACAGCTGGATAAGTCCAGTGTTACTTCCATATAAGTCCAGTGGTACTTCCGTATAAGTCCAGTGGTACTGCCGTATAAGTCCAGTGGAACTGCCGTATAAGTCCATTGGTACTGCCGTATAAGTCCAGTGGTACTGCCGCATAAGTCCAATGGTACTGCCGAATAAGTCCAGTGATACTGCCGTATAAATCTAATCCAGTGGAACTGCCATATTAGTCCATTGGTACTGCCATATAAGTACAGTGTTACTGCTGTATAAGTCCAGTGGTACTGCCGTATAAGTCCAGTGATACTGCCGTATAAGTCCATTCCAGTGGTACTGCCATATAAGTCCATTGGTACTGCTGGATAAGTCCAGTGCTACTGCCATATAAGTCCAGTGGTACTGCCGTAGAAGACCAGCGGTACTGCCGTATAAGTCCAGTGGTACTGCCGCATAAGTCCAGTGATACTGCTGTATAAGTCCAGTCCAGTGGTACTGCCATATAAGTCCAGTGGAACTGCCTTAAAAGTCCATTGGTACTGCCGTATAATCTAGTGGTAGTACTGCCGTATAAGTCCAATGATACTTCCGTATAAGTCCAGTGGTACTGCCATATAAGTCCAGTCCAGTGGTACTATCATATAAGTCTAGTGGTACTGCCGTATAAGTCCAATGATACTGCCGTATAGGTTCAGTGTACTGCCATATAAGTTCAGTGGTACTGCCGTATAAATCCAGTCCAGTGGTAATGCCGTATAAGTCCAGTGGTACTGCCGTATAAGTCCAGTGGTACTGCCGTATAAGTCCAGTGGTACTGCCGTATAAGTCCAGTGGTACTGCCATATAAGTCCAGTGCTAATGCCATATAAGTCCAGTGGTACTGCCATATAAGCCCAGTGGTTCTGCCGTATAAGTCTAGTGCTACTGCCATATAAGTCCAGTGGTACTGCTGTATAAGTCCAGTGGTGCTGTCCTGTGCTGTATATTATTTACTCCAAATAAAGGGGTTATTAATATGTAATCCAAATAATTTTTACAGGGTTTGCCCTGTGTGGTGTAGAGGTATGCTCTCCTGTGCCGCATATTGGTATATAACTCCAGAAAAATAATGGAGAACAAAAATTTGGAGGATAAAATAGGGAAAGTTCAAGAACCACTTCCTCCTACTGCTGCTGCTGCCGCTGCTGTTGTTGCTGCTGGGAGTTGATCGTCATCCCAGAGGGGAAGTCGAAATACCCCTTGAACTACTTCTACTAAGCAATTGACTGTCTAACAGTCTTTTGCGTGGAAGATGAAATATGACAGCAGTCATCCTGCTGCAAAGCGGATAATTGAGGCCTTGACAGCTATGTTGGTGTTAGACGTGCATCTGGTATTCACCATTAGTGCAGTGGGATTTAGACAATTGATGGAGGTACCAAATCTCATCTAGATTCCACTTAACTAAGAAGGCGATTCCCAGGCTGTACAGGGACATTAAGAAAAGTGTACTCAGTGTTCTGAAAAATGCGGTTGTACCCAGTGTCCACTTAACCACGGACATGTGGGCAAGTGGAGCAGGGCAAACTAAGGACTACATGACTGTGACAGCCCACTGGGTAGATGTATTGCCTCCTGCAGCAACAACAGCAGCGGCACCAGTAGCAGCATCTCACAAATGCCAGCTCGTTCCTAAGCAGGCTACGCTGTGTATCACCAGTTTCCGTAAGAGGCACACCGCTGTCAACCTCTTACGGAAAGTGAGGGACACCATTGCACAATGGCTTACCCCACTTAGACACTCCTGGGGATTTGTGATATTGGACAATGCCACCAATATTGTGCGTGCATTACATCTGGGCAAATTCCAGCACGTCCCATGTTTTGCACATACTATTAATTTGGTGGTGCAGAATTTTTTGAAAAATGACAGGGGCATGCAGGAGATACTGTCGGTGGCTCGAAAAATTGCGGGCCACTATCAACATTCAGCCACTGCGTGCCACTCCTAGATGGGCCAGGTGTTTGTGCCGCACACTTGTGTCACTTAGCTTAGTCATACAGCTTCCTCATTGCACCTCTTTTTTTTCTTTGTTCGATGTGCTCTTTGGGGCCTAGTTTTTAAATCTGCCATCCTGGCTGCCACTGCAGTGTCACTACTAGATGGGCCAGGCGTTTGTGCCACCCACTTGGGTCGCTTAGCTTAGTCATCCAGCGACCTCGGTGCAACCTTTTCACCTAAAAACAATATTGTGAGGTGTGAGGTGTTCAGAATAGACTGGAAATTAGTGGAAATTAATGTTATTGAGGTTAATAATACCGTAGCATCAAAATTACCACCAAATTCTGTGATTTCAGCTGTCTTTATGTTTTTTTAAAAAATCATCCAGATCCAAAACAGAAACACAAAACACAAAAAGTGCCTGCCGCACATCTCTACCTTATACTTAATTGTATAAGAAGCTTATGTAAAAATGACAACATTAGCATGTGGATGAATCCAAGAGAGAAAAAGAAATTACAATGTGCCCAGAGCAAAAATCAACATTAACCACACAAGAAATGAGTAAACCTTTTTGAAAATGTATGCAATTTTATTTCAAATGCTTCCATTTTTGCCTGATTATAAACATATTGATTTTTGTTAAAATGGCCCAAGTGGGAGGACTTTTCTCTCCAACACATGTATAGTAATGGGGTTCTTAAAACCTTTGTAAGAATTCATATAAGGTTCAGAACTCAAGGTTCTTCCACTGTCTACTGCTTCACCCTACTATTCCTGCTGAGATTTCCCCGCATCCTCCAGTGTTTGCTTTTGATCCTTTCAAAACACTGTCAAGCGTTAAGAGACTGATTTCTAGGATGACCACTCAGATGATGCACTAATGTTGTTGAGACTTAAATAGGGTAAGGACTTGGGCATACTGGATGACGAGGAGTGGTCTCAGATGTTGCTCAGTCCTTTGTCTTCCATATCTGCAGTGCAATTTCAACAGATTCACTTTTTAATACTGCATAGGGTTTATCTTGCCCCCTTGATTATGAGTAGATTTGGGTCTGGGGCCTCTGACAGATGTTCTAAGTGTTCCACTCCACAGTGCTCATTTTGGACACGAAGGACATGGGGACATGCTGATGGGCTGCCACCTAGCGAGGCGGCATAGCAATTATATGATTCTAATTTTTAATTTTGGGATTTCATCTCTTATATAATTGGTGCATTATTGCCTACATACTCATGATCTACAGTATTTTATTGACACGGCATTGGCTAGATTCTATATTTTTATAATTCTTGTGCTGTATTTGTTTGGGTTTTGTGGGTGGCAGAAGGGTGATCGTTTATTGTTCTTTTAATTTTTATGAAAATTTTCGTAAAGAAACTCAATTTAAAAAAAAGATTGGGATCACTTGGTGGCTAGTAGCCAAGTGTTATCACATATACAATAAGAGGACATACACTGTGGATTTGCACTTTTGGAATGTTGTAAGTGAACCTTACAATCTCTCCAGAGTGGGTCTTATTCCCTTTCTTTATCCTTTATTAAGGTTGCTCTGGTTTAAATGCACAAGAGTATCCAACCTAAAGAGAGAAAGTTGAAAGGCATGAAATGTATGCATCTAGAACCATTTTAGTGTCAATGCTTTACTGACTAAATGAGCTTAAGACTGCTTAGGCTGTGTATTGCTCTTCATTTTATTCCATTTCAGAGCATGTTATAAGACCTCATTTATCAGTAACAGCAGTCTCTTACTGCTAATTGGGTCGATGTCAAATGATGATAAAAGAGAATAATTTCACAGTTTCATTCATTAATCTGGATATTTCTGTTTAAAACGGGATTTGCTATTTTTTTCTCATTTAATTAAAGAAGTTAAAGCTGACTTAATCATAAAGATATATTAATTCATAATTTATTAGCAGTTTAGTTGTTTATGTTATTCTATAGGTTCTTATTGTTTTTTACTTTGCAGACCCAGCAACACAAAATTAAAACAACTAAAATGTGCGGTCTTATGAACAGAAAAGTTACGAGTATTCTCGGGAACCCAACACATATTTTTACTGTGGTAGAAAATATTCTTCAAATGACATTACACTGCAGGTTGACTAGAGAAGGGATAGTTGAGGTGTAATAAAATAAATTTACACGAGATTTCAAATGTGGCTTCAAATTTAAGTACTGTATGTCAGTGCATGCCTAGACTCATTTCTCATTTGATGGTAAGTACCAGTAACTGTCCCTTGTACCCTGCCACCATTCCGTATTTACATTAACAGGCTATTTTGCTTGTCTACTGTATTGATTTAGGTAAAATTGCAGCAAACCGTTTGGTAAGCAGAGAAATAAATAATGGTTAGGCGTCATGAGTAGTTGCTACATCATCAGCTGCACTACAGTTTTACAGCTCTCAGCATTTGACAATGTCCAAAGACATCAGAAATTTCCACCTAGCATACCAAACAAGATAAGTTATACTGTACAATCACTTATTATTACAGAAATGACACATGACTTACTGTATATGTTAGTCATTTACGTACATGTCTGTAGGTTTTACTACTGTGTGACCTATAAATTATATTCTTAATATATTTTACAATGAATTAAAATAGTGGAGATGTTTTTGTTAGCCCACAAACAAAGGGAAGCAATATATACAATAAAAAAATGTTTTAAAACAAAACAAATCCTGAAATTCAGCCAACTTGTGACTTTTTCATAAGTGTATGGCCAATCAGATGATGGATGTTTCAGGAGTAGTGCCTAACTCATAGGGGTCAACCCAATTACCCATGATATCTTTGTAGGTGTAAGTGCAACTGTATGCTGCACTTACAGTACCGCTGACTTGCAGATTTTGTTCGCTAATGCATAGGGCGGCAAGCATATATATGCAGGTCGGGCACGAGAAGGAGCCACAAAGGGTGTGAGTTTGGATGCCAATGCTGCAACGGCAATTCGCCAACGCTGATACTGCAACTCGCGCCTTTCACATGTAATTGAACCCAGCAATATAGTCTGAAAGCGGTATCCTAGTCTTTACATGCCTCGCTTATTCTATCATTTGTCTATTTTCATTATCATTACTGACCCTGCTTGCCTTGACTATACTATTTGCCATGCACCTTGTCTTTATCGAGTTACTGTTTATTCTTGTGTGGCAACCCAAAAAGTTAGACAGGGTCACCCCTTGTTTTCAGGTGTCAGGCCACTGCTCCTAGGGGAGAGGTGTATTACATATGTGACTGTAGACTAGTGATGTGCACCGGACATTTTTCGGCTTTTGTGTTTTGGTTTTGGATTCGGTTCCGCGGCCGTGTTTTGGATTCGGACGCGTTGTGGCAAAACCTCCCGGAAATTTTTTTGTCGGATTCGGGTGTTTTTTTACAAAAAACCTCAAAAACAGCTTAAATCATAGATTTTTGGGGTCATTTTGATCCCATAGTATTATTAACCTCAATAACCATAATTTCCACTCATTTCCAGTCTATTCTGAACACCTCACACCTCACAATATTATTTTTAGTCCTAAAATTTACACTGAGCTCGCTGAATGACTAAGCTAAGCGACCTAAGTGGCCGACACAAACACCTGGCCCATCTAGGAGTGGCACTGCAGTGTCAGACAGGATGGCACTTCAAAAAATAGTCCCCAAACAGCACATGATGCATAGAAAAAAAGAGGTGCACCAAGGTCGCTGTGTGACTAAGCTAAGCGACCCAAGTGGCCGACACAAACACCTGGCCCATCTAGGAGTGTCACTGCAGTGTCAGACAGGATGGCAGATTTAAAAAATAGTCCCCAAACAGCACATGATGCAAAGAAAAAAAGAGGTGCAATGAGGTAGCTGTGTGGCTAAGCTAAGCGACCCAAGTGGCTGACACAAACACCTGGCCCATCTAGGAGTGGCACTGCAGTGTCAGACAGGATGGCAGATTTAAAAAATAGTCCCCAAACAGCACATGATGCAAAGATAAATTAAAGAAAAAAGATGTGCAAGATGGAATTGTCCTTGGGCCCTCCCACCCACCCTTATGTTGTATAAACAGGACATGCACACTTTAACAAACCCATCATTTCAGCGACAGGGTCTGCCACACGACTGTGACTGAAATGACTGGTTGGTTTGGGCCCCCACCAAAAAAGAAGCAATCAGTCTCTCCTTGCACAAACTGGCTCTACAGAGGCAAGATGTCTACCTTCTCCTCATCTTCCGATTCCTCACCCCTTTCACTGTGTACATCCCCCTCCTCATAGATTATTAATTCGTCCCCACTGGAATCCACCATCTCAGGTCCCTGTGTACTTTCTGGAGGCAATTGCTGGTGAATGTCTCCACGGAGGAATTGATTATAATTCATTTTAATAAACATCATCTTCTCCACATTTTCTGGAAGTAACCTCGTACGCCGATTGCTGACAAATTGAGCGGCTGCACTAAACACTCTTTCGGAGTACACACTGGAGGGGGGGCAACTTAGGTAAAATAAAGCCAGTTTGTGCAAGGGCCTCCAAATTGCCTCTTTTTCCTGTCAGTATACGTACGGACTGTCTGACGTGCCTACTTGGATGCGGTCACTCATATAATCCTCCACCATTCTTTTAATGGTGACAGAATCATATGCAGTGACAGCAGACGACATGTCAGTAATCGTTGGCAGGTCCTTCAGTCCAGACCAGATGTCAGCACTCGCTCCAGACTGCCCTGCATCACCGCCAGCGGGTGGGCTCGGAATTCTTAGCCTTTTCCTCGCAGCCCCAGTTGCGGGAGAATGTGAAGGAGGAGCTGTTGACAGGTCACGTTCCGCTTGACTTGACAATTTTCTCACCAGCAGGTCTTTGAACCTCTGCAGACTTGTGTCTGCCGGAAAGAGAGATCCAACGTAGGTTTTAAATCTAGGACAACGCCACCAATATTGTGCATGCATTACATGTGGGCAAATTCCAGCACGTCCCATGTTTTGCACATACATTGAATTTTGTGGTGCAGAATTATTTAAAAAAACGACAAGGGCGTGCAAGAGATGCAGTCGGTGGCCAGAAAAATTGCGGGACACTTTCGGCGTACAGGCACCACGTACAGAAGACTGGAGCACCACCAAAAACTACTGAACCTGCCCTGCCATCATCTGAAGCAAGAAGTGGTAACGAGGTGGAATTCAACCCTCTATATGCTTCAGAGGTTGGAGGAGCAGCAAAAGGCCATTCAAGCCTATACAATTGAGCACGATATAGGAGGTGGAATGCACCTGTCTCAAGCGCAGTGGAGAATGATTTCAACGTTGTGCAAGGTTCTGATGCCCTTTGAACTTGCCACACGTGAAGTCAGTTCAGACACTGCCAGCCTGAGTCAGGTCATTCCCCTCATCAGGCTTTTGCAGAAGAAGCTGGAGACATTGAAGGAGGAGCTAACACGGAGCGATTCCGCTAGGCATGTGGGACTTGTGGATGGAGCCCTTAATTCGCTTAACAAGGATTCACGGGTGGTCAATCTGTTGAAATCAGAGCACTACATTTTGGCCACCGTGCTCGATCCTAGATTTAAAGCCTACCTTGGATCTCTCTTTTGCGGGCCACTTTCGGGATTCAGCCACTGCGTGCCGAAGACTGGAGCACCAGCAAACACTCCTGAACCTGCCACGCCATCATCTGAAGCAAGAGGTGGTAACGAGGTGGAATTCAACCCTATTTTGGGTGGACTGACAGAACACCCCTAGATGGACAGAGCAGCTGCAGTCACTGGATGTATACTGGGATAACATATCACAAAATATTAATTTAAATCAAAATAAATATATAATTTTTGTATATCACACACTGTTGTTACAGTGTCACACAAATGAGTCAAAAATATATATACAATAATTATACACTGCGGTTGACTACACCAACAGTGTCACACAATGCATTTATGAGTAGAAAATAATATACTGCAGTCTGACCGGCAGTGTCCCAGTACTTATAAAAATAAAATAAAAATTGTGTAGTACACTGGGGTACAGTACAAAAAAAAATAGATTTTATTTTTTTAATAATTATAATTTTAGGCTTTTTCTTTGCAGCTTTTATTATTTTAATTTTACACTGGGGCGGAGCCCCTAGATGGTTGGACAGAGTACCCCTTAATGGACGAAGCAGCCCCTTGACGGACGGACACAGCAGCAGCCTCTGGATGTATACTGGGGTACAGCACAAAATAGAATTAAATATATATATACTGTATGTATATATATATATATATATATATATATATATATAAAAACACTGGGGCAGAACCCATGGATGGACAGACAGAGCACCCCTTGATGGATGGAGCAGCCCCTTGATGAACAGCCACAGCAGCCTCTGGATGTATACTGGGGTACAGCACAAAATAGAATTAAATTTATATTTTTATTATTTTTTTAACACTGGGACAGAGCCCCTGGATGGACGGACAGAGCACCTCTTAATGGATGGAGCAGCCCCTTCATGGACCAACAGCAACACCCTCTGGATGTATGCTGGGGTTCAGCACAAAATAGAATTAAATATATAATTTTTTATATTTTTTTTAGCACTAGACCAGAGCCCCTGGATGGACAGACAGAGCACCCCTTAATGAATGGAGCAGCCACTTGATGGACCAACAGCTGCAGCAGAAGCCTCTGGATGTATACTGGGGTACAGCACAAAATAGAATTAAATATATATATATTTTTTATATTTTTTTAAGCACTAGACCAGAGTCCCTGGATGGACGGACAGAGCACCCCTTAATGAATGGAGCAGCCACTTGATGGACCAACAGTTGCAGCAGAAGCCTCTGGATGTATACTGGGGTACAGCACAACATTAAATTAAATATACAGTATATATATATATATATATATATATATATATATTTAAATATGTGTGTGTGTGTGTGTATATATATATATATATATATATATATCTTTTGACATTGCGGGAGAGCCACAGGATTAGTGGACAGAGTGCCCTTTAATGGATGGGGCAGCCCCTTGATGAACAGACAAAGCAGCAGCCTCTGGATGTATACTGGGATACAGCAGAAAATATATATATATATTTTTAACACTTGGGCAAAGCCCCTGGATGGACTGACAGAAAGCACCCCCTTGACCGAGCACCCCCTTGACAGACAGAGCGGCCCCTGGAGGACACAGCAGCCCTTGTATGAGGACTCAAAAGCCCCATAGATGATACAGCAGCCCCTAAATGTGAGCCCACAGCAGCACCTAAGATGTCACAGCAGCCGCTTAGATTGAAGACACAGTAGCCCCTAAATGTGAGCCCACAGCAGCTCCTTAGATGTCACAGCAGCCCCTTAGTAGCAGCCCCTTAAATGTCACAGCAGCTCCTAAATGTGAGAATGCAGCAGCAGACAGCATGAACACGTCTGTGCTGTACAACATGTAAAGCCGGAGTGAAGATGGTGCCGATCACTGGGACTTATACGGAATAAAAAACCTATAAGAATCCAACAATGGGATGATGACGTTTTGCCTTGTTTTGGGATCCGAGGAAGGTGTGAAGTTCCGAGCGGGACTTGGAATCCAGCTTGGATCGCAAAGTTCACTAATTTCTAATATATATATATATATATATATATATATATATATATATATATATATATATATATATATATATATATATATACACTTGTACACTTTTAAAACAATGGCAGCGCCATTGCCTGTCTAGCAAGTTAGCAAGACCTCCAAAAATAACAATCTTAATTTTATAATGAAAAATGTGTTTTAGGACTCACTAATAGGTATATATGTTGGCGCTTGCACCTCCTAGGTGTCTCAAATCAGAGTACCCACATAAATGGATCTGATACAAAAAATATATATATTTCTTACATATACAACGATCATAAAAATCCAAACAAGCTTGTTGCATTTGTAAATTGACAAAGTGCAACCATATTTAGTATATAGGGGGTCATTCCGAGTTGTTCGCTCGGTAAATTTCTTCGCATCGCAGCGATTTTCCGCTTAGTGCGCATGCGCAATGTTCGCACTGCGACTGCGCCAAGTAAATTTGCTATGCAGTTAGGAATTTTACTCACGGCTTTTTCTTCGTTCTGGTGATCGTACTGTGATTGACAGGAAGTGGGTGTTTCTGGGCGGAAACTGGCCGTTTTATGGGTGTGTGTGAAAAAACGCTATCGTTTCTGGGAAAAACGTGGGAGTGGCTGGAGAAACGGAGGAGTGTCTGGGCGAACGCTGGGTGTGTTTGTGACGTCAAACCAGGAACGACAAGCACTGAACTGATCGCAGATGCCGAGTAAGTTTCGAGTTACTCAGAAACTGCACAGAGATGTCTTATCGCAACATTGCGAATCTTTCGTTCGCAATTTTAAGAAGCTAAGATTCACTCCCAGTAGGCGGCGGCTTAGCGTGTGCAAAGCTGCTAAAAGCAGCTTGCGAGCGAACAACTCGGAATGACCCCCATAAAGTGACACAGTGCATGGGGTTCATCAATCAATGATGTGCATCAGTCTCTCACCCAATATAGGTGCTGCAGTGGGCTAGCTGGAAGGCAAGGCAGGTCCCAGGCTGAAAATCTCAGCACCACAGCAGATAGCTTTCAGACTTTTCAAATGCTGTCCCGTCCTGTGTCCATCGATGGTGCATGAAGTCCAAACAACGCGTTTCGGTTATAGCAACCTTTTTCAAGAACAGCCCCCCTCCCACTGATTCCACAGTTGACCCACAGTTGAATAGTCTTTCCCTACACTGCAGGGATTATACCATTCCCACTGCTAATTTAATACTCCCCATTCCCTTACTGTATTAGTTATGCTGTGTATATTGAAGAAAGCAAAAACAGATTTCTTGCCCTAGTGTGTCTTGCCCAATTGTCTCCATTTTTCCTTATTTTCAAAGACATTGAACTTACGGATCAGTATTACATCATATTATGGTCCCAGTTTATTGCAGCACTGTAAATGAATTCCAGTAAATCTTTGGAGAAAGAGAAAGAAGTCAACCACCTGGTAATTGGCTGCAAGTCTGCAGTTTATAGCAGACAAAACAAAGCTGAACAACCGTAATTATCAGTTATAGTAGTTCAAAGTGGAAATGCTTCTTCCACAGATCATCTTTGGTTTCTATGAAAAAGTACTTCACACTAAGGATCCTGAGGGCAGTCATGAGTAGTGAGATATAATAAACAATCCAGGCAGATTAAAGTAGTAATGAGCTTTGCAGTGTGAAAAATAAACTAATTTACATCAATTAAGAAGCCACAGCAAAAAAAGAGTGGAAATAAAATTATATATCAAACTTACATGGTAAACTTTAGCTGCTAGCAAATTATATATTACATTAGACAGAACACCCTTAGAAAGTGCAAAAGCATGTAAATGCAATTCTAGAAATGTCATAGTACAGTAGTTGAATGGAATTGGTGAGGACATCAGATGGAACTTCAATTACTATCTTTAAAGAACAAATAGTCTATGATATAAATAAGAAAGTGTTCCTTGCAAATGGGAAAGTGTTATCACGAGAGGAATTGGTTTGGATAAAAAGATGTTCTACATATTCTCAATTTAATGCTTGAGCCCCTCTCAGTGAAAGGCTTAGGCATTGCATATCTTTGTTAAGCACAAAATTCATAGTGCAGTGGCAGATCTATAGTGGGTGCGGGATGTGTGGTGCACACGGGCCCCTGGGTCCAGAGGGCCCACACTGCACACATTGCACCCATTTCTTCTTACATCTCCGGAGTTCTGCATCGGCAGAAGCAGCGCTGCACAGATCAATGGGAAAATGATGCGGTATCTATTTTTCCAGCATTTTTAGCATGCGCAGTAGGAAAATTGCCAGGGAATGGCAGCTTATGCACAGTAGCCTCTGGCAGAGCACCAGAGAATACAAGTGCTACTAGTGCTTAGTGTCTATTGTGTTGTCAGCTAGAGAAAAGGGAGCCTGGATGGATACTGCACAAGGGCCCACTCCACTTTTAGTATGACCCTGTCATAGTTGTTCCTAAATCCTAACTAAGGAAAAAAAATGCAGTCACATATACAGGGGCGGATTGGGAACGAAAAGCGGCCCTGGAAAAATTTGTACTAGTGGCCCCACATGGGCATCACCAGAGGTGTAAGGTCTAGCCATAGACCATGGCAGCAGCACCCTCTCCCCAAGACTTTCCAGATAGTGGACATGTCCAGCATCAAGGGGGAAAATCAAAAGAAATAAAATTAAATATTATGAGCACATTATATGATACACCTTCAGAATTTAGGAAACTATGTAATTCTTTAGAAAGATATATTTTTGGCTTATTACATCAACCGTATCCTAATCACTATTCACTCAATCTTATATGTCAGCCAAGCAGGCAGACAGAGCATACACTAGATCATCTGCAATCACAGGCTAAGTGGCAAAGTAATTTTCATATATGCAAATTATTTTGCATCTTATTCATTATGTCTATAAAAAGGACCACATGTCCTCAAACAAAACAGGCCCCACGGGTACGACGGCCCACCGGGAATCTTCCTTGTAGACCCTATGGCCAATCCGCCTCTGCACATATATGAGTTAAGGGAATGATATGAAAGTCTCAATTTATTCACCTCATTTTAATTTAATTTAAACGTAACATAGGTGTCTTGGACACTGTCATTGATGTAGTAAATAAAAATATGTGCAAAACATGACTTCTGATTCAGCAATACCACTTATTATTATTATTATTATTATTATTATTATTATTATATTATTATTATTATTATTATTATTATTATTATTATTATATAGGGGAGAAATAGTACATAGAAAAAGATGTAGAACTTCACACATTTTTTGGAATGGATCTTGTATTTTTTAGCACTGAGCATTCTATGTAGCTAGATACATGTAACTACGGGTTATTCATGGTTGTATGCATCTCAGTTACATCTCCACTTGAGACTGAATGGACATAACCAGGTGGTTGAATGCTCACTGTGTTTACTTAGGGCCTGTCAAGGGCATATGGATAGAGATGGTGGGGTCACATATATGGGTGCAACATGGCATATGGTCAAATGTCCATGTTTAATTCCAATCTGGCACTCGACACAAAGTATCCTCCTGATTGTTTGCTCTAAACTCTACCACAGTGTTATCCTAATTGGCTGCTTTTAAATCAATCCCTGTTTTATTCTAGATGCAAAATGTTATTTGATATTGTCACAAAAATGAGTATAGTATATTAAACATGTTAAAGATAGTCCATGAATGATTAGGAACACAGGCAACCTTTCAGTTTAATTTATTTTTAGCATGTACTGGTATTGAATTAAATCGCGGTTGGTAGTAAAAATACCAGTCTGCTTATGGAGGTGTACAAAAGACTGGTGGACTTTGCAAAATGCATCCTCTGCGATGCCAAATTTATCTCAATTTAGAGAAAATAAATGTAAAATACTTAAAGGCTCCCTTAGTGATATCTGAGTCTTTCAATATACAGTATATGTTAGAAATGAGCGGTTTAGATTCCTTGAAATCCAAGCTGCTCCGAACTTCTGGGATCCAAGTCTTCCCAAGCCACAGCCCAGGTTTTCCCGCCAGACTAAGATTCCACTTTGAGGCAAAACGTCATCCCTCCGGCGTCAGATTCTTGCGGGTTTTGGATTCTATATAAGACACCTCGGCTGGTACTTGGCGCCATTTCCCTCTCAGGCACACTGCTGTATTTTGCACTGTGCTCTGTGTTCATTGGCTGTGCTATGCCCACTGTCCAGACTTACAAGTGGCTGTGCTCTATATATAGTCAGTGTATAGGGGACACGCTGATGTATGCTGCACTGTACTCTGCTGTAAATTGGCTGTGCTGTGTCCATCTAATTTGCTGTTCACAAGCAACACTACATTGTGTATTGTCTGACTCACTCAGATATTCTTCTATTGTTTGTAGTGTTTGCTATGCTTTATCCTAGTGCAGTAGTTCTCAAACTTTTTGGAATCACGGCACCCTTGAGCATCAGAATTTTTTTCACAGCACCCGTAGGCCAAAATTTTCACATTAAGAAATTTAGAAATAAATATTCAATTAAATATATTGTATTTATGTGTCATCCTTAGGTTCAATTGTGTGGTGTGGGTCAAGATTTGCTTTTGTTTGTCCACATATTTTATGCTTGGCAGCCACCAACTCTGGTTTTTCCTATTACATTGACCATATATCATTTGACTTGGTTCTGGACCACCAATCCAAGGCACCCCTACAAGTGCCCTGAGACACCCTGAGGACACGGGAGGTGTGGTGTCTCTGGACTGGCTGAGATGGATGGCTTTAGTGTGGCATACCTTTACATTCTACTAACACTTTTCACTTATTAATATTTTAACACTATTTCTCTATTTTAATTGCATTTCATTTTTGTATCACTTTCTCTATAGCTTCGGCTTCCTAAATACTAATTTATTAACACTATAGTTTTTTCACTGGTATGTTACGCTGGACTTTCTGGCTTATGCTGGTGTTTTGGGGTGCCACACCCTGCAGCTAGATATAGCGCTAGGGACACCAAATATACAGAGACGCCTTGATGCGGCTTTGGGGCTTATTCACACATTTGCGCAAATATGTGTAATGAAGATCTCAGAATTCTATTATTATGTGGAATTTATATCTGGTTACGGTTAACATTCAGGGTGCTGGGGGAAACAAATGCCTTTTTTTCTTGCTTAGAAATACCCCTCCCTTTCGAGCACCTGAATGATATCACTAAGCTAATTGAGCATCTACCAATATATATGACCATAAATCAATAAGGACCTATTTATTAAAGATTTATGGTCTCCAAGACCCATTCAAGGAGTGAGCGTGTCTACGCGTTAAACCTGAAATCTGATTGGTATGTAATTATATTAATTCATTTAAATATAAATTTATCTCAATTAATCTCCATAAATACTGATATATTCTCCTCCCCCTCTATTACAGATGGATCCACGGTTGTCTTGGCTAGTTTTCTGCGCCTAGGCACAACATGATTTATTAGCATAAACCCTTCATCTATTGTTCTCAGCTGCAATACAATACAGAGAACAATACAGCAGGGAATTAAGTCATTACAGCAGGGGATTAAGTCTGACTGGCCAGTCTCAGTTAATCCTGTTAAAGGTCAAGATAAATGTGGATGCATCTGTATATTAAAAGCTGTATATCCCTGATGAAGTCAATAAGATGAAACATGTAGGGTTCACCAATCAATACCTGCCATGTCTTAGTGTATGTAAAGTCCACCCAGAGCTCACACCTTTTGCTAAAGGTGAGGGTGGAATAGATTCCAACTTTTGTACTCCGACTTGTGTATGGATTCATTGGTTTTATGATGATTTGTATGTCAATGTAAATAATTTTTTAAGAAGTAAAAGAAAATCTTGTACTACTTCTTTTTTTCTGGTTGCATTTTGGTGAGAGGGTTCACTTTTAGTGAATATTGTTCTGACCTTCCGAACCTCCATACAGTATACTGAACAGTGGATTGATACACTGCAGCGAATATCTCCACTCTGAACTGAATTTACAGTCTGGTGTTCTGACCGCCGGGATCCCGACCGCCAGGATCCCATACCCAGCCCATATATATACCAGAAGCTCACTGCCTGCACTCCTTGGTAAGTTAGACAATTGCTCCCGTGCCCGAACAAAGAAATTTATGTACATATCCAGAAAAAGAATGTCACTGAGAGTCTGTTAAAACAGAAAAAAACTTGAATTATGGTAGATCAATGTTTCGGAGCTCCTGCTCAGTGTTACACCAAAACAATGGATTTGAAATGAAACAAACAAGATGTGCTTTAACTGCAGACTTTCCACTTTAATTTGAGGGTATTTACATCCAAATCAGGTGAACGGTGTAGGAATTGCAACGGTTTCTATATGTGCCTCCCACTTCTTAAGGGACCAAAAGTAATGGGACAATTGACTCAAAAGCTATTTCATGGACAGGAGTGGGCTATTTACTCGTTATTTCATCATCAACTAAGCAGGTAAAAGGTCTGGAGTAGATTCCAGGTGTGACATTTGCATTTGGAATCTGGTGCTGTCGACTCTCAATATGAAACCCAAAGAGCTGCCACTATCAGGGAAGCAAGCCATCATTAGGCTAAAAAATCAAAACAAACCCATCAGAGAGATATCAAAAACATTAGGTGTGGGCAAATCAACTGTTTGGAACATTCTTAAAAAGAAAGAACGCACCGGAGAGCTCAGCAACAACAAAAGAACCGGAAGACCATGGAAAAGAACTGTAGTGGATGACAGAAGAATTATTTTCCTGGTGAAGAAAAACCTCTTCACAACAGTTGCCCAGATCAAGAACACTCTCCAGGAGGTAGGTGTATATGTGTCAAAGTCAACAATCAAGAGAGTGAATATAGAGGGTTCACCACAAGATGTAAACCATTGGTGAGCCACAAAAACAGGAAGACCAGATTAGAGTTTGCCAAACAACATCTAAAAAAGCCTTAACAGTTGGAACAACATCCTATGGACAGATGAGACAAAGATCAACTTGTACCAGAGTGATGGGAAGAGAAGAGTATGGAGAAGGAAAGGAACTGCTCATGATGCAAAACATACCACCTCTTCAGTGAAGCATTGTGGTGGTAGTGTCATGGCGTGGGCATGTATGGCTGCCAATGGAACTAGTTCCCTTGTATTTATTGATAATGTGACTGCTGACAAAAGAAGCAGGATGAATTCTGAAGTGTTTCGGGGAATATTATCTGCTCATATTCAGTCAAATGCTTCAGAACTCATTGGACGGCACTTCACAGTGCAGATAGACAATGACCCGAAGCATAATGCGAAAGCAACCAAAGAGTTTTTTTAAGGCAAATAAGTGGAATGTTATGCAATGGCAAAGTCAATCACCTAACCTGAATCTGATTGAGCATGCATTTCACTTGATGAAGACAAAACTGAAGGGAAAATGCCCCAAGAAGAAGCAGGAACTGAAGACATTTGCAGTAGAGGCCTGGCAGAGCATCACCAGGGATGAAACCCAGGCTGTAATTGACTGCAAAGGATTTGCAACAAAGTATTAAAAAGTGAAAGTTTGATTTAGTGTTGTTTAGCTTGTCCCATTACTTTTGTTCCCTTAAAAAGTGGGAGGCACATATAGAAACCATTGTAATTCCTACACCGTTCACCTGATTTGGATGTAAATACCCTCAAATTAAAACGGAAAGACTGCAGTTAAAGCACATCTTGTTTGTTTAATTTCAAATCCATTGTGGTGGTGTATAGAGCCCAAAATATGAGAATTGAGTCGATGTCCCAATATTTATGGACCTGACTGTACATACAGTACATATATATATATATATATATATATATATATATATATACATAGAAAAGCAGCTGGATCGGCACTCACAGATAATGGTGCAACTGCCTGCATGCCATTGTAGAAATATACAAAATACCATAGCAATTTATATATATTTTTTTTTTCTCTAATAAATATTTTTTCTAATGTAATGTTTTGCCACATGATGTACTGTATTAGCTTGTTGCTCTACCTATTTTTAACTTCGTGTTTGTGATTGCACTTGTTATTACATCGAGTGGCCGTCACTCTCCTCCTCTCTGTTCACAGCCAGAGCTTGTCAGCATAGCATTAATGGTTGCCTAGCAACCGAATGACGTAATTCAGCTGCGCCCGGCAGTCCGGATCCAACGCCGGCTATTACAACGCTCTGATAGGGATTGCTTGGCAACCCTACAGCAGTGTGACATCATCCACCTGTGTCCTGCTGCACGGCACTGATGCTGAGATTTCTGCTCTGGCCAGGAATGTGTGGGGAGAAGTGTGAGACCTACTCGGGGGGATATAAGGTAAACCATTCACTGTACTCTGTATTCATGTTGTTCCTGACAATGAGATTATGTATCCCGAAACTAAAATAAATATTTAAATATTTCCAAGCCCTGCAGTGCCGTGTCTCATCTCCCTAGCTGGGGGATCATCCGGTATTTTATATTTATATATATATATATATATATATATATATATATATATATATATATACACAGCAAAATAAACAGCGGCACTCCGAAGAAAGTGTATTAAATAAGTCACAAAGTCATACTAATGTTTCGGGGCCCCTAGCCCCTTTGTCAAGGTGTATACCTTGACAAAGGGGCTAGGGGCCCCGAAACATTGATATGACTTTATAACTTATTTAATACACTTTCTTGGATGAAATACTAATATTGTCGCTGTTTTTTTGCTGTATATCCTTCTATATGACGGAAGGCACCTGGGCACTAAATATGCCGTTTCGAGTGCCGGACCACCCAAAGACTTGTGTGTGTGTGTGTGTATATATATATATATATATATATATATAGTAGAAAAGTGTCCGGCACTCCAACAAACATGAATAATTAGCGCCCGGGGCCCTCACAGACCTAGTGGAAGTATATAGAAGTTGCTGTAGATGTGCGGCACTCAGAGCTTTGTAGACAATGGTAAATAAGCGCCCATGATCCGTATGAAGTAAATCAACGTTTCAATTCATTACAAATTGTCATCAGGATACACACATATAATAAAACCCTCTCACCTTATATCCCTCACCGCTGTGAATGTTTCTCCCACCCGCCGGGCGCCGGAGCGGGACGCACCTCAATGACGTTGCGGCAACACGCCGTTACGTCCACCACAACCCATCACCATGGTGACCAATTAAACAAGTCAAATAGCTGCAATACAATACAGGAAATATATCATGAATCCTTTGAATAATTAAACTACACATACTTAGAGTTACTTAGCAACAGCAATCAGTCGATACCTAAGCTAATCATATAGGAAAAATCTAATAGGAGTAGAAAAATCCCTACAACTTTCTAGCAGAACTAGTTATCCAATAATACTGATCAATAATAAACCCTCTAGAACACTCAAATGTTTTAATATATAAAAACGTAGATATTTATAGAAGAAATATGTTACAAAACCCTCCCTACCTAAAATTTTTAGAAACATGTTAAGGGGAACATTTCATTAAGACCACGAGGGGCCAATACATCAAGTTTATGGATCCATCTTGCCTTGCATCTTAAAAGTGCTGCTCCTCTATCACCTCCTCTGAGTGACAGAGGAATATGGTCGATCATACGGTATTTGATGTTAGCCACACTATGTTTATGTTCAGCAAAATGCCTGGCCACCGGTTGGTCACTGACTCCGCTAACCAAGGCCTGTCTAATGGCTGAATGATGTGCTGTCATCCTTTCCTTGAACTTTCTGATGGTCTTCCAATGTAGGAAAGCCCACACTGGCAAATACTTTGATACACTACATAAGTGCTTTCGCACGTTAGATGGTGTTGAATTTTGAGCTTAGTTCCCAAATGAGGGTAACAAAAAGTGTCACCACTATTCAAATATTTTCAAGTAGTACATGGACATTTGTAACAACCTGGAAAAAAAGAGAAATACTACCACCTTACCGCGCTGTACAACACAATATAACAAAAAGGCATATGAGTAGGATGGGAATGTCCCAATGGTGGGTATGGAATGATAGTGTCCCAAATGGTGGAGGGGTCTCTGCTCTTGAAAGGAGGTATGCAGGGAAGACAGTTCCTAAATATGAAGAGCAGTTTCACAGCGTGTTGGATATGGGAATGTGAATATGCATAGAGGAGTGTGCCTGGCAGACATCTGCTGTGAGTGTGTCAGAGATTGCCTGCTTCAGTAGTTTCTGCACCTTTAAAGCCCAGTACTCACGGGCCGATCAAGGAGAGATGCGTGCTGAGCGAACCGCTCAGCACACATCTCTCCTGCCGCTCAGCACAGCGCGATCTGTGCTGAGCGTGCGGGGGGAGACGGGGGGGCCGCTCACTTCACCCAGCGGGTGAAGTGAGCGACCCGCTAGATTGGCCTGCATGCAGGCCAATCTAGCAGCGGCGATAGCGATGTGCGGGGCCGCGCATCGCTATCGCCGAGGGGGCTACACACGGAGCGATCCTGCCGATATTCTAAGCAATCTAGTCAGATTGCTTAGAATATCGCTCCGTGAGTACCCCCCTTAAGACTGGAGAGGGCGTGTTGGAGGAAGCTGTGTGTGAGAAGCAGCGTGTAGTGTCAGTCCAATCCGTGAACAACTTCATGCTTATTGCACGGCACATCCTCCGGCCCGCACTCCTCACCTCCAGATTTTCCACTGATATAACAAAGTACCACCAAGAGGACTCCAACCTGATGAACCATTGACCGAAAAAGAAACCTTTATGAGCTTCAATCACCTTGAATCTATGTGAGTACGGTGTGTACCCAGAAAAAAATCTATCACTCCTGTTCCTTAGGATATCCTTTCCTTTGAAATTATCCACTAAAGATACCTTTATATGAGGATTCACACACGTACCAACGTAAGTTTGGTACGTTGAATTTCTCCTCACTGTTCAGAATAAACCTAGTCTCCTCCATCATCTACTCCCATATATTTGTTGAGACATACTACACTATCAGTCTCCCCATCATTTGTATTTTCGAGGAAATTATCCACCATTCTGGGAAGAACCCCTTCTCCAAGGACATCCATCCAATGAATTTCTGATGGGAAAAGAAACCTTTATGAATATTGACTTTACTTCGTCAACGTGAGTACGGTGTGTACCCCGTGAAACTGCTCTTCATATTTAGGAACTGTCTTCCCTGCATACCTCCTTACAAGAGCAGAGACCCTTCCACCATTTGGGACACTATCATTCCATACCCACCATTGGGACATTCCCATCCTACTCATATGCCTTTTTGTTATATTGTGTTGTACAGCGCGGTAAGGTGGTAGTATTTCTCTTTTTGTCCATTTGCCAATTTGGAGATTGTGTGACATCTCCCTCTACCCACCTTTCGCAGCAGTTCAGAGGGCGCGGCAGGATTTCTTCCAATTTTGAATCCATTTGTAACAACCTACCTTACCATGTGACAGAAAGTTCTTTGAAGGTGGTTTGCCTCTGCCTGAAATATTAGTTTTGACCAAAATGTCACGAAGATTACTTGGTCTAGTGTAACAAGGCATCAGATCTACATCACATAATTTCAGATTCTCATCTGATTTAATAAGGTGCCAGTGCTTTTTTGTAATCTTATTCACTGCCTCAGACTGTGAGTGATATTGATTGACCCAAGGGAGTTTAGTGTTCTGTGGGGTTCTAACCCTCTTAGTGAGCAAATCCTTCCTATCCATGACTAGCACTTTCTCCTTGTCCAAAAGCAAGTTCTTTAAACTATACTTAACACCTAGCTACAAACTTAGAGATAAAGTCATCAATCTGGATCAATGCCCTAGAAGCATCATCATTAATCTTTTTGATTCTAATCATCAGGTTCTTAGAGTGACAACTTTTCCAATGAAGGAATGTGTTGTGATCCGTTGGTTTAGTGAAAGTGGAAGTAGAAATCTTACCATCACAGATGCAGATTCTTACATCCAGAAAATCAATGACCTGCTTGTGCATCTTGAATGTAAATTTTACAGGACTATCAGAACAACTATGTATCTCCATGATCTCTTTGATTCTCTCCTCCATACCCCTCCAGAGAAACAGGAGATCATCAATAAATCTTGTATAAAATAAAATACCAGATGAGATTTCAGGATCTTTAAAGAAAATGTCTTGTTCAACTGTAAACATAAATATATTTGCGTATGTTGGGGCAACTGTGGAACCCATCACACACCCTTTTGTCTGTAAGTAAAACTCACTACCAAAGAGGAAGTAATTCTTGGTGAGAATTAGTTCCAACAGTTGCCCCACAATCTCTATTTGTATCATTTTAAGAGAACTAGAGTCACGCAGAAATTTCTTAACTGCATCTTCTAAGCCCTCTGAATGGGGGATGATGGTATACAAACTAGACACGTCTGCTGTAATGAGCCAAACATAATCTGTAACAGGACCTAAATCGATCAGTTTATTAAGGAGTGCTGTGGTGTCCAATAGATAATTAGGATGTGCCTGTACAAAATGCTGCAAAATAGTATCAAGCAAAATTGATGTACAGATGTGTTCACTTACATCTTTGCTTTTTTACCAATTTGGCACAACATGCAAAACATGGCTAAGCTGTTTTTCATGAGTAGCGAGTGGATACATTTTAAAAATTTTATTTGCCATAATAGAATATATTAAAGAAGCAAAATAAGAAAAATCACAAGGCATGGCTAAATCTATGAGTCTAAGGCATGCAAAACTTTGCCATACATGGCGGGATATAGCAAAGATGTATGTGGACACACTTGAAAGATTGAACATTATTTTCTCCTGTTGGATACAGGTGGCTTTTTTCCATGTTTGGCTGCGCTTGTATTGTCCACCTCGTCGAGTGGGGCGTCTTTGCGGGCACTGGTACGCGTAGTCACCCCTAAAGGGACGTTAGGGCCTCTGCGTTGATAGCGGGGGTTTCCGAATCACTAGCAGTGCTAGTATTTTTAGTTGAAGTTTCAGTGTCAAGGGCTGTTCTCGATAATGTTGGCAATGAGAGAATGGACGTTTCCTTTCACCTTCATTGTTTCCAGAAAGCATCCTGCTCCGGCGCCCGGCGGGCGGGAGAAACATTAACAGCAGTGAGGGATATAAGGTGAGAGGTTTTTATTATATGTATGTATCCTGATGACAATTTGTAATGAATTGAAACATTGATTTACTTCATACGGATCACGGCCGTTTATTTACCATTGTCTACAATGCTCTGAGTGCAGCACTTCTACAACTTATATATATATAACTCCATAGTGTTTTCTCTAAAACAGTAACATCTTTCATTCTCTCTGCTACTCACCCCTCTGTACACATTGCTGCCTCAATTATTCACTTTCCTCGTATTAACACTCATGATATTTGTACTTACTGTATTTCACCACTTTGACAATAACATCTACAACCGGTCACCATAAAAAACATTCACAAACCTCCAACTGTATTTATTGCTCTCACCTGCTTCTTTTAGCTGGTGACATTTCCCCAAATCCAAGACCCAATCACTTTCCCCACTCACACCCACCTGATTCACACCAATATAGACATCCAGCCAACCTCATAAACATCACATGTCTCCCTTCACCCTCAAAATCACTAAAATGTGCCTCATGGAATGCATGCTCCATTTGTAACAAATGAATATCCATATATGACCTCTTCATATCTAACAACTTTAATTTGCTTGCTATAACAGAAACATGGCTCACAGAATCAGACATGGCCTCCCCTGCAGCACTGTCACATGGTGGTCTCCACTTCACACACACCTCCAGGCCTGGTAACAGTAAAAGAGGTGGGGTTGGATTATTACTTTCCCATTCTTTCGCATACACAGTTCTACCACAGGTACCATCACTCACATTCACATTATTTGAAGTACATTATATCAGAATTTACACTCCTATCTCTCTGCTTGTTGCAGCTATCTATCGCTCACCTGTGCAACCCAAACAATTTCTGGAAGATTTTTCTGCCTGGCTTACTCACTTCCTATCCTCTGATATTTCCACCATCATCATGGGTGATTTCAATATTGCTATTGATAGTCCAAAATCTGCTGCTCATGCCTCCAAACTACTCTCTCTAACCTCTTCTCTCGGTCTTTCCCAATGGACTGACTCCTCTACTCATCAGGAGGGCAACTGCCTTGATCTAGTATTCACCAGACTATGCTCAGTTTCTTCATTCACTAACACCCCTTTCCCTCTCTCAGATCACAACCTTATCACCTGGATGCTCTCCACCATTACTTCAAACTCAGATTCATTGAAGTCCTCTAATCCTCCTCAAACCCGCAAAATATTCACACAATTAATTTTCAAGAACTGTTCACCTCTCTGCAACAGCTGCTCTCACCTATTTCTGCATTTAATTCTCTTGAGACTGCTGTATCATATCTGAACCAGACTCTAGAAATAGTCCTTGACCAAGTGGCTCCAGCTACCCATCACACTCCACGTAGGTCTAGATGTCAACCGTGGCACTCTAAATTAACATGACACCTACAAAAACTGTCACTTAAAGTTGAACGTCAATGGCGTAAATTTTGTATTCCAAGTGACTTTTTCACATATAAGACTGTCTACCACTCTTATCGTAATGCACTGGACTCTGCCAAACAAACATATTTCCAAACTCTCATCTCTACTCAAGCCTCTAACCCCAAATTACTTTGTAATACATTTAAATCAGTTCTGAACCCTCCCTTACCCATCCCATCAGCCACTATCAAGGTGCAAGATCTTGCTTCTTACTTCAAGGACAAGATTGATAAGATCCGAGATGAAATGGTATGCTCTTTTTCAGCCAGTGACATGTTCAATTCTCTACCTGAATCCTCCGGCACTCTCTCTTCATTTGATCCAACAAATGAAGATGAAGTGTCAACACTCTTCTCATCCTGCTACTCCACTACCTCTCCTCTTGAGCCTATGCCCTCACAAGTAAGTAAACCTCTGACTCCTGTGCTAATCCCAACCTTAACTAACATCTGTAATCTCTCTCTCTACTGGTATCTTTCCTTCACTATTCAAGCATGCACTGATTACTCCCATTTTGAAAAAACTAAATTCTGACCCTAACTCTCTCACAAACTACCATCCCATCTCTCAGCTCCCAAGCCTCTCCAAGCTACTTGAGACAATTGCCTACACTCGAATCACACACTCTCTTAAATCACACGATTTATTTGACCCACTTCAGTTAGGCTTTCGTTCCCAAAACTCCAGAGACAGCAATGACTAACGTAGTGAATGATCTAGTCACTGCGAAGTCCAAAGGCCATTACTCACTTCTTATTCTTCTAGATCTCTCTGCTGCTTTTGACACTTTTGACCATTCTCTTCTCATACAAACACTACAGTCCCTAGGTCTTCAAGACACAGCTCTCTCTTGGTTCCTATCCTGCCAATCTAATATCTCCTTCAGTGTTCACTTCTCTGAAACCACCTCCTCTTCGCTACCTCTTTCAGTTGGAGTACCACAAGGCTCGATCTTAGGTCCTCTGCTTTTCTCAATCTATACCTCATCTCTTGGTAAACTAATCAGCTCTTTTGGATTTCAGTATCATCTGTATGCAGATGATACTCAAATCTATCTCTCCTCCCCAGATTTGCCACCATCTGTATTGGCCAGTGTCACTGAATGCCTTTCTGCTGTTTCATCTTGGATATAATCTCTCCACCTCAAAGTTAATATTTCCAAAACAGAGTTACTTATACTTCCACTGGCCAATAGTAGTAACCAACCTGATATCTCATATCACTGTTGAGAACTCAATAATCCATCCTACCCCGCAAGCTCGCTGCCTACGTGTCATACTTGACCCAGAACTATCCTTTGCTGCCCAATTCAATTTGTTTCTAAATCATGTTACATACAGTACACCTAAAAACATATCCAAAATATGACCATACCTTACACAAGACACTACAAAAACTCTAATCCATGCTCTCATTATCTCCCGCATTGATTATTGCAATAGTCTTCTTACTGGTCTTACCAAAAAGAGACTCTCACCACTACAATCCATTCTGAATGCAGCTGCGAGGCTATTCTTCCTTACTAGACATTCATCGTCTGCAGATCCACTCTATCAGTCCCTTCATTGGTTACCTGTATTCTACCGTATTCAAGCTAAAATACTTTTACTCACACATAACGCCATTAACCATACTACACCAATGTACATCTCTTTGCTCATCTCAAAATATCTCCCAACCTGACCTCTCTGCTCTTCACAAGATCTACGTCTCTCATCCACACTCATTACTTGCTCCCACACACGATTGCAGAACTTTCTTTGGGCTGCACCAACTCTGTGGAATTCCCTACCATGCACAATAAGACAATCCCCTAGTCTCCAAACCTTCAAGCGTTCCCTGAAAACTCACTTCTTCAGGCTAGCTTATCACATTCCAGAATGGCTCACTCAACCTTCATAAGCTTTCCTATCCAATTATATCGGCACTGTACAGTCTGCACATATCCTCCACATATTTTCTCTTTCTTCACTTTCCCTTCCTTCTGACCCTGGTTCATCATTGCTGTGATGTTATATCATGCAGTCAACCTAGAACATTTGTAATCCGGTGGACAACTATGCAATAGATAGCACCTATCCTTGGGGGTCATTCCGAGTTGATCGCTCACTAGCTGCTTTTAGCAGCCATGCGAACGCATAGTCGCCACCCACAGGGGAGTGTATTTTAGCTGTGCAAGTGTGCGAACGCTTGTGCAGCCGAGCAGTACAAAAACAGTTTGTGCAGCTTCTCAGCAGATCTGAACTTACTCAGCCGCTGCGATCACTTCAGCCTGTCCGGTCCCGGAATTGACGTCAGACACCCGACCCTGCAAATGCTTGGACATGCCTGTGTTTTTCCAAATACTCCCAGAAAACGGTCATTTGACACCCATAATTGCCTTCTTCCTGTCAATCTCCTTGTGATCGGCTGTGCGAATGGATTCTTTGTACAATCCATCGCCCAGCAACGATCCGCTTTGTACCCGTGCAATGTGCCTGCGCATTGCGGTGCATACGCATGTGCAGTAGTGACCTGATCGCTGCACTGTGAAAAACGGCAGCGCGCAATCAGGTCGAAATGACCCCCCTTATGTAGAGATGGAGCCGCGCCTATCTGAGACGGCTCCATCGCAAATGTGCACTACCGACGTGACTAGGCGATCCGTCCGCTTAGTCACACCAGGAGTGTACAGAGACAATCCCATTCTGAGCGTCTCTGTCCGGGCGCACAGACTGAGATGCTCTCCATTCAAGTGAATAGGGCGTCTCCATTGTGGGCGCACGCGCCCAGCCGGACGGGGATGCTCCCGGCGATAGGCAAGCCAGGGTGGGCGCACCTAGTCACAGATGGAGCCACGGCTAGCTTGGCTCCATCTGTATCACTGCCTATTTCCCTATAAATTGTAAGCTTGCAAGCAGGTCCTTCCTACCTCTATGACTGCTTGTTTGTTACTCAGTTTTGGTTTAACATTGTGTCCAATTGTAAAGTGCAACAGAATTTGCTGCGCTATATAAGAAACTGTTAATAAATAATAAATAAATAAATAGTAATGGAGGGAGGAAGAGGGTGCAGGACAAGTTATAACAATGCACAGTAATTAAAACAAGATGTTCACGGCAATGCACAAATAATAGTATGTAATTTGTTGCTCAGGTAGTGGAGGTTAAACAAAGTTGGACAAAACAGCTGTGCGAGCAACATAAATATAATGCACCTGAGCGCATTCTAGCAACGTCACAGATACAACTAGCCTCTATACGGTATGTGGCGTGAAATGCTTTGGCACAAGTGAGCTGTCGGTCCCCTGCTACTCTACTACCATCTTTTTTTTTGTGTGCATAATTTTACCAAAAAAATGCATCCTAGTCACAATGCGATGCAACTAGGATGAGTGATTTGTGACTGTGTGACTGAGTCTGTCACCCCACCATCACCACCTCACGGACACAGCAGCGGCCATCAGCAAATTACATGGTAGTCAACATACTGCCATCTAGCCACAAAACATCCCAGCATGCCCTGCCAATTTTAGCATGGCCTAATGTAGTTCCATGACAGCTGGAGGGCCACATGTTGAATACCCCTGCTAAAGTAGATGCAAAAATAGAATATGGGAATGGCTACCTGAACATGTCCCTTACACCTCAAACTATCCTGAAGGTGCCATTGAGGACAAGATTTCTTTTAGAATGGGACTCGCCCCCTATTCTCCCCTTGACTAAGCCACTAAGTTTGCTCTAAAACACATGAGGTTAGACATATGCATTTCTCAGTGTGCAGTCTATCCTCTCCTCTCATCCACTGGGCCAGAGTCTACAACGCATGCACATATCATGACTTTTTTCTGCAATTTCTACAGCAGTGTTATAAAGGTAAGTGTAGTCAATGGGTGCAGGATGAGTGGTGTGGTCCCCGCCTTAATATAGGGGCCAATGTACAGTGCACACTCTGTACCCATTATACACGCACTCTTGGGTTTTAGTGATGTACAGCCATCACAAAGATACTGTTATGATTCCAGTACTCCTGACCGGAGGAGATCTCATGGCAATGGTCAGAGTACTGGAAGGGAATGCTGGTTATGGGAGCGGGAATAGAAAATAGCCCCTGGCACCCTAACTCCGTTGTCTCGCCCGTGCTGTCAGAAATCCCCTGCGAGACTATGGTTGCTTGAGCCCATGGCAGCCGCGTTTGAAGGGCGGATTAAGTCTGCCCAACTCCGATGCCCCCTCAGGTCTTAATGGGAGACAAAGGGAAATCCGAGACAGGGTGATAACAAGGGGCCCTCTGACTAAACAACTAGGCCAGGGGCTACAAGCTAACTGACAAAACCTAAAGTATGTGCGGAAACCCGCCAGGGAAAAGGACAACCAAAATCCACTTGTCCAATACTCCTACCCGGCACCGCCGGATACCAGAGTGGACCTGTGGAAGCGGAACCCTCCGCAAAATGCACCAAAACATAAATAATAAATAATAAAGCGGACAAGCCGCAACACACGGCAAGGCCGTGACTCACGAACACCACTGGATGTAATAAGGTGATTAGTCAGGACTCCAGGAATTAGATGACAAACTTCCGAGTTCAGAGCTTCCAATACTGGAATGACCGGATACAGCAAGACCTGAACAGACTCTCAGCAAACAAAGACAGCATGCAGGAAGCTATTACCGGCGTCTGTGAGAAGCCCTGGGAGTGTATTTAACAAGGAGTCCTCCAATCAGCTGCCAAAAGGCTGATTAGAATAAATGCCGTGCAGCTGCCTTGCTGCCCGGCCAGAGAGCAGGAGAAAACATTAACCCTTAAAGCCTAGCAACGGGGAACACGGTCCGCCAGTGGCGTCCCCGTTGCTAGGGTCCGTGCGGCTCAGCGCGCCCGGCGTCCAGCGTTGCCAGGGAGCCGGCGGCTGTTCGCGTACGGCATCCCTGGTTGCTTGGCGCCGGGCCGCACCGACGAGCGGACCCCGGCGCCTAACAGTACCCCCCCCCCTTGAGGAGTGGTCAAGGAACCCCTAAAGCCAGGCTTCCAAGGAAACTCCCGAAAAAATGCCCTCTTGAGCCTTGGGGCATGAAGATCCTTATCCAGGACCCAGGACCTTTCCTCTGGACCATAACCTCTCCAGTGAACCAGAAAATAGAGCCGGCCCCTGGACAACTTGGAATCGAGAACCTTCTCCACCAGGAACTCCTGTTGCCCCTGTACATCCACTGAAGATCTTCCCTGAGAGATCTTCCGAGGAAATTTATTGGAAGAAATGTATGGCTTCAACAGGGAGCAATGAAACGTATTACCAATCCGAAGAGATTTTGGTAAACGTAACCGGAAAGCAACTGGGTTAACTTTTTTAATGATATGAAATGGTCCAATAAATTTGGGTCCCAACCTAGCTGAAGATTGTCGAAGTCTAATGTTACGAGTCGACAACCATACCCTATCTCCCACCTTAAAACTGCAAGGACGTCGGAGCCGGTAAGAAAAATTTTTCTCTCGAAAGGCCGCTTTTCTGAGAGCAAGGTGCACTTTTTTCCAAATGGCTCTGAGATGGGAGGTTAAGGTTAGCGAGGAAACTGAGGAATGTTGAAAAAAAGAATTAGCTCTGGGGTGAAAACCAAAAACTGAAAAGAATGGAGACACGTTGGTGGAGGAATTACAAGAATTATTGTAAGCAAACTCCGCCAATGGAAGAAACTCGGACCAATCATTCTGGAGTTTAGCTGAATACAAACGCAAATACTGTTTCAATGATTGGTTAACTCGCTCGGTTTGCCCGTTGGACTGTGGGTGGTAACCAGATGTTAATGATAATCTCATCTTTAATGAAGCACAGAAACACTTCCAGAATTGTGCAATGAATTGTGGACCCCGATCAGAAACAATATCAGTGGGCAACCCATGAAGTCTGAAAACATGGCGGAGAAACAACACTGCCAATCCTTGGGCAGATGGCAGTCGGGGAAGGGCAATGAAATGAGCCATCTTGCTAAAACGGTCTACTACCACCCAAATGACTCTGCACCCAGCTGAAAGGGGAAGGTCCACCACAAAATCCATGGAAATATGAGACCATGGCCTGAGAGGGACATTCAAGGGCATAAGTTGCCCGATAGGCAAGGAACGGGGAACCTTATGCTGTGCACAAACCTGACATGAAGAAACAAACTCCTTAACGTCTTTAGAAAGACCATGCCACCATACTGAGCGGGAGACTAACTCCAATGTCTTAGAGATCCCCGGATGCCCGGAAACTTTGTTATCATGGAACTCAGTCAAAACAGTTGCTCTCAAGAACTCAGGGACGTAAAGACGACCAGCAGGAGTATTTCCAGGAGCTTGGTGTTGAAGCTGTTTTAACTGGGTAAATAAATCTTGTGTGAGGCCTGCCCAAATGACTGAAGATGGAAGTATGGGAGTAACAGGACTGTTATCATGAACCGGAAGAAAACTGCGTGACAGAGCATCTGCCTTGGTATTCTTGGAACCTGGCCTGAAAGTTATAATAAATTTGAAACGAGTAAAGAACAAAGCCCAACGAGCCTGCCGGGCATTCATCCGCTTAGCTGATTCGATGTATTGCAGATTCTTATGGTCAGTCAATACTGAAATGGTATGTGTTGCTCCCTCAAGCCAATGCCTCCACTCCTCGAAAGCCCATTTAATAGCCAGTAACTCCCGGTTACCAACATCGTAGTTGGATTCAGCGGATGAGAATTTCCTGGACATAAAGGCACAAGGATGTAGTTCCAGAGTGTCCGGATCCTTCTGTGATAGGATAGCCCCCACTCCAACCTCCGAGGCATCAACCTCAACAATGAAGGGCAATTCTGGGTTGGGATGTCTGAGGACTGGAGCTGAGACAAAAGCTTGTTTCAAGGCCTGAAAGGATAACTCGGCTTCATGTGACCAGTTGGTAGGATCCGCTCCCTTCTTAGTCAGTGCAACAATGGGAGCAACCAGGTCGGAAAAAGAATGAATACATTTTCTATAATAATTCGCAAACCCTAAAAAGCGCTGAATTGCTTTTAAGTTGGTGGGTTGCGCCCAGCTAAGGATGGCTTGGAGCTTCTTAGGTTCCATGCAGAATCCCCGAGGGGAAATAATGTACCCTAAAAAGGATACCTCCGTGACATGAAACTCGCACTTCTCCAGCTTGGCATATAGATGATTTTCACGTAATTTTTGAAGAACCTGACACACCTGGGTAACATGTTGTTCAATTGATTCAGAATAGATCAGGATGTCGTCTAAGTAAACGACCACGAATCTTCCTAGAAAATCACGGAGCACATCGTTAATGAGATCCTGGAATACTGCCGGAGCGTTAGACAAGCCGAACGGCATCACCAGATACTCGTAGTGACCCGACTGAGTACTGAAAGCCGTCTTCCACTCATCTCCCGACTTGATTCGGATGAGGTTATACGCTCCCCTCAGGTCAATTTTAGAAAAAATCACAGCCGAACGCAGCTGATCAAAGAGGACAGAAATCAGCGGCAGAGGGTAAGTATTTTTAACTGAGATCTTATTCAGGGCTCTAAAGTCAATGCAAGGTCTGAGTGATCCGTCTTTTTTCTCCACAAAGAAGAAGCCTGCACTTAAAGGGGATTTAGATGGCCTGATAAATCCTTTCCCTAGGCTCTCCTTAACATACTCATTCATGGCCGCAGTTTCTGGCCCGGATAATGCATATAACCTTCCCTTTGGCAATGTGGCACCAGGAATTAGCTCAATAGCACAATCATAAGGCCGATGGGGAGGCAGAATGTCTGCATTGCCCTTGGAAAACACATCAACAAAGTCCTGGTATTCCAAGGGAATGAGTTCGGGAATGGCAGCAGCTATTCTGACGGGAAACGTAATACATTCCTTATTACAGATGGTACCCCATTGTGAAATCTCCCCCGACTGCCAATCAATGGTGGGATTATGAAAGGCCAGCCAAGGGTGACCCAGAACCACTGGAACTGCTGGGCAATGGGTAAGGAAAAACTCGATTTTTTCGGAATGAAGAGCTCCTACCGTAAGTAGTACAGGGGGTGTACAGAGGGAAATAACCCCATTGGACAAGGGACTCCCATCTAAACCATGCATGGTGATACACCTACCCAAGGCTAACTGAGGAATACCTAAGGCCTTGGCCCACGTTAAGTCCATAAAGTTCCCTGCAGCTCCACTGTCAACAAAAGCCGACACCGAGGAACAGAGGCTGCCAAAGGAAACTTTAGCTGGGACTAAAAGGGAGTTCTTCGAGGAGATAAGCTGCAGACCAAAGTGAACCCCCTCACAATTCACTTGGTCGAGGCGTTTTCCTGACTTGATCGGACAATTACGGGCAAAATGTCCCTTACCCCCACAGTACAAACAAAGACCAGAGTTTTGCCTTCTGGCTCTTTCTTCTGGAGACAGCCGGGAGAGACCCATCTGCATGGGCTTCTCTACGTCCTCAGGAATGGAAAATACACATGAAGTAGACCTGACAGGTGCTCCTTTTTCAGCCCTCCGCTCTCTGAGACGACGATCAATCTTAATAGAAAGCTCCATGAGTTTATCGAGAGTCTCAGGAGCGGGATACTGAAGGAGGCTGTCTTTTATAGACTCTGATAAGCCGAGGCGAAACTGACTGCGCAGGGCTGGGTCATTCCAGCCACAGTCGTTCGACCAACGGCGAAACTCTGTACAAAAAACTTCTGCAGGATTTCTACCCTGTCTGAGAGTGCGTAACTGACTCTCAGCGGATGCCTCTCTATCAGGGTCATCATACAAAAGCCCTAAAGACCCAAAAAAGGCGTCTACTGATGACAACGCCGGATCCTCTACTTTTAAACCGAATGCCAAGGTCTGAGGATCTCGCTGGAGCAAAGAAATAATAATTCCGACCCGCTGAGATTCAGTACCTGAGGAGATCGGTCTTAAACGAAAAATAAATTTTACAGGACTCTTTAAAATTAAAAAACTCCTTCCTATCACCAGAAAAACGGTCAGGCAAGTGCATTTTTGGTTCAGGGACTACCCTCGGGGAAGTTCGTAAAAGATCTTCCTGCGACTTCACCCGAAGGGAAAGATCCTGAAACATCTGAGTAAGTTCTTGAATCTGGCTGACTAGGAGCTGACCAGGATTTGGCCCTAAACCTGTGGGATTCATGAGGCCGATAACTCTTACAAAACTGAATAAGGAAAAAATTAAACCCAGTTTAATTTTAGGTTTTGGTATGGCCGGTAATAATGTTATGATTCCAGTACTCCTGACCGGAGGAGATCTCATGGCAATGGTCAGAGTACTGGAAGGGAATGCTGGTTATGGGAGCGGGAATAGAAAATAGCCCCTGGCACCCTAACTCCGTTGTCTCGCCCGTGCTGTCAGAAATCCCCTGCGAGACTATGGTTGCTTGAGCCCATGGCAGCCGCGTTTGAAGGGCGGATTAAGTCTGCCCAACTCCGATGCCCCCTCAGGTCTTAATGGGAGACAAAGGGAAATCCGAGACAGGGTGATAACAAGGGGCCCTCTGACTAAACAACCAGGCCAGGGGCTACAAGCTAACTGACAAAACCTAAAGTATGTGCGGAAACCCGCCAGGGAAAAGGACAACCAAAATCCACTTGTCCAATACTCCTACCCGGCACCGCCGGATACCAGAGTGGACCTGTGGAAGCGGAACCCTCCGCAAAATGCACCAAAACATAAATAATAAATAATAAAGCGGACAAGCCGCAACACACGGCAAGGCCGTGACTCACGAACACCACTGGATGTAATAAGGTGATTAGTCAGGACTCCAGGAATTAGATGACAAACTTCCGAGTTCAGAGCTTCCAATACTGGAATGACCGGATACAGCAAGACTGGAACAGACTCTCAGCAAACAAAGACAGCATGCAGGAAGCTATTACCGGCGTCTGTGAGAAGCCCTGGGAGTGTATTTAACAAGGAGTCCTCCAATCAGCTGCCAAAAGGCTGATTAGAATAAATGCCGTGCAGCTGCCTTGCTGCCCGGCCAGAGAGCAGGAGAAAACATTAACCCTTAAAGCCTAGCAACGGGGAACACGGTCCGCCAGTGGCGTCCCCGTTGCTAGGGTCCGTGCGGCTCAGCGCGCCCGGCGTCCAGCGTTGCCAGGGAGCCGGCGGCTGTTCGCGTACGGCGTCCCTGGTTGCTAGGCGCCGGGCCGCACCGACGAGCGGACCCCGGCGCCTAACAGATACAGCCTCCAACCCCTTTTGCATATCACACCTAACAACATCTTTTATTAGATAAAGCCATTACTTTAAGGTAGATTGGAGGACAGACAAAAATGTGCTGGATCATTATATATATCATCTCTATTACATTTATTCCTCCATTTACCTCTTTCCCTTCCCCTATTCACACTATGGGTACATGCTCTGTGAAGATGCAGCCTTCTACTATATGTATCAGTGATGTACTGTGGCCAATATAATTTTTTCTTGATGTTTAAAACCCCACACAATTGAGATTACGGCATAATAATTTCCTGCATTGTGATTTCACTATGACTAGGCTGTGCCTTTCTGCAATTTATAGTTTTATTTGACATTCTAACAACTTTATTTTACTAACAAAATCAGTTTTAATTTGTTTTGATCATAAAGAGACTCAGGCAATTCCAGACCATCTGTTGATATTTGTACAGCAAAATGCTGATAAGAATCAGCAAGCGTTCTCCACAGTACAATCTAAATCTTTGGAAAAAGGAGCTTTACAAGGCTTTAGACATAAAAGCTTGAGGGCAGAAGGGAAAACCTTTGATGAACCAGTAAAATGCTCTGATACTTAGAGGGGCATGTTATGGAGCAAGAGGTGAGCTGGAAAAAAAAACAGTCATAAAAACAGGTTTAAACGGTATTGTTCGAGAACTTGAAATCAACAATTGTAGGTTTTTTTTAGAGATGTGCGGCTAGCACTTTTTGTGTTTTGTGTTTTGGTTCTAATTCCACTTTTGTGTTTTGGTTTTGGCTTGGTTTTGCCAAAACCACCCTTCCGGGTTTTGGTTTTGGTTTTGGATCTGGATGATTTTTTGAAAAAACCATAAAAACAGCTAAAATCACAGAATTTGGGGGTAATTTTGCTCCTTTGGTATTATTAACATCAATAGCATTCATTTCCACTCATTTCCAGTCTATTCTGAACACCTCACACCTCACAATATTGTTTTTAGGCCCAAAAGTTGCACCGAGGTGTCTGTATGACTAAGCTAAATGACACAAGTGTGCGGCACAAACACCCGGCCCATCTAGGAGTGGCACTGCAGTGTTAGACAGGATGGCACTTTTCAAAACTAGGCCTCAAACAGCACCTCATGCAAAGATGTAGAAGAGGTGCAATGAGGTAGCTGTATGACTAAGCCAAGCGACACAAACAAATGGCCCATCTAGGAGTGGCACTGCAGTGGCAGACAGGAGGGCAGATATCAAACAAGGCCCCAAACAGCACATGCTGCAAAGAAGAAAAAGAGGTTCAAATAGGTAGTTGGATGGCCAAGCTAAGCAACACAAGTGTGTGGCACAAACACCTGGCCCATCTAGGAGTGGCACTGCAGTGTCAGACAGGATGGTACTTTTCAAAACTATGCCTCAAACAGCACCTCATGCAAAGATGTAGAAAGGGGCAATGAGGTAGCTGTATGACTAAGCCAAGCGACACAAACAATTGACCCATCTAGGAGTGGCACTGCAGTGGCAGACAGGAGGGCAGATATCAAACAAGGCCCCAAACAGCACATGCTGCAAAGAAGAAAAACATGTGCACCGAGGTTGCTGTATGACTAAGATAAGTGACACTACCACCTGTCCCATCTAGTAGTGTCATGCAGTGGCTGAATGTCAAGAGTGGGCCGCAATTGTTCGATCGACTGACAGCAGCTCCAGCATGCCCCTGTCATTTTTTTACATTTCTGCAATTGGTGGACTAATACAGCAGTACCCCTGGACTCATACGACAGTGTCAGACAAGATGGCACTTTTCAAAAACTAGGCCCCAAACAGCAACTCATGCAAAGATGTTGAAGAGGTGCAATGAGGTAGCTGTATGACTAAGCCAAGCGACACAAACAATTCCCACTGGAATTATACAGTACGTCCAAATCACTGGAATTATACGTCCAAACCACTGGAATTATACGTCCAAATCACTGGAATTAAATGGCAAAATCACTGGAATTCTATGTCCAAATCACTGGAATTAAATGGCAGTACCACTGGACATATACGGAAGTGTCAGACAGGATGGCACTTTAAAAAAATAGTCCCACCCACCCTTATGTTGTATAAACAGAACATATACACGTTAACAAACCAATCATTTCAGCAACAGGGTCTGCCACACGACTGTGGCTGAAATGACTGGTTTGTTTGGGCCCCCACCAATAAAGCAAGCAATCAATCTCTCCTTGAACAAACTGGCTCTGCAGAGGCAAGATGTCGACCTCATCCTCATCTTCTGATTTCTCACCCCTTTCACTGTGTACATCATCCTCCTCACAGATTATTAATTCTTCCCCACTAGAATCCACCATCACAGGACCCTCTGTACTTTCTGGAGGCAATTGCTGGTAAAGGTCTTCCCGGAGGAATTTATAATTCATTTTGATGAACATCATCTTCTCCACATTTTGTGGAAGTAACCTCCTATGCCGATCGCTGACAAGGTTACCGGCTGCACTAAACACTCTTTTGGAGTACAGACTCGAGGGGGTGCAACTTAGGTAAAATATAGCCAGTTTGTGCAAGGGCATCCAAATTGCCTCTTTTTCCTGCCAGTATACATACAGTCCGTATACATACATGCCTACTTGGATGCTGTCACTCATATAATCCTCCACCATTCTTTCAATGGTGACAGAATCATATGCAGTGACAGTAGACATGTCAGTAATCGTTGGCAGGTCCTTCAGTCCGGACCTGATGTCAGCACTCGCTCCTAACTGCCCTGCATCACCGCCAGCGGGTGGACTAGGAAATCTTATCCTTTTCCTTGCAGCCTTAGCGGCGGGAGAAATTGAAGGAGGAGCTGTTGACGGGTCACGTTCCGCTTGAGTTGACAATTTACTCACCAGCAGGTCTTTGTACCTCTGCAGACTTGTGTCTGCCGGAAAGAGAGCTGCAAGGTAGGCTTTAAACCTAGGATCAAGCACAGTGGCCAAAATGTAGTGCTCTGATTTCAACAGATTGACCACCCTTGAATCCTGGGATAGCGAATGAAGGGCTCCATCCACAAGTCCCACATACTTTGCGTAATCGCTCTATCTTGCTCCTTCTTCAGTTTCTCCAGCTGCTCTTCAAAAGCCCGATGAGGGGAATGACCTGACTCAAGCTGGCAGTGTCTGAACTGACTTCACGTGTGACAAGTTCAAAGGGTTGCACAAGACAGAAATCATTCTCCACTGCGCTTAAGTGAGGTGCATTCCCCCTTCTTTGCCTAGATCGTAGGTGGATGTATAGGCTTTAATGGCCTTTTGCTGCTCCTCCATCCTCTGAAGCATATAGAGTGTTGAATTCCACCTCGTTACCACCTCTTGCTACAGTCTATGGCAGGGCAGGTTCAAAAGTGTTTGCTGGCACTTCAGTCTTTGGCATGCAGTGGCTGAATGTTGAAAGTGGCCCGCAATTTTTGGGCCACCAACAGCATCTCCTTTACACCCCTGTCATTTTAAAAAAAACTCTGCAACACCAAATTAATTGTATGTGCAAAACATGGGACGTGCTGGAATTTGCACAGATGTTATGCACGCACAATATTGGTGGCATTGTCCGATATCACAAATCCCCAGGAGAGTCTAATTGGGGTATGCCATTCTGCGATACATGCCCCTCAGTTTCCGTAAGAGGTTGTCAGCTGTGTGCCTCTTACAGAAAGCTGTGATACATAGCGTAGCCTGCTTAGGAATGAGTTGGCGTTTGCGAGATGCTGCTACTGTTGCTGCTGCTGTTGTTGCTGCAGGAGGCCATACAACTACCCAGTGGGCTGTCAGTCATATAGTCCTTAGTCTGCCCTTTTCCACTTGTCCACATGTCCGTGGTTAAGTGGACACTGGATACAACCGCATTTTGTAGGACACTAGTGACTCTTTTTCTGACGTCTTTGTATATTCTTCTAGTGAAGTGGAAACTAGATGGGATTTGGTACCGGGGAGACAATACCTCCATCAATTGTCTAAATCCCACTGCACTAATCGCAGATACCGGACGCACGTCTAACACCAACAAAAGTGTCAAGGCCTCAGTTATCCGCTTTGCACCAGGATGACTGCTGTCATATTTCATCTTCCTCACAAAGGACTGTTGGACAGTCAATTGCTTAGTTGAAGTAGTACAAGTGGTATTCCTAATTCCCCTCTGGAATGATGATCGACTCCCAGCAGTAACAACAGCAGTGGCAGCATCAGCAGCAGGCGTACCACTCAAGGACCATCCGGAGGAATCCCGGTTAGGAGAGGAATCCTCAATCTTGACATGGCCTGCAGGACTACTGATGTTCCTGACTGAGTAGGAAGTTGACATTAAGGGAGTTGGTGGTGTGGCTTGCAGGAGCTTGGGTACAGGAGGAAAAAGGGATTTAGGTGTCAGTGGACTGCTTATGCTCTTACCCAAAGTTTCACAACTTGACACTGACTTCTGAGGAATGCGCTGCAGGTGACGTATAAGGGAGGATGTTCCTAGGTGGTGAACATCCTTACCCCTACTTATTACAGATTGACAGAGGCAACAGATGGCTTGACACCTGTTGTCTGGATTTGTGGAGAAATAATTCCACACCGAAGAGTTGGCTTTTTTGGTAGTTTGCCCAGGCATCACAATGGGCTTCTACATCCCAAGGACAACAGATGTGTTCCCCGGTGCCTGACTTAAACAAAACACATCACCATCAGAATCCTCATCATCAACTTCCTCCTCAGCGCCAGCAATACCCATATCCTCATCCTGGTGTACTTTAACAGTGACATCTTCAATTTGAATATCAGGAACTGGACTGTGGGTGCTCCTTCCAGCACTTGCAGGGGGTGCGCAAATGGTGGAAGGCACCACCTCTTCCCATCCAGTGTTGGGAAGGTCAGGCATCGCAACTGTCGACACATTTGGACTCTCCTTGGGGATTTGTGATACCATCTTAGAACGCACAGTTCTTTTCTGTGATCTTTCCAGCTTAACTCTTTTAATGTTTCTAGTGGGAGGATGAGGGCTTCCATCGTCATGTGAAGCTGAACCACTAGTCATGTACGTAGCCCAGGGCCTCAGCCATTCCTTGCCTTTCTGTGTCGTAAATGGCATATTGGCAAGTTTATGTTTCTCCTCAGACCATTTAAATTTATTTGTTGGGGTCTTTTTACTGAACTTTGGCTTTTTGGATTTTACATGCCCTCTACTATCACAATGGGCATCGGCCTTGGCAGACGACGTTGATGGCATTTTATCATCTATGTCATGACTGGTGGTAGCAGCTTCAGCACTAGGAGGAAGTGGTTCTTGATCTTTCCCTATTTTATCCTCCAAATGATAGTTCTCCATTATTTTTCTGGAGTTATATAACTTAATATGCCCACAAGAGAGCGTACCCCTACACCAAAAGGGCAAACCCTGTAAAAATTATTTGGAATAAATATTAATAACCCCTTTATTTGGAGTAAATAATATATAGCACAGGACAGCACCACTGAACTTATATGGCAGCACCACTGGACTGAAATTACTTGGAATTATATGGATTTATATGGAATTATACAGCAGGATAACTGGAATTATACGGCAGTATCACAGGAATTATACGGCAATATCACAGGAATTATACGGCAGTATCACGGGAATTATACGCCAGTATTCTGAGAATTGTATTGCAATATTACAGGAATTATATGGCAATGTCACAGGAATTATACGCCAGTATCACAGGAATTATATGGCAGTATCACAGAAATTATACGTCAGTATTCCAAGAATTATATGGCAATATCACAGGAATTATATGGCAATGTCACAGGAATTATACACCAGTATCACGGGAATTATATGCCAGTATTCCGAGATCTATATGGCAATATCATAGGAATTATATGGCAATATCACAGGAATTATACACCAGTATCACGGGAATTATACGCCAGTATTCCGAGATCTATATGGCAATATCATAGGAATTATATGGCAATGTCACAGGAATTATACGACAGTATACTGAGAATAATACAGCAATGTCACAGGAATAATACGCCAGTATCACGGGAATTATATGGCAGTATCACTGGAATTATACGACAGTATTCTGAGAATTATATGGCAATATCACAGGAATTATACGGCAATATCATAGGAATTATATGCCAGTATTCTGAGAATTATATGGCAATGTCACAGGAATTATAAACCAGTATCACGGGAATTATTTGGCAGTATTACAGGAATTATACGCCAGTATTCTAAGAATGATATGACAATTTCACAGGAATTATACGACAATATCACAGGAATTATACACCAGTATCACTGGAATTCTACGCCAGTATTCCGAGAATTATATGGCAATATCACAGGAAATATACGGCAACGTCACAGGAATTAAACGCCAGTATCACGGGAATTATATGGCAGTATCACAGGAATTATACCCCAATATTTTGAGAATTATATGGCAATATCACAGGAATTATACTGCAATATCACAGGAATTATACTCCAGTATTACGGGAATTATACGCCAGTATTCTGAGAATTATATGGCAATATCAAAGGAATTATACGGCAATGTCACATTAATTATACGCCAGTATCACGGGAATTATATGGCAGTATCACAGGATTTATATGCCAGTATTCCGAGAATTATATGGCAATATCACAGGAATTATACGGCAATATCACGGGAATTATACGCCAGTATTCCGAGAATTATATGGCAATGTCACAGGAATTATACGCCAGTATTCCGAGAATTATACGGCAATGTCACAGGAATTATACGCCAGTATTACGAGAATTAAAGGTCAATATTACAGGAATTATACAGCAATATCACAGGAATTATACGCCACTATTCCGAGAATTATTTGGCAATATCACAGGAATTATACGCCAGTATCACAGGAATTATATGGCAATATCAGTGGAATTATCCGGCAATATCACAGGAATTATACGCCAGTATCACGGGAATTATACGGCAATATCACGGGAATTATATGCCAGTATCACGGAAATTATACAGCAGTAACACTGGATATATGACAGCAGAGGACACCACCACTGTGACTGGTCACTGGACTGATGCTGCACAAGACACTTCCCCTGGTCTAATGCAGGACAACACAGCACCACTGAAAGGGACTTATACAGCTACACTAGATATATGGCAGCAGAAGGCACCACCACTGTGACTGGTCACTGGACTGATGCTGCACAAGACACTACCCCTGGTCTGATGCATGACAACACAGCAAAAATGCAAGGGACCTATACAGCAGCCAGCAGCACTGAGGACATATAGCAGCAGAGGACACCAACACTATGACTGGCTGGACTGATGCAGCATAAGACACTGACTACACTGGACTGGACTGAGCAGCACAAGACAGCACTAGACTCACCACCCCACTTTCCCACCCCTACACAGACACTAAGGGCAGAGACACGTCCTCTCACTACACTCTCCGAGACTGGAGTGAAAATGGGCGCGACCTGCAGCTCCTTATATGGAATCCAAATCCCACGAGAATCCGACAGCGGGATGATGACATTTTGCCCTGTTTGGGTTTCCGAGTCTTGCGGGAAAACCCGAGCCTGACTCAGAACCGGGCTCAGAGCGTGAAGTCTGGTAGGGTTCGGTACTCAAAGAAACAAACCCGCTCATCCCTAGTTTTTTTTCAATAAGAGAAAGCCTGGGGTTTGCAGTACTTCAGTCTCCAGGGTAGCAAGACGCACAGGGGCATGTCCTCTTCAATGGAGGACAGACAGCACAGATGAGTTGAGATGCCATGCATGCACAGTAGCATTCTTGGGTCTGAGGTTGCAATGTGATATCAGCACACCTTCATCTCAGGTATGGAGTCCCAGAGCTAGCAGAGAGGTAGAGACAGCACTCACCAACTATGAAAACCAGGTGCTCTCCTGTTTTTTTTCCATGTGACAATAGCATACAGATGGAGGATTTCGGTGTGAGAGGAGTAGAAAGATGAAGATCTAGATGAGCCTTTATATATCCCGAAAGGAATGTACGTTCTAAGTATACCAAGGGGCCTGTATTGTATTATAATGTATTGTTTTCCCTTTAGAAAAGTCTTTGATGAGATACCGACATTCCATATTTTAGATTGGTGACATCGAATGTAGTGCCCTCCTTCAATGTCACCCATATCTGTTATTGATCTATAAAGATGATTGTTAGACTTAAAAACATAACTTAAACTGGGTCATCTGGGTCTGTATGTAACTATAATTAAACTATAGTTACATACAGATTAGTGGAAGAATTATAATACAGGTTGAACTCAATGGGCATTTTTTTTTTCAACTTTATTAACTATGTTATTATGTTACTATGTTTGACTGCCCTAATATGCTTATTGACCAGCAGAATATTGGAGTTGATGGAGATGGGATCTGGTCAGCATACCGGCATTCGGGGTGCTGGCAGTTGGAATATCGACGATGGAATCCCAACACTTGTTAGAAGTCCGCCGCTGGGTTCCCGACATGGATCACAATGCCAATGGCAGAATCCTGACTGGCGGCATCCCGATTGTAAGTATGTTGGGGACAGTGGCGTAACTAGAAATTTTTCTTCCCCAAGTCCAAAAATTCTTCGGCGCCCCCCCCATCCCCAATCCCCCATAATTGGCACTAGAAAAGGGACAAACATGCGCCACAAAAAGGGTGTGGCTTCATTGAAATGGGTGTGGCTTCACATAAAGGGGCGTGGCATTGCAGGAAAAGACTACCTTATACCCCAGTTTTGCAACCTGCACGCCTAGACGTTGGCCACCACAGGAAAGAAAAATAATCCTGATTCATGCCCCTTACATTATTTGTCATTTTTCCTCCTTATAGTAATGCCCAGTATACATTATGTCACATACTGCAATGGCCCTTAGACATTATGCCACACACAATAATGCACGTGACACAATATGCACACACCGTAATGCCCCCGACACATTATGCCACACACCGTAATGCCTGTGACACATTATGACAGGAATCGCAATGCCCGTTATACATTATGCTACACACTGCAATGCCCCTGATACATTATAGCACATACAATGTCTGTGACACATTATGACACACACCGCAATGACCCTGAGACATTATACCACATACCACAATGCCCGTGATATAGTATACAACACAGTAATGCCTGACACATTATGACACACACCGCAATGTCCGTGATACATTATGCCACACACTGCAATGACCCTGAGACATTATACCACATACCACAATGCCAGTGATATAGTATACCACACACCGTAATGCCTGTGACACATACCGCAATGCCCGTTATACCCTATGCCACACACCGCAATGCCCGTTATACATTATGCCACACTGCAATGCCCCTGAGACATTATACCACATACCACACTGCCCGTGATATAGTATGCCACACACCGTAATGCCTGACACATTATGACACACACCGCAATGACCCTGAGACATAATACCACATACCACAATGCCCGTGATATAGTATACAACACACCGTAATGCCTGACACATTATGACACACACCGCAATGACCTTGAGACATAATACCACATACCACAATGCCCGTGATATAGTATACAACACACCGTAATGCCTGACACATTATGACACACACCGCAATGTCCGTGATACATTATGCCACACACTGCAATGACCCTGAGACATTATACCACATATCACAATGCCCGTGATATAGTATACCACACACTGTAATGCCTGTGACACATACCGCAATGCCCGTTATACCCTATGCCACACACCGCAATGCCCGTTATACATTATGCCACACTGCAATGCCCCTGAGATATTATACCACATACCACAATGCCCGTGATATAGTATGCCACACACCGTAATGCCTGTGACCCATTATGACACACACCGCAATGTCTGTGATACATTATGCCACACACCGTAATGCCCATTACACATTAAGTCCTACAGTAAGGCTTCTAATTACTTTTAAATTACCTGCTCGTTGCCGGGGTTTCATGCTCTTGGTTCCATGCACGGTGCCAGTGGTTTTCATGCTCAGGGTGTCTTGCTCGTTGCCAGGGGTTTCATGCACTGGGTGTCATGCTCGTTGCTAGGGGGTAGTGCTTGTTGCTAGGGCTGTGCTCCCAGTGCCACATATGCCCCCAGTGCCAAATATAGCCCCCCATGTGCCAGGTACACGTATACCCCCTCAGTGCCACATATGCCCCCAGTGCCAGATATTCCCCCACAGTGACAGGTACTCACATGCCCCCAGTGCCAAATATAGCCCCCCTCATGTGCCAGGTACACATATACCCCCCTAGTGCCACATATGCCCCCTCAGTGCCACCTATGTCCCCCTACCCCTGTGCCGCATACGCTCCCCCAGTGCCACTCCCCCAGTGCCCCCCCCCCCGCTGTTTTGTGATGGAGGGACACGGAGGGCACAGCGCACGCCTCTCCTGTGTCCCTCCTGGGTCTCCGGCGGGTCTGTTAAAGGAAGTGCCGGTTCGTGAGCCAATCAGAGCTCACGAATGGCACTTCCTTTATTAGGCCCGCCGGAGACCCAGGAGGGACACAGGAGAGGCATGCGCTGTGCCCTCCGTGTCCCTCCTTACAGCAGCAGAGGGTTAGTGACAGCAGATTGACATGCGGACGCTCGTCCGCATGTCAATCTGCACTAAATCAGTGGTGGCGCCCCCGCAGCCCCTCGCCCCCAAGCCATGGCGAGGGCTGCAGGGGCAGTAGTTACGCCACTGGTTGGGGAAATTTAGGGTTAGGCTGCGGGAGAGGTTAGGTTTAGGTTGCGGTGGGGAGGGTTAGGGTTACGCCTGGGGGGTATGTTAGGGGATGTTAGTGTTAGGTTGTGGGGAGGGAGGGTTAAGTTTAGGCACTAAATAGGGGGGGCTAGGTACTAAGGGGGAGGATTAGGGCTAGGCTGCACGGGAAGAGGGTTGGGGTAATGTTGTGGAGAGGGAGGGTTAGGGGAGTAGACAGGGAGGATTACACTACTTATCTACCAGGTGTTGGGATTCTGCACATTGCAATGCTGCTGTCGGTATTCTGACCACCAGCATTCCAAGCACAAGGATCCTAAATCCATCCCGGTGGATATATTGGAGCAAACCAAATAAATGAGCAACTTTGTCCCTGGACAAACTTTTATACAAAACAAGGTGCAATAATATTTATATTATTTATTTCATTAATGACTAAATTAGTTTATTTATTTTTTTCTTTTTTTATTTGCATACAGGGTAAATTCTACCTGCTTTGCATGCAGCACATATAGTAAATACTGGAAAGCTTTAACTTAGATAAGATACTACTTGCATCTCTAAATCTCAGCGCACATTTTAAATCTCCATCTTCAGTGCAACCTAGTTTTGCCAAGGTGCAAGGTGTACACTAAAAAATATGTTTGCTAACTGTAATGCTGGGTATTGCAAGGCATTCTGAAAGCTGCATAAAGTAACTTTCTGTATACAGTATTTTTAAATGAAAGGGTGTAAATTTACAGCAGTCAAGGTGGAAGCTGATGAGGGAATGGGTATGATATACCGGCTCACAGCATGCTGGCTGTCAGTATACCAACATCTGCATCCCGTCTGCTGGTATACGGGCAGCAAGGCAGTGAGTCCCCTTGCCACAGGTTCTATTCACAGTCGGTTGGTGGCATAGACCCAACAACCGAGTTTAAATTATGGGGAGGGGGGGGGGGTTCCCACCGCCAGTAGCATGTTGGCTGTCAGGATTCCGATGTCGGGCTCCTGAATGCTGGGATCCCGACATCCAGCATTATAACTACATCCCCTGATGAGATAACAGTTTAGTTTGCATCCTAGTTGAGAAAGAATGTATTATAGCTAAATTTAAAAGGTTTAGAAGACCACACTGGAAACAGATTGGATGTTAGGGATAAAGCACAGTGCAGAGTCAAAGGTGACATCAAAGCAGCAGGAAATTGCAGTGATATATAATTGAGGGAAAGTGGTGTTTCTCCTAGGAGGGAGATTGATGCGTTCTGTTTTGGATACATTGGGATAGCAATGTGGATACATTTCCAATTTTGGATACATTGGGAAAGACATGTGTCTTCCATTGTGATGCTCTAACAGACTCCCACAGTCTAGACAAGATGACCTCTGAACAAGCACAGTAGAGATCTTATTGGCCACCTTGGTATGGGGCATGAAGCCTACCTGGAGAACAAGATGAATGGAGTCTGTGCAGTAGCGCACTCTTCTTTCAACAGTTGTCAGCTTAGAGATGCTACTCTAAGACCAAATGAGTGAGTTAGTTCTCCATTAGAAGCCTACAATAGGAAAAACAGAAAAGATGAGAACACAACCTTGTGAGACCCACAGAGAGAGTATTGTATGTTTGAGGGGAGGTAGAGATACAAAAGGAGCAGTTGCATCGGTTGGATATGAATCCAGGGAGAACTGTTTCACAGAGACCAATGGTGTTTAATGGCTTCAAAAGTGAAAGAGACGTCCAGAAGAATTAACCTCTGTGGTGACCCTCAGATTTTGCTGGGATATAATTTTCAGGTTACTCACTTTACAAAGGAACATAATCAGATATTCTACCCACTGACTAACTGTGACAAAGCCACAAATATACTAAGGGAGAAGCACTTGCAGAAATATTAAAAATGTTTCTTCTTTATCCTGTCAAGAGTGCTCTATTATTTAGTTTAGCTGACAGCAAGGGAAAACAGTTACCAGCCACTCAGATTTGTTATTGAATCTTTAATACAGTTTCCACCAGTTTATTTTTATTTTTTTAACCAAACCAATATACAATTCCATCAGTAATATAACATAGTTTTTATTTAAGGCTGTACTACTTTCTTGCCTGTGTGATGCTCTTTAGTAAACATTAAAAAAGAAGGTTTCCTTTAATTTAAGATAATTTTGAATAATCAGCAAATCACTTAAGTGATACTGAATGTATGTTAATTTAAGTTTTAGGAGTATACGCTAACCCTGTCTTTTGTATTTAGTTACACTTGTATTTAGAATTTTGAATTCCCTTTTCTACTCATTTATGGCTTATTTCCCATAATAAAACAGATGTGTTTGGAGAGATGTTGGATGTTGTAATATCAGGGCAATGTACTAAAGGGGTACTGAAGCAGATACTGGAGATATATGCTGCAGTTCCCTTTTTAAAGCACGTAAAAGTAATCCCCATTGCTTTCTATGGGGACTGCAAAAGAGCCCCACATACCAAGCTCCGAAAAGCTTATCATTCAAGAACTTGACCTCATTGGCTAACAGAACTTTAGACTATGGGCTACATTTTCACAATTAATCCTGGAAAGAGATCTAATTGATGGCCGTGCAGGATCTGAACTCAGATATAAAATAATCGCGTAAGCCTTCGAGTCTGACAACTGATAAATGGCCCTGACAATAAATTCAAATTAGCTGAAATTCTTCTTAAAAACCCAAAACCTGCTATCCACCGGTCTATCAGCACTTTTTTTCCTTTACTTTTTTTATGCACCTTTTCTTTTGCTATCTGACATTAGTATTAATCGTAGCAGTATATTTACACTGTCAGACTGTACCATAATGTCAGACTGTCAGTATTTCATATGCCCTTTTTTTTTAACATCCAGTTGGAATTAAAAATATTATTATTACAAATATTATAATTTTTATTATCTTGTTTAATAGCAGCAAAATATAATACACCTCTGCACACTGAAACAGAAGGAAATGGTGGCCTTGCTCCCTTTGAACATTCAATCTAAGAAGTGTGGATGTGATACCCATGGCCTCAATGAAAGCCTATGGCCATGAATGTACTGGAGGCTAGCACTAGGTGGAGCCATATACCGCAGCACAAAAGCACATAGAAGTGTATCCAGGAGAATTGTTACTCAGTCCGGGATGTAATGAAGTCCAAGTTCAGTAGTAGTGCGGCATGCTGGCCGAACTCAGATTTTTTTTTAAAGGGGCAATCATTTACAAGGCTAAACCATGTCTTGTGTATGACTGCTCATCTAAAAAAAAGTCTGATTTCAGCCAGCGTCCTGCACTACTACTGAACTTGGACTTCATTACATCCCGGACTGAGTTACAAATATATATATATATATATACTGACTATGTATGTGCACAAGGTGATATGTGGCTACTGAGTTATAACTGAACCAAGAGATTGAGTCCATCTGCAAAGAGAGAGGAAGCCATTTTGGGAGAGATATAAGAGTTGACTAAAAATGCACTAGGGACTCATAAAGAAGTATTACTGAGTGCTGACGATAATTGTTTTGGGAAAGTCTGAACTGTATTTATTGTGCCTTACCATAGGCGAGCTGAAGTTATTATTTTCTCTGAATCAAGACATAGCATTACATACTGTACTAATTCTACCTAATTCTTTGCCTATTGCGAATTCCGTACATGCATTTAATAGGACAGTGATCACTTAGCAAGAGTAAATGATCAATCTGGGAATTTGCTAGTTTGCTAAGTAATAATATATTTTACTATTTCATTATATAGTATGTGCTTTTGAGAAATGTATTCTGTATTTAGGATATAATGTGCTGAAGTAATAAACTGTATTTTCTATTGTCTTAGCTAAACAGTTGTTGCAGCAGTTAGGAGAACTATTGCCTATTGCTTAATCATTAATGTATTGCTAACCATTGTCATATATCCATGTTTCATTTGTGTCAATTTGCATGTCATTTGTATGCTGCTCCTTATGTTCTGAATACCATTCGCTTGACCCATGTCCTCTTACTCCCCATGAATATATTTTCTAGATTATTCTAATTATCAAGGTTGGCACATTAAGTTAATTTATTTTGTGTATGGGCAAAGCCTCTCTGCTACAACCAGAGTAAAATAAGCTCATGGAGTCGTTGCCAGTGAAAGATCCATTGGAGCTGCCATCTCTATTGTAAGGTACCATCCAGTGAAATCACTAGTGGCATCACTAGAGGGTGCGCGTTGCACTCGGTTGTCATCCTCTGAGGGGTGACACCAAAATATGGATCTCCCCAGTGACAGGTAGCTTGGTGCTGTACTGTAACATTACATGCACTACTCCACAAAGTAAAAGCTGGCAGTGTGCACTGTGCAGGTAGCCTAGTTTCTGGGGCAGACCAGCATTTTCAGGAATACTAGACATGCCCCTGGAGTAATAAGCCACCTGCAGCCAGTGGCTTGACAGTAGGGCAGGTACAGTATATAAAATGCTAGCCCAGACTTATAAATAGGCTCATGAGCAGCAGATTTATTTTTCCTTTAATGATTTTTAATGGGACTGGAGAATTTATCCATCCTCAGTGATATTGTGAGCTTGGTGCAGTGTGCACTATGGTACATTAGAGCTCCTCCTCCTCCTCCCCCTCCTCCTCCTCCTCCTCAATGCTGCTGCACTCTAAAGAAACTTGAAGGAGCTCTGTGAAGACTGGTGAATAGTGCAGCAAATCAGGAAAACTGAGACTCCCTTAAATCAATAGAGCTGGCAAGTAAGGGCCTCTACACACTAGATAATTTTTTGAACAATATGGGCGATTCTGATGCATCAGAAAACAAATTGTTCAAATCCGCAAGTGTGTACGCACTATGGGGGTCATTCCGAGTTGTTCGCTCATTGCCGATTTTCGCTATACTGCGATTAGTCGCTTACTGCGCATGCGCAAGGTTCGCAGAGCGTATGCGCTTAGTTATTTTACACAAAAGTTAGGTATTTTACACACGGCATAAAGCTTTTTCATCGCTGTGCAGATTGTAGTGTGATTGACAGGAAGTGGGTGTTTCTGGGCGGAAACTGGTCATTTTATGGGAGTGTGCGAAAAAACGCAGGCGTTCGAGCTGCAAAACGCAGGAGTGGCTGGAGAAACGGGGGAGTGGTTGGGCAAACTCTGGGTGTGTTTGTGACATCAAACCAGGAACGAAAAGGACTGAGCTGGTCGCAATGGCTGAGTAAGTCTGGAGCTACTCAGAAACTGCTAAGAAATTTCTATTCGCAATTCTGCTAATCTTTCATTCGCAATTCTGCTAAGCTAAAATACACTCCCAGAGGGCGGCGGCCTAGCGTGTGCAATGCTGCTAAAAGCAGCTAGCGAGCGAACAACTCAGAATCACCCCCAATGCGCGTTCCCATGGCGTCATCCGTCACATCCTCAGTTCTTCATTACGGGGGTCATTCCGAGTTGTTCGCTCGCAAGCGGATTTTAGCAGATTTGCTCATGCTAAGCTGCCGCCTACTGGGAGTGAATCTTAGCATCTTAAAATTGCGAACGATGTATTCGCAATATTGCGATTACACACCTCGTAGCAGTTTCTGAGTAGCTTCAGACTTACTCGGCATCAGCGATCATTTCAGTGCTTGTCGTTCCTGGTTTGACGTCACAAACACACCCAGCGTTCGCCCAGACACTCCCCCGTTTCTCCGGCCACTCCTGCATTTTTTCCGGAAACGGTAGCGTTTTTCCCACACGCCCATAAAACGGCCTGTTTCCGCCCAGTAACACCCATTTCCTGTCAATCACATTACGATCGCCAGAACGATGAAAAAGCCGTGAGTAAAAATCCTAACTGCATAGCAAATTTACTTGGCGCAGTCGCAGTGCGGACATTGCGCATGCGCATTAAGCGGAAAATCGCTGCGATGCGAAGATTTTTACCGAGCGAACAACTCGGAATGACCCCCTACATGCAGCTCAAACTGAGGAAATCATCAACGACTGCAATGAGGCACATGCCTTCCCTGTCATTTAGGAGAATGTTTATATTAATTTATTTATACTGCAGCAATATGCCCGGAAGTGGCTGCTGGCTGTCAGTCAGCCTGTCAGCCCTTCAGTGGTGGACTGGGACTGGGGCAGCGGCATAAATATCGGCGGTGCAACTGGTGCATTGCAAAGGGGCCCACCGACATAAAGGGACCTGCAGCCAGCGTAATTGTTCAAGCAGAACTATAATGAGCCAGACTGTCTCATAATAGTTTGTGGTGGCTGGCTGTGTACCATAATGAAGTACAAACACCCTTGGCTCCCGAGTCCCCGCTCCACCACTCCCCTCATCTCTGGCTCCTCCTTTGCTGGCTGTCTATTGACTCTTTGTCAGAGGAGTCTCAGAGTACCTACAGTGCGCCACCCATTAGATAATGCAGGTGGCGCCTTCTCCTGTGACTGTTGTAACTATGACAGAAACCAGATGCAGCTGTTAGTGACCTGACAGGACACTGAAGAAGTGGAATCCCCAACCCTCACAACAATCACAGCATCCACCACTGTACAAAATGCAATAGAGGACTGCAGCCTTTGGCTAATAAAATCAAGTTAGTAAAACATAAAATGGTGGAGTTTTATGTTGGTAAGGACTTAGGGCTGTGACTGAACTATTCAGTAATTATACATAACGAGGGGGGCAAAGGGGCAGTAAATCAATAATTATTTATAAGGCACTGGACAGACAGGGAATTGACCCAGATTAATGCAAGGGGGTGAGTTGGGATGGCACTGGAGAGACACAAGAGGATGGCGCTAGTGAGACACAGCGCAAATTGTGCTAAAGCAAAAAGAGGAAATGGCACTGGTGAGACGCAGAGGGATGAGGTTACTGAGACTCAGGGGGAATGGGACTGGTGAGAAGCAAAAGGAATGGCACTGGATAGATGCAGGGGGAATGGTGCTGGTGAGAAGCAGCGGGAATAATGTAGGTGAGATGCAGGGGGAATGATGTTTGTAAGATGCGGGGGTATAATGCTTGTGAGGAGAAGAGGGTGATATTGGTGAGATGGGGGAAATGGTGCTGATGAGAAGCAGGAGGGATGAAATTGGTGAGACACAAAGGGGAATGGTGCTTGTGAGAAGCAGGAGGGATGGCACTGGAGAGATGCAGGGGACTGACAGTGAGACATTGAGGGGGTGGCGTTTGTGAGCTGCAGAGGAAATTATATTGATGAGATGAAGGGGAAATGGTGCTGCAGTTGTGTGATTACACTGTGCACTTACCTGACCTCACTCCACTCAGCAATCTGGTTTGCAAAAACAAATGATTGATCCTCTACGTGTAATATATGCAAGAGAAAGTGAATTGTTTTTGGGGGTATGGGGGTGGGTCAGATCAAAGCTTATTGCTGCACATGGGCACAACATTCACTTTTTCTGCCACTGGACATGGGGGAATATGTAACCCAGGACAGACAACCATGTATCATTTTTGACCATCTATTTTTTTGCTGTTAATCTGGGGCTGCTGTCTAGGTGCATGATTGTGAAACAGCAGCAGGTGAGAATTGATTCTACTGGTCTCCCATAGCTTGGAGGAGGCAGAGCCTACTGTTTCAAGCAGTGGAGACTCGGAGAAGGACATATACTATTTTATCCTCTCAAAATAGAGACCCAGCTACAGAACTTGGTGGTGCGGTATACGAGAGTGGGACTGACTGCACTAAACTCAGAGGCAGGCTCACCCACTGTAGCACCCTCACACAGCCCTTTCTGAACTTATGCAGCCTGGCATCATGTCCTGGCCTGGCTCCAAGAGAACTGCAGGTACTGACCACCCCCAGTATACTTCCCTGTCCCCATGTGTGCCCCTACTACTTTTACTAAGCTGTCATTTGTGTTCCTTCTACTACCCTCACTTCCTACTCCTACTTCCACTTGTCATGTGTGTTTCTGTTTTTCCCACCTGGTCACTATATTAATTCTACTTCCATTTATCATCTTTTTCCCTTCTACTACTATAAACAGTATCATCTATTCAGTATCATCTATTATTAATACTAAACCACATTTGTCATATGTGTTCCTTCTACTACTACTTCCATTCACCTGTCCTGCATACTTACTACTGCTACCCAAGCCCATCATTTGTCCCTTCTCCTAATTCCCAGCTGCCATGTTTCCCTACTACTATCATCATCCACCGTTCATGTGTCTTCACTTCTACTACTTAACTCAATAACAATAATAAAAAAAAACAGGCTGAATGCTGCTGGAATGAGGGGAGTGGGTGAGGAGGCTGAGGCTGGCATAAGGGGAGTAATTAAGGAGGCTGATATGAGGGCTGTGGAGGCTGGAATGATGTAATTGGGAGAGAAGGCTAGCAGGATGTGAGAGGAGGAGGCCGGTATGATGAGAGAGGAGGAGGCCGGTATGAGGTAAGAGGACGAGGCTGGCATGTGGGGAGTGGGATAGCAGGATAGCAGGAGGAGAGAGGAGGAGGCTGGCTTGAGGGGAAGTGAGAAGGCTGCTGGAATGAGGAGAGTGAATAAGGAGGCTGAGGCTGGCATAAATGAGGGGAGTGAAACAATATAAATAATTACATTGTGATAGGATTGTGAGTAGTTAACTGATGTATAGGGAAGAAACTAAAGTAGCCAGACATTGGACAAACTTATACATAGAAATTGGCATGAGGGGAGAGTAAGATGCTGCATACTGCTGGAATAGGAAGTGGGTGAGTAGTCCAAGGCTGGCATAAAGGGAGTGGGTGAGAAGGCTGACCTAAGTAAAGAGGAGTGTGCTGGTACAGTATGAGTAAAGTGGGAGATGTGCTGTGAGGTAGGCAGTGAGGGAAGAATGTACAGGTATGTGCTGCAAGACGGACATTGCGTTCTGTGAGGGGGCAGTATGTGGTGTTCTAAGGTGAGCAGAAAAGGGGGCAATATATGCTTTGAGGTGGGCAGTGGAGGGAGCAGTACAGTTTGTAGTTTTATGAGCAGGGTCAGTGTGAGTTGTGGGAAGGGGGATGTCAGTGCTGGGAGGGGGGCAGTGAGTGCTGTAAAGTGGATGTGAGGGTGTCACTGTATGTGTTCTGAGGGGCTCAGTGTGGTGGTAGGGGAGTAATGCATGAGCTGGGAGGAAGGTTAGTGGGCAGTGAGATCTACAGTATGAGGGGGTCAGTGTGATATGAAGTGAATAAGCAATGAAACAGCTGTGGCGAGGGGCCCAGTGCCAATCTGAGAGAAATGCAAGGGCAATGAGCCAACAATGGAGGGGGCAAGCAAAGTGATATGGATGGAGGGGACAATAAGACCGCTATGGAGTGGGCAGTGATATAAATATGGGCAGTGAGAGGGCAATGAAAGAGATCCATGCATTCTAATGCTATATGTTGGCTGTCAGTTGCAGATTCATGGGGAGGGATCACATTTTTTTTACACTTTTTAAATGCAGTATTTATTCCCTATCTCTTTTCTAGACAGTTCTGAAACTTTCCAAGATTTAGAGAACTACCAACGGAGAGTAGAACACCAGCAGGCAGGTAGGACATATCTTGTCTTGACCTCAGTTATTGCATGTACTTGTTGCCCCCAGTGTGATGAAAATGAGGGCATGGCTCGTGGATTCGGCATTCCCTTTGAGACCACGGCCCTTGTTGTGAGGCCACACCTGCTTCCCCTCTCATGGTGCTTCTCCTGTCATTTTGTTATGTATCTGCCTGTCAGCAGATGTAAGGGTTGTTCGCCTCAACAACTTGAAATCTCATATTTGAGTATGCTTCATATTAGCCTGCCTTAGGTAAAATAAGTGGTTTGAATTTACATCATTTCATATCAAGCTCCGAAATTACACAACAAAGTGTTATTTGCATGTTATAATATTCATACGTTTGTATTTATATTTCACCATTGGTTATAAACCAAATTACACTATGTTGCATATATTTTTTATTTCATGGCATTGAAATCACTAGATTGTGAACACCATACCTACCAACAAGAGAAGTTTCCCTTTCAATTTGTGTATTTTTCTCATGTTCGTTTACCTAGGCCCTAAAAGGTAGCACCCAATTAGTACACCACCTCTATATTTTTAAGATGAGGTGACTGTGTAAATTTCCTAAGTTAACATTCTGTTAATGTTGAGATTTTAACCATGTTTAACCATCATCAATGTTGACCTTCTGGTGTAGATACTGTGGATGTCGACTTTGTACAAATATTACTAGATATGTACAACTTCTTATTAGCTCCATTAATTGGGATATGTAAATGGCCATTTGACTATTTGATTTTTGTTTCTATTGAACATTGGATCCATTGGATCAGAATTGACCATTAACTAGCAATAAAATACATCACTTTGGGAAACTACACAGATCTGTTCCTGGCAATAATACTGCTGGGTCTATTTATTAAGGGTCTAATAAAGGGTAATTCCATATTTATATTGCAAATTTTGGAAAATATCCCCTTTGCTACTCTTAATCTGAAAAAGAAGTGTCCCTAGCATGGGCCTTCCTCCCACTTCTGTTCTGCCAGAGTCCATGATTATATTAACCTGACACAATAAAGGGCCATATATGCTAAAAGGATGAAATCTGAATCTTATATGGCGAGACACCCCAACAGCACAGATTAGGTTTTTCAGAGGAAATTCCTCCAAAATTATGGATAAAGATTTTGATAACTTTACCAAACTGTTAATGTATTCTTTAATTTATGGGTGCAATTGTCCTGATTTATGAAAGTATATATAAGAAAACCATCCAGGATAAGATTTTATGACCCTTAATGAGTAAATACCTCAGTGCGCTCGCCACAGGTTCTATTCCCACTCTATGGGTGTCGTGGACACCCACGAGTGGGATTAGTCCCTGTGACCGGCGGAATTTTCAGATGCCGGGATCCTGGCATCGGTATTGTGACCCATCCCGAAAACATCAATATTATGCCTGACTGTCTGGTTAAGTCACTGTGGGAGCAGAGGATTCACAAAACAAGTAGATAATGTGGGCATTGGACCCCTTGACGTATGGACCACCATTCAATGCAAATCCTGAGCCAATGGTTTATATACCAGTGTGTCAAATTTTCAGAAGAGTGTTCCAGTAACAGAGTCATTATAATCTATCTCTATTCAATAAACAAAAATGACTTTCATTGTGGGAAACAAAAAATATATTCCTTTTGAATTAGGCTATATAAATGCCCATAATGCTATTTGAATATCTTATAAATTCATATGAGTTCTCTGCCGCCCAGATGAAAGTATTAAAACGTCAGGAGGTAATGAGCTCTCGGCTGCAGTTTTGCATTTTGCTAAAAACCATAGCAGTTGAAAAATATTTAATATCCTCAACAAACAAACAAACAAACAAACTCCATCCTCCATTCTCCTAAGGGCGCTTAGCAGTTTCTATCAAATAAGCACATCAATGCTATACATTCATTAAAAAGTATGTTTATTTATTTTATCAATAAGGTTCAATCTAAATAAAGACAAAAGCATTTGACATGCCAATTCAATGCCAATAAGATACAATATTCACACAATATTGGGTTTTCACCATTTAAAACTACTGGGTCCCATTTATGACATTTATCAGCTCCAGTGCACATGATCTTTGGCAGTGCTGTGCATACTGTAAGTGCTTCTACATTTCTACCAAAGTGCAAAGGAGCACAAGTCTGCACACTGCCCTTGTCCATGGAAGAATTAGATGGGTAAGAGGAGTTCCAAACAAAGTATTTTACCATATTGTTGTGGGCACTGGTTATGATATTTAATTCTTATGCTCATACTAATTATTTACATTTGTACTGCAAGAAAAATTTAATTTTCTACAAGAAGGTGAAAGTGGTAGCCCTATACTATGATTGATTATAGGTGTATAATAAATTATATAATGAATTAATAAGTGTCATCATTATCACTGGCATCCACAACTTTGATAATTGGTCCCGGTATGTGCAATGGTGGTCATTCAGAGTTAATCGCTCGCCGTGCAAACGTATAGTCGCCGCCCACGGGGGAGTGTATTTTTGCTTTGCAGAAGTGCAAACGCCTGTGCAGCAGAGTGCCTGCAAAAACATTTTGTGCAAAACAAGACCAGCCCTGAACTTACTCTTCAGGGCTGGTCTTGTTTTGCACAAAATGTGGGCGAGCGATGATTCACGCCCGCCCAGCGTTCACCCAGCCACGCCTGCGGTTTCCCTGGCACGCCTGCGTTTTTCTAAGCACTCCCTGAAAACGGTCAGTTACCACTCAGAAATACCCCTTTCCTGTCAATCTTCTTGCGGATGCCAGTACGAATGAAAATGTTGCTTGAGCCTGTGCAAAACCACAAAGGCTTTTGTACGCGTACGTCGTGCGTGCGCAATGTGGTGCATACGCATGCGCAGAAATGCAGATTTTTAGCCTGATCGCTGCACTGCAAACAACTACTAAAAGGAAGGGAGAGAAAGAAGGCTCTTGTGTGGGCGCACTCTTGAAAGGAAAGGAAAATTCCTATAGCATGTAGAGAGAGATATTTAAAACATAACTTTTAATGTTAACATTTATAATGAAAACACCCATATAAATGATCCATATCAAAGAAAAAAATGTGATAATTAGAATTAATAAAATGTTCTGGTCTGTTTAATCACACTAGGTAATTGGAATGGTTGTAGACATTGATTCGTCTTACCCCCAATTCCCCTGACCAGCACAGAATTTCTGTGTTAATGGAACCAAAAAGTGATCATGAGAGTTATTTGATAAGTAAGACCCACTTGGGCTACTTAATTCGAAATTGGTTGGTCTCCTGCATTCAAATGAGCTAGACTTTCTGACGTAAGCCACAAAAATTGGTAGTAGGCCTCAAAAAGGAAAAGGAAAGGGGAAAAGAGAATTAGTGGTGATACTGCTGTTGGCGTCGCAAACACATGTGAAGGGAAATGGTCCCAACTCTACAACACCGGGTATTCGCAGGAAGTCTCCTCTCCTGGTACTGACCCGGCCCAACGCTGTTTGGCTTCCAAGATCAGACGAGATCGGGCATTGGCAGCGTGGTATGATAGTAGAGAATTTTTATGATAGTACACCAATGAGAGTGCACCTATGTAGGAAACGGAAGAAAGAGAAAAAAAGGGAGACAGAAAGAGACGGGGAAGAGGAAAAAGGAAATGAAAATAGTATATGGGAGAGAAAAGGAATGAATCAGTATAGCGTAATAGATGGATCTGCTTTCTGCGTTAGACACAGCTCAACAAATCCCACTTCTGTGGTATTGTGCTCCGTGAATCGCAGATGAGAGTCCATGAAGCAATAATGAAGTATGAGCAAGAGGTATAAAAGATAAGCTGGGTTGAACTGTCAAAAAAATGTGTATATCATCACAAAAGACTAGTGAGAAATTGAAGTGAAATTAAATTACTAATAATTAAACATTGATTTAGAAAATCACATAGGTATTTATCGTGCATATTAGGATAAAGTTAGAAATTCAAAGAACATGCTGAGGCTCATGATGAGTAGGATAATTATCAGACAATATACTGGCCTCCGCTGGAAAAAAAACTTAGCATAATGGTGTGGATATTTTAGCAGATATTGATTTAGGAAAAATCAGGGAAGAAGAAAAGGGATGAAAGGAAAAAAATAAATGAAAAGAAAATTTGGACAGTAAATGTTAAGTTATTAGACAGTAGTGCTGTAGCAAAGAACTGTGTGTGTGCTACACAGGTCCAAATGACATAGAATAACATACAACAGATTAATATAAAGCGCATCAAGGATTGCGGTCTGTGCAGAATATATACAGAACGGCAGTGGACTTCCAGTTATCAAAACTCTGATAAGAATATATAGATGTGCTACACAGATCTAAAAATTTGCTGTATAATCAAGCATATTCATAAATGCACATAATGTGTTATTGTCTGTGCACGCTATATGCAGAGCAACAGTGGGTCCAATCAGATGTGATGGAAGTTGATGCGCATCAAGGGTTGCCGTCTGTGCCAAATATACACAGGACAGCAGCAGGCTTGTGGTCATCAGCACTATCTGCCAAAACAAGCCCGTCAGGGCGAAACGCGTTTTCCGAGAGGGGGACCACACACTGAGTGATTTCTCAGCTCCTGCCTGGGCACATGACAATGCCCTAACCTGCCTTCTTTCTCCAATTTTGGTGACCGTAAGCCAATAGCTGCTCTGTGCACATCCTGCACAGACAGCAACACACTCTGTGTATTTATTACATATGTTTTACTAGACAGCATGTTAATAGTCCTGTAGCATACATAGATTTTTTGGCAGATAGTGCTGATGACCACAAGCCTGCTGCTGTCCTGTGTATATTTGGCACAGACGGCAACCCTTGATGCGCATCAACTTCCATCACATCTGATTGGACCCACTGTTGCTCTGCATATAGCGTGCACAGACAATAACACATTATGTGCATTTATGAATATGCTTGATTATACAGCAAATTTTTAGATCTGTGTAGCACATCTATATATTCTTATCAGAGTTTTGATAACTGGAAGTCCACTGCCGTTCTGTATATATTCTGCACAGACCGCAATCCTTGATGCGCTTTATATTAATCTGTTGTATGTTATTCTATGTCATTTGGACCTGTGTAGCACACACACAGTTCTTTGCTACAGCACTACTGTCTAATAACTTAACATT